>NC_090443.1:748773136-749076167 GCF_031143425.1 Pleurodeles waltl | reverse complement strand
GTAGGATCAAAGTCCAGAACCTGGAGAGGGGGGGGGGTTTTCTTACTTTTCTTACTCGGTACAGGGTCATCAGAACCATCTGAATCATCAGAGGAGGAAGTCTTATCAGAGGAAGAGGAAGAAA
Source organism: Pleurodeles waltl (assembly GCF_031143425.1). Classification (NCBI taxonomy): domain Eukaryota; kingdom Metazoa; phylum Chordata; class Amphibia; order Caudata; family Salamandridae; genus Pleurodeles; species Pleurodeles waltl. The sequence continues at coordinate 749,076,043 of NC_090443.1, read as the reverse complement.
GGGGAATTCCTTTTTTCGAATTGTAACTGTGCTCGCCACTGCGTTTTTTCCGCAGTTTCTCGAAAGCGTCAGCACGAATAGCACTGACCTCTGCTCCTGGTTCCAGATTTTTGGCATTATCTTTTACTTTTTTGGGTTCTTGTTGTCCCTGTGACCAACCCTGGGATCGGGCGAGGTCAAATATTTGCCCAGAAAAAGGGCCCAGAGCTTTCAGTAGAGCATCATTAACTGATTGTTGGACCCTGGTATCAAGGGCTTCCACCATATCAACTTCAAGTTGATTCCCCGACTCCTCAGTGTAGTACTCAGTTTCTTGCTCATCCCATTGAGCCATGGTTCAAGGATAGTAACAATATTGAGGAGGAAAATTATTATAAACCAAGAGTTCAATTGGGGGAGCGCAAAAACCCCAAGTTCAGGCCAGGAAAAGGAGCCCTTAATTAAAGTGTGGATGGAGCGACCTGAAGAGCACTCTAGGCAGAAGCCTGTTCTTTATTGTACAACCCAGTCAGTCTTTAATAACTGCTGGGCGTCAGGGAGCAATATTTAGCTGAGGGAATTGGTCACAGACAAACACGCAGCATACACGAGCCGATCAATTTCCAATCTGGAAAAAGATCGGCTCGATAATGCGTGCGCGCGCGTGTGCGCGCTGTGCGCGCTAAAAATAGAAAAAAGGCTGCCCGAGGGGAGCTGAGCTCCCGCTCCACCAAAAGACTGGCTACATAAATTGGCAAGACGCCACAAATATTAAGCGCGAGGGCGCTTACATCAATATCATGAAAGCGAGCAGAATCGCGACGCTTATTTAAACAAATTACACAAATAAAAACACTCGTAATACATTCAAAATACAGGAGAGAAAATAATCGTGTACTTATCTGCTGAGAAGCAGCAAAGAAAGAGGAAGTGACTTCATAGGTCAAAGGACTCATAGCAGAGGACATGGACGGTGATTGGACCATGTGACAGGATGTTAGGTATACTGGGTGTGGTAGTTTTTTCTGTTACTTGTATTTGATTGGCTGCTGTTTAAGTCAGTAAAGAAAGAGAAAGCATAATCGGAGCCTCCGGTCCTGACATAGAATTTGAAAAGGGTTATTTGGGAGTTCTTGGTAGTAAACAAGGTTTGGGATGAGTCGGATATTGAAGTTAAAGGATATTTTGGAAGAGAAATAGAAAGAGTCATAGAGTAGTTGTTTGGTGAGGTTTGGAGAGATTAATACATTTTCCCCTCTGAAGTTGGAAGAAAATATAGAAATATGCTGATACATAACCATAGATGAGAGGTATACATACATAGAGATTTTATCATACTATAATGATGGGAAGTGAGTCCTCTTGCTTGTCTTCTTCCTTTAAGGACAGTTCCGCCAGATACTGTACTGTCACTTCCTGTGCAGGGATCTCCTGTAATCTTCCTGTATCCATTTAGTATTTCTGAGGATCTGCAGAGCTGACAAACTTTCAGTCATTCACTTTCTCCACACAATGCAAACGGCCACAGCAGGAGACAGTGTGGCAAGGCACATGAACACCTCTTGTCCCCTTAAGCTTACTTGTGTGCAAGCGTTTGTGTTTTGTCTGCAGTCACTGAAGACTGCTTTTTGCTTCATAGCTCCTAAAATACTTACTTTAACCATTTCCCTGTTAGTGTCTTTGAGCACCTGTTTGCTAGAGCTTGGTACCATGGTTGCACTGTGACATTTAATGGTGCAAGAAAACTGTGACACAGTGACCATGTCTGACTTTATTTGCCCATGACTCTACAGTATGTGAGTCAACCCAATGTACTCCAAGATTTTGCTGATGTCCACCAGGAGAGCCCTAAGTTCCGCTGATGGGAGGGTTATTTTAAATAGCACTCTATTCCTCAAAGCAAGGGTGGCTATTGCTGTGGAGAACGTGTAAGGCTCTGACAAATGGTCTTGTTTACTGCACAGGTAATTTTGTCTTTACCACTGACATAAGTGTGTGTGTGTCTGTGTGCGTGTGTGTGTGTTTGAAATGGTTTCCATTTTCCCATAGTTTTTTTCACCTCAGGCATTCCATCAAAGCCTCTCTCCCTGTAGGAGGCTGGCCTGGCTTATAGCGGGTACCTGATGGTACTTGCATCTTGTGCCAGGTCCAGTTATCCCTTATTAGTAGATTAGTAGTGTTCTAGCAGCTTAGGCTGATAGAGGTAGCTATAGCAGAGCAGCTTAGGCTGAACTAGGAGACATGCAAAGCTCCTACTATACCACTTATATCATATAGCACTATATCATAAGAATCACAATATTCAGAGTTACTAAAAATAAAGGTACTTTATTTTAGTGACAATGTGGCAAAAATATCTCAGAGGATATACTCCCTTAGGAGGTAAGTAAAATACACAAAATATACACACAAACCAAAATCAGGTAAGTAAACAGTTAGAAAAGTAGTGTAAACACTGTAGAACGCAATAGGATGCAATAAGCCTAGGGGCAACACAAACCATATACTAAGAAAGAGGAATGCAAACTACTTAGGGACCCCAGGCCTAGTGTAGTGTGTAGAGGGTCACAGGGAGTGTAAGAAAACACCAAGGGTGTCCAAGATACCCCACCCAAGACCCTGAAAAGTAGGAGTAAAGTTACCCTACTACCCCAGAAACACAGTAAAGTCGTGATAGGAGATTCTGCAAAGACCGCAACTGACTGCAAAGCACTGAAGACGGATTCCTGGACCTGAGGACTTGTAAAGGAAGGGGACCAAGCCCAAGAGTCACGAAAGTGTCCAGGGGGGCAGGAGCCCACTAAACCCCGGATGAAGGTGCAAAATGGCTGCCCCTGGGTGAAAGAAGCTTAAGATTCTGCAACAACAGAAAATGCCAGGAACTTCTCCTTTGCACAGAAGATGTCCCACAGAATGGTGGAGGATGCAGAGTTGATTCTATGCAGACAGATTGCAAACAAGCCTTGCTAGCTGCAAAGGTTGCGGCTGAAGAAAGAGGGTGCTGCCCGGGCCCAGGAAGGACCAGGAGGTTGCCGTTTGGAAGAGGAGACAGAGGGGGCCCTGAGCAACACAGAGAGCCCACGCAGAAGAAGGCAGCACCCACAGAAGTCCTTGAACACGGGTTCAAGAAAACTGAGCACGGCGGTCGTCTCAGCACTACAAAGGAGGGTCCCACGAAGACGGTGGTCAATTCAGACAGTTGAGCAATGCAGGACGGAGTGGTGGGGACCTGGGTTGTGCTGTGCACAAAGGATTCCTTGCAAAAGTGCACAGAAGCCCTAGCAGCTGCAATTCACGCAGTACACAGGATTACTGTCTGGCGGGGGAGGCAAGGACCTACCTCCACCAAATTTGGACAGATGGACCACTGGACTGTTGGGGTCACTTGGATCCAGCTCCTGTGTTCCAGGAACCACGCCCGTCACAATGAGAGGGGACCCATAGAAGTGAAGCAGAAGTTTGGTGCCTTCGTTAGCAGGGGGAAGATTCCGTCGACCCACGGGAAATTTCTTCTTGGCTTCCAGTGCAGGGTGAAGGCAGGCAGCCCCCAGAGCATGCATCACCAGGAAACAGTTGAGAAAGCCGGAAGGATTAGGTGCTACAATGTCACTGATAGTCTTCTTGCTACTTTGTTGCAGTTTTGCAGGCGTCCTGGAGCAGTCAGCAGTCGATCCTTAGAAGAAGATGAAGAGGGAGATGCAGAGGAACTCTGGTGAGCTCTTGCATTCATTATCTGAGGAAAGGCCCACAGGAGAGACCCTAAATAGCACTCAGAGGAGGATTGGCCACCTAGTCAGGTAAGCATCTATCATTAGGATTCTCTGATGGCACCTGCTGGCCCTGCCACTCAGAGGCCTCCATTTTGCCCTCAAACCTCTGGATTCAAGATGGCAGAGGTCTGGGACACACTGGAGGAGCTCTGGGCACCACCCCAGGGGTGCTGATGGACAGGGGAGTGGCCACTCCCCTTTCCTTTGTCCAGCTTCGCGCCAGAGCAGGGACTGGTGGATCCCTGAACTGGTGTAGACGGGCTTATGCAAGGAGGGTACCATCTGTGCCCTTCAAAGCATTTCCAGAGGCTGGGGGAGGCTACTCCTCCCCAGCACTCAACACCTATTTCCAAAGGGAGAGGGTGTAACACCCTCTCTCAGAGGAAATTCTTTGTTCTGCCTTCCTGGGAATGGGCTGCCCAGAACGCAGGAGGGCAGAAGCCTGTCTGTGGGCTGGCAGCAGCGGTAGCTCCAGTGAAAACCCCAGAGAGCTAGTTTGGCAGTACCCAGGGTCCATAGTGGAGCCCTGGGGAAGCATGGGATTGGCACCCCAATACCAGATTTAGCATGGGGGGACAATTCCATGATCTTAGACATGTTACATGGCCATACCATTGTGAAGCTACATATAGGTATTGACCTATATGTAGTGCACACGTGTAATGGTGTCCCCGCACTCACAAAGTCCGGGGAAATTGCCCTGAAGTATGTGGGGGCACCTTGACTAGTGCCAGGGTGCCCTCACACTTAGTAACTTTGCACCTAACCTTCACTAAGTGAAGGCTAGACATGGAGGTGACTTATAAGTTACTTAAGTGCAGTGTAAAATGGCTGTGAAATAACATGTGCGTTATTTCACTCAGGCTGCAGTGGCAGTCCTGTGTAAGATTTGTCTGAGCTCCCTATGGGTGGCAAAACAAATGCTGCAGCCCATAGGGATCGCCTGGAACCCAAATATTCTGGGTACCTAGGTACCATATACTAGGGAATTTTAAGGGTGTTCTAAAGTGCCAATTAGAATTGGTGAAAATGGTCACTAGCCTATAGTGACAATTTTAAAGGCAGAGAGAGTATAAGCACTGAGGTTTTGGATAGCAGAGCCTCAGTGACACAGTTAGGCACTACACAGGGATACACATACAGGTCACACACTATGAGCACTGGGGCCCTGGCTAGCAGGGTCCCAGTGAGACATATAAGAAACACTGACAAATAGGGTTTTCACTATGAGCACTGGGGTCTTGGCTAGCAGGATCCCAGTGAGACAGTAAAAACACCCTGACATATACTCACAAGCAGGCCAAAAGTGGGGGTAACAATGCTAGAAAGATGCTAACTTCCTACACTCCCCCCTTGTGTATTTTTGGGGGGTGATAACCTGCATCACTCCTCCTTCACCCATTTTTAAAATGTATTTCTCACTACCACTTGTTTCTCTTTCTTTCCATTCTTTTGTGGAGGGCTACTTCAAGACCGTTATTAATCCACTTAAACTTTTCACTACCATGCCTTCCTCTTCTTATTTCTTTCTTTTCACTTTAACATTAACAACATGAGCTGAATGCATTAGTCTCAGGTCGCACAGCTGTTTCTGTGTAAAAACAATTACTGATTTGCAAGCTAGAACGTTTTATTCTGTTACTCATGTACAAAATATGCAACAGTGCACAAATTGCCACTCTGTAGCATTCAGAAAATTCTAATTCATTAATATTCATGATACAGGATTCTGTTTCTGAATCCTGCTGATGGGGAATGAAGAAACAGAAGCCTGTGATGGACAGCAGACATCCATGTCTACACTGCAAATTGCTAAATACTTTTTTATCGCAGCCTCCTCCCCCTTTCCATTGAAGGGACTTCAGTTAAAAAAAAAGATTCAGGTTTGAATAGCATACAGTTAATTATTCCATACTCAAATGTCCACATCACGTAGAAGCATCACCTCGCTGAAGGATTTCACTTTGCTAAATATTAATCCTGTTACCCAATCCTATGTTCTCACATCCCCCAATGCCGTTTGCATCACTTCCTCTTTGCCTTGCTGTTAAATAACTAGGCCTGGGTGGAATTTGTGGAGTTTTGCTCTGCGGAATGAGTGCCAAACAAAGTCAGTGAGATTCTATGGAACTCCACAAGAGGGCACAAGTGCTCGTCCATTCATTTGCAATGCTTTTTTACAGGCAAGTAGAGCAAACCGTGCTTTCGTGCTACAAAATCAGTGCGAATGGCACCATGCGGTCTGCATAGGAGCAGCCATTTAGTTTTACTTGCTTGCTGTTCTCTGCATGGTGCTGTAGTGTAGCCATTTTTAATATAGGTTCATGCACGTTAGTTTTGCATACTAGGCCGCTGTGCACTTTGCCCTAGATATATTTTATTCAGTGTCGCTCTGTTATTTTACAATAACCAGTTTTTACGGTCTTGTTTTAATTTCTTCTATTACACTGTTTAGCTTAGTTTAGCACTGTGTTCTCAAATAATGCATTCTTGATCGCCCTGTGCTTCAGTCAAGGCTACAGTCTGGTACATTGCCCGTAAACATGGTAGAAGTTTAGTCTCCAGCATTCGTAGAAAATACACATCCTTGCGTAGGGACATTTTCTTAGAACACCTGCGTGTTAGTTATAAAAACACTTTCTAGTCCTAGTACACGTCAAGAGGGAGATTCCTGCCAGGGACCCACAACTGTATGCTGAATGCCCCGTTGCAGATGCTGATGCAGATTACAGGCCTTTGCTCAGGTATGAGGGTCGATGTCCTCCCAGGAGAACCTGAAAGGCAGGCTTAGAGCTTAAGATGCTTAAGATGCTGTGCTCGAAAATACAGTATAACTTAGAGAGAGAATAACCTAGCGGCACTATGATAGCTTTATTCTTGTGCTTCACTCTCATCATTACTATTTTCATATTACTTTGTTGCGTAGTTCTGGTTATTGCAGCTCACGCTTTGCTATCTAAAATGCAGTCATTTTATTAAACCAATCTTTAAAACTTACACTGCTTCTATTGTCATTTCTATATGAGACCGCACTGTGTATGAGAGAACCGGTTGTGACCTGAGTGACCACGACTTCCCTGAGAAGTATTAATATGTCATGCGCTCGGCTGCCCAATTGTCTCTACCATTTGGGAGAGATGAGGCACTGCTAGTTAGCCGGAGAAAAACCAGAATTTAGTGTGACAAGTGTCAACCACCGTGGGTCAGACTCAGTCCCCACACTGTGAACGATCTTGCCGCTCAAAATCCAGTAGTCTCATTAGGATAATGAGAGCCTACGCAACAGTGCCAGGCCTGATTTTTTAATCTTTTTGGATCGTCCACAGTCCCAGTCATCCACCCCTCATTTACCTTTTTTTAGAAGTGTGTGTCTTTCTGTTTTTGTATTTTACATTTTTCACTTTTTTTTCTTTTTCCATGACTTTTTGTACTTTTATTTGTTTCCCTTTCTTTCCTTTCTGCTTTTCTCTCTTCTTACCTCCTTTTTTACCAGGCACCATGTCAGAGGCCCAGCGCCAGGCAGATAGAAGTGGTGCCAGTGCTGCTGCTAGCCACACACCTTGCAGTTGCTACACCACCAAGTGGTGCAGCCCTGTCCTATTTTTTATGAGGTGAAGTTGACCACACATTTTTTTACGTGCAGCGTCACCTCTCTCTATGCTGATAGCAGCCAGCAGGCCTCTGAGGGGGTATACCTTCCAGGAGGGTTGGCTGCTGTGGGGGAGAGTGTCCCGGTGAGCGCGTCGGAGCACTGGGGTCCAGCACACGCAGCAGGAGCTCACGCACGGCTGGGCCGACATACCTGATCTGGGACAGGACTTGCTCAACCTAATGGCATCAATGTTATGAGGCTCGGTAAGAAATTATTTATTGTTTGTTTTCTAAAATGTGATTTTTTTTGTCTAAGTAGCATGTTGCTCAGAGATAAATTAAGTTTACGTAATGTGATCCAGCTTGAGCTAGCCAGATGCTCAGAGCTACCTAATCGTACTAATTGGCATTCACTTGGGCTGATTATTTTAGAATTCATGCAGACTCCTCTGTCTTTCACTAAGAAAGTGGTAGTAAGTAATATCAGTAAGTTAGTATTCTCTGTGCCTTTCTTTATGCAGCTCATACACTCCTAATCTCCCAGTAGTAAGCATCTATGTATTGAAAAGGCAGACTGAGTTGGCCCATCAAAGGGGGTGAGGACTAGAACCAAAGATAATTTGTTGCAATACATTAGTAGTTCCAAATATAGTTTAGGTTTAGGAAATTAGAATTAGTGATTAGCTGTAGGAAATTAGGGAAATAAGTTAACTAAGTATACTGGTACATTAAGCAATCTGATTTAGAAACGTACAATGTTACTGGTTTTGCCTTTGCCTATCAACATATTTTTGGTGAGATTAACTATACCACTAATCATTGTTTTGATCTTCTTTATTTCCTACATCAGAACCTAAGGGCAAGAAGAAGAGGTCACTATGGAATGTGGGTCAGGATGAAGGGCCTGCTACCATCAGTGCAACCAAACCTGTGCCACGGCAGATGCATCTGCTGGCCCCGTAAGTCCTGTTATAATTTATTTCCCTAACTTTTACCTCTCCCCATTTGGAAGAATTTGCCTTGTTTATTTTTTATACTGTCTCTTCTTTTCAACTCCTCTTCTTTCTAATGCGTGTTAAATTCTTGTTATCCCTGCATTATCCTTTTTTCTATATTTCAGTATCTGACCTCCTACTGTATGACCTAGTCTGTAGCTTTCTTCTGCTTTTATGGAGCTTTCTCTCACCCCTTATATATCCTGTGGATTCGTACAGTAAAATTAAGTGTCAGGAAAGCTATTGCCAGCGTTGTTAAGTTCTTCCCTCAGCAAAAAATGATTCCCCCTTTCCTTGTACCCACGTTGGTTTCAGTGGCGTCCTCACTCCCGGTGGCTCTTGCGGAGGCTGTTTTTAGAACTAGCTTTTTCAGGTTTGAGTGCCACTCAAGACGGTGGCTGCAAACCCTTGTGAAGTCAGTGCTCTAGTGTTTCTACCTTAGTCTCATGCTGAAGCTTCCCTCCAGCTGTTTCTCTCTGAGAGCCCTGCACTTCAACTGTCGTCCAGAGGAGACAGAGCAGTGTTCCTGAGGTGCCTCGTTTCATAGAGAATTTTTCCAGTTTTGAGTAATTAATTATTTTTCTTGTTACGGTGTGCACACCAGCTACTTTTTTCCTTTTGAAGAAGCTGAATTTTTTCCTTCTTCCAACAACTGGCTATCTGCTTTCTGGGGAGAATTTGTTGTGGCTTAACAGAACTTCAAGCAACTGCAGTAAGGAATCCTTTTGTATGATTTCCATGCTTACAATATATATGTACATGTATATTCAAGAACTCTTTGCTATACAGATTTGTCAGTCTTAGAGACAAACCTCAGTGCTCAGACTAATTCCTAGAGACTGTGATTGAGAAAACTGAACCTTGAGAAGGAGTTTTTCGTTCCCTGTAGAAGACATTAGTAGTTTGTATATTTGTGAACTTTTGAACTGTTCTCCAGAGAACCTTGGAAACCTCTGAGTCCTGGAGAAAAGATATTAAGTTAACATTGTTCTTTTAGAGAGATGCTAGTCTCTCAAAAGATCCAGGTTAGGAGAGAGATAGAATTGGGTGAATGAGAATGTCTAAACAGTTGAATGCGCAGTAGGAATGTACTTATCTATGCTCTTATCACGCGACTGCAGGTCGTTCCTTTAAAGAAATCCCAATAAGAAGAAAGGTGCAGGTTTTCAGAGACACACACTTATGCCCTCATTGTGACCCTGGCGGTGAGTGATGAAGTGGCGGTAATGCAGCCAACAGGTTCATGGTAACTACTGCCAAACTATGACCATGGCGGTGAGAACTCCCATAGACAGCTAATGTACCACACCAACCCCCAGGGTGGAAACAACACTCACCACAGCAGTAGCCATCAACAGCCAGGTGGAAGACAAAGTAGCGCCCACCATATTATGACACAGCACACCACCACCTTTTCCGGGGCGGTACCAATGCCATTAAAAGCCTGGCAGAAACGCATCACAGAAGAGAAAGGACTCACCATCGGAGACACAGGGAAGAACAAGGCTGCCATGGAACCTGAACTGCAAGTCTTCTCGGTGATCTTCTACGTTATGCTCCACCTAGAACACCAACGCCAACTAAGACGACGACGGTGAGTACAGTCGCCTAGCACACAAGGGAGGGAGGGAGGAAAACGAGAGTGACACACACATACACACGCACAACACATACCCGTCACACACACCATACACACAACCAGCTGCACACGAAAAACAATTTGCACCCGATTCACGCCAGAATAATGCAAGGACAACAGGAATGGACAAAAGTGATTATAATCAAATCAACATCTAAAAAACTTAATCAATTTGTCAATGAAACAGATATGTACCCATGTACACAAAGGGACAATGCCCAGTCCAATATTCAAAGGGTCCACATGGCCGCAGGGCACAGTCTAAGGCCCAACTCGAATCCTGACTTCATCCGGATAATACACTGCAAGGGCATCAGTTTGGAAATGAGCAGGCACTTCGGGGAGGGGACAACTCAGCCGGATGCAGGAACAAGCCCACTGGTTCTGGAGGGGGCTCCATGCCCGTTACTCTGTCCTGGGGAGTGCAAGGCCACAGTCTCTCAGATGGGTGACTTCCCCACTGGTTCTGGAGGGGGCAACTTGCCCATTGCTCTGTCCTGGGGAGTGCAAGGCCACAGTCTCTCAGGCGGTTGACTTCCACACTAGTTCTGGAGGAGGCTCCATGCCCATTACTCTGTTCTGGGGAGCGCAAGGCCACAGTCTCTCAGGTAGGTGACTTCCCCACTGGTTCTGGAGGGGGCTTCATGCCCATTACTCTGTCCTGGGAAATGCAAGGCCATAGTCTCTCAGGTGGGTGACTTCCCCACTGGTTCTGGAGAGGGCAACATGCCCATTTCTCTGTTCTGAGGAGTGCAGGCCACAGTCTCTCAGGTGGGTGACTTCTCCACTGGATCTGGAGGGGGCCCCTTGTACAGCAGCCCATGGAGGGTGGGCTACAGGTCGTCCACTGGCGGTGACGACAGCAGTGTGTTGGCCGATGGAGGTGCTTGCTAGGCAGCCTCTGCCGTTGCTGATGGCTGCAGTGTGGTGGTGGATGGAGGTACCTCCTGGGCAGCCTCTGCAGTTGTTGATGGCTGCAGAGTGGTGGTGGATGGAGGTGCCTCCTGGGCAGCCTCTGTAGTTGCTGATATCTCCACTTCATCAGCTGGCGGTGGGGGCCCTGTGACAGCTGGTGGTGTTGGAGGTGTCACCGTGACAGCCTTCGCTGGAATAGAGGGCTTTGTCTCCTCCATCACATGGGGTGTGCATTCCTTACCCTTCCTGGTAGGGGTGGGTGGCTTCTTCCCCTTCTTAGATGGAGGTGCAGGCTCCTTCCTCTTCTTGCCTGGAGGTGTAGGCTCCTTCCCCTTCTTGCATGGAGGTGCAGGCTCCTTCCCTTTCTTCGATGAAGGTGTGGTATCTTTATCACCACAAGTAGGTGGTGCCACCACTGTCCCCGTGGACTGTTTGGCTGAGGTGCTGGGCTGGGTGTTTGAAGAGGTCAAGTTGTGCAAGGAAAAGCTTTTTAGGGACGATGGGGCGGGAGGAGTGATGGGAGTGGAGGTAGAGGTAGTTGTTGTAGGAAGTGTATGTCTGCTGGATTTGGGTGCAATTTCATGGGCTGTATGCTGATGTGAGGTGGATGGCTGTTGGGTGTGTGAGTGCTTGCGTTTATGTCCTTTAGGAGAGGGGGACAGACAGGTTGGGAGAGGACAGAGGGGACGCATGCATGGCTGTTGTGGAGGTGTCTGCTAGTGAAGAGTGTGTGCTGCTTGGTATGGTGATGCTGGTGGTGGATGTTGATGTAGTGCATGCAGGTGTGAGTGTGGACATGACTGGGAGGTAGGAGGAGGAGGAGATGGAGGGGGAGCCAGTGGAGGCAGTGGATGTTGTCATGTCTGCAACTATATGGTATTTGCGTGAGTGCTTGTGTGATGGAGTGTGGTGCTTCTGCTTGCCAGAGACACTCTTGTGTGTTGTCTTGTGTGCATGCCCGTCTGCATGTGTGCCTGGGATGGGTTGGGGTTGAGAAGAATGGGACTGAGAAGTGGTAGTTGGAGGGGGATGGTAGAAACAGGGACAATGGCTACCATCAGAGAGGAGGCCAGGCTCTTTTGGGCCACCAATCCACAGTGAATGCCCTCCAGGAATGCATTGCATTGCTGCATCTGGGATGCCAGCCCCCGGAAGGCATTCACAATCATTGACTGCCCTACAGAGATGGATCTCAGGAGGTCAATAGCCTCCTCACTCAGGGCAGCAGGGCTCACTGGGGTAGGGCCTGAGGTACCTGGGGCAAAGGAGATGCCCACCCTCCTGGGTGAGCAGGCACGGGCACTCCCTGAGGGGCTCCTGGGAGGGTGGTGCTGATAAGAGGAGTGGCGGCTCTACCTGCAGCCGGGGTGTTCACAGAGGTGTCGGCCACCACCAGGGAGCTTCCATCGGAGGAGGTATCTGAGTCTGTGTTGTCTCCCCCAGTCTCCGCTGTGGTGCTCCCACCGCCCTTCGTCCCACCGGTGGCCCTGCTCCTCCCCCAGATGATGCTAATGCACACAAGGACAGGGTGACAAAACAAGAAAGGGGGCGAGAGAGGCAAAGGATACACTAGGTCACTGACTGCACCAACACCACTATTGGCAAACACATCACCGTCACACACATGGAACAGGCTTAAGCACTATGCATTGCACTACCAGTGATATGGCTAGTCACTAAGGCAAGATGAAGTGCACACATCGCCAACTGCAGCACTCCTGGGACCCGCGATGCCCTGCCTGAAATTAACTGCTAACAAGCTAAGTAACCTGTATACACCCAATACCCTTCAGATGACCCATGCTGCAATGTCTGGCCTGGCCTTTGGGGCACCTGCTAACACACATCCACCACCCGGATACCACCCCACCAGCCAAAATATGTAATGATGCCCACTGTACTCATCCCCTTGTGGCTGCTGTGATTCCCTCAAGCGCCCATCCAGCTCAGGGTAGACTTCTGCCAGTATGCGGGCCATCAGGGGGGTCAGGGTCTGACGGGCACCCCTTCCTCGTTGGGAGGCCATCCCCAGCTGGGCCTCCGCGGTCTTCCGTGTCAACCGTCTCAGGTCCTCCCACTGTTTCCAACAGTGGGTGCTCCATCTTACATAGATCCCCAGGGTATGCACGTCCTTGTTGATGGCACGCCAAATTCCTTTCTTTTGATGGGCGCTGACCTGCAGAGGCAATACAGACAGGAGAACACTATTAAACAAACAGTCCAGCCTGTCACACAAATTGCCCACCATACCTGTTTCATCACCATTGGAACACAGATAGACCAGCGCACACCATGTACACCGCCAAAAGACATCCCCACTACCCCGCCCCCCCTTACACAATGCTTGCACACTCATCTCCATGCTTCCTTCCCACATGCATCGTACCCAAAGTGTACTCACCTGTTGATTCGGAGGCCCATACAGCTGTCCGTACTGGGGTAGGACCCCATCCACCAGTCGCTCCAACTCCTCTGAAGTGAAGGCTGTGGCCCTTTCCCTGGTCACACGGTCCATGGTTGGTTCCAGACACAGGTCACAGCAGCAAACGCACTGTAGGTGTTCTCCTGTTGACGGTCAGGAAACAAGTGAGGAATCAGATTGAAAATGGCGGTCTCATCCGCGGCGGTGTACACCATCACTTCCGGCATAGATCCCTATTGGTCACTGTACTCCAGTGCAAGACCGCCTTCCGCCACAACGCCCAACGTCAGCGGAATTATCTTACTTCTACCTGTCCCTACATACAGGACAGGCAGTCGCCATTTCTGGAGGGGGAGCAGTCATATCAACAATTACTGCGCCACAGATTAGATTGTTACATACTTCGCCATTAACACTGTCCCAATACATAAGGGCATCATGTGGAATGCAGGTGTTGTTTTGTGGTTCCAACTGTGACAGCCTACTCACTCTTGTGTCCCTTAGATACCTACCACTGTGGATGAATAGGAGGTGGAGACATACCCCTGTGTACAGACCTCTGGTGGACTACACTGCAGGACAGGCACATTATCCTCACCTATAGACTGGACAGGACGACAATCACAGAGCTGTGTGCCCAATTGGAGCCTGACCTGATCTCATCTATCCGTCATCCAACTGGGATCCCCCCACTTGTGCAAGTGCTATCAGTGCATCATTTCCTGGCAAGAGGTTCTTTCCAAGTGACAGTGGGCTTTGCAGCAGGAATGTCACAACCAATGTTCTCAATCGTGCTGGCAAGGGTTTTGTCTGCCTTGGTGAAAACACATGTGCAGCTACATTGCTTTACCCCATGTGGAAGATTTGGCCACTTTGAAGGCCGGATTCTATGCAATGGAACATATCCCCAATATAATTGGGGTGATTGACGGTACACATATTGCGTTTGTCCCCCTGCCAGAATGAACAGGTGTACAGGAATCGTAAGAGGTTCCACTCACTCAATGTGCAGATGGTGTGCCTGGCAGACCAGTACACCTCCCATGTCAATGCTAAGTATCCTGGGTCGGTGAATGATTACTTTTTCTGAGGAATAGCAGCATCCCACATGTGATGGCCCAACTAAAGAGGCACAGGGTGTGGCTAATAGGTGAGCCTTGGTCCCCACCCACTGTATGTTAGTGTATGCCTCTGGTGTTAACCTCATCGGATTGTGTGAGGCTAAATATTGTCACTCAATACTTGCAGGTGACTCTGGCTACCCAAACCTATCGTGGCTGCTGACCCCTGTGAGGAATGCCAGGACAGGGGCAAAAGAATGTTATAATGAGGCACATCAGCGAACCAGACGCATCATCGAGAGGACCTTTGGCCTCCTGAAGGCCAAGTTCATGTGCCTGCATCTGACAGGTGGATCCCTGTGCTACTCACGAGAAGGTCTGCCAGATAGTAGTGGCATGCTGCATGTTGCACAACCTGGCCCTCAGATGCCAGGTACCCTTTTTGCAGGAGGAGGAGATAGAGGATGCCCCTGTGACAGCAGTAGACCCTCATGACATTGAGGATGAAGAGGCTGAGGATGAGGACAACAGAACATCAGTTATCGGTCAGTACTTCCAATGACACGCAGGTGAGACAGTGTACCTTCACATTATTGTGGTGCTAATAAATTGAGGGTAAGTGCAATGGAATGGGGTGAAGATGGGTAAAAGTCCAGGGTATTGTTCCAGTCTGTTGGTAGCACAGGTGCAGTGTCCATGGGGCCATTGGAAGGGGAGCAACAGAAGTTCAAAGTGGACAAGGTGGACAAGGTGACTGAGTGGGACACAAGGGCAACAAAAGGGCGACAATAAGGAGAGTCTCATTTCCTGGCTGGGGTCTTGGCAAGTGTCTCTGGCTTCTGTCTGGGTTGCAGGGAATGTTTGCCAGGTCGTTCACCTTCTGCAGGGCAAAGGGTGCTGGTGGCCTGTGGGTAATGTGGCAGGCCTCCTGCCCACTGGCAGCAGCAGAGGTGGAGGGCTGGTCAATGTGGTAGTGGTAGGGGTCTGCTGGTGTGCTGTTGACTCCCTCATGATGTTGGCCATGTCTGCCAGCACCCCTGCTATGAAGATCAGATTAGTGTTAATGGCCTGCAAGTCCTCCCTGACCCCCTGATCCCCTCATACTGCCCCTCCTGTACTTTGTCAAAGACCTGGACCATCGTGTCCTGGGAATGTTGGTAGGCTCCCAGGATCTCAGAGAGTGCCTCCTGGAGAGTCAGTTCCCTGGTCCTGTTCTCCCCCTGATGCACAGCAGTCCTCCCAGTGACCATGGTTACCTGTGCCTCTGTCCCCTGACCATTGTGCATACTGCCACCTACCCCAGGTCTCTGATTGTCTAGTGGGCGAGGTGTGGCCTGGGGTCCTTGTACAGGTGGGCACACTGCTGATTGACGTGTCTTGGGGACAGAGGTGTGGGTATGCTGGGTGGGTGCTGTGGTGTTGGATACTGAAGGGGGAGGCTCTGTGGTGGTCTGTGAGTGGGCTTGGGTGACTGGCGGTCCTGTGGTCCCTGATGGGCCAGGTAGGTGATCCAGATCCTGAAGTCCAAAGTTACTGTCATCACTGGGGGCATCTTCTGTTGGGGGACTGGATAGTTAGGGCACCACCTCTACACTGACACTGGCTGCCTGTGGCGATGTAAGTGATGTATTATGCTTCATGTGTATGAAATATTGTACATCCCTGCCTTCCCCTCTACCGTTGGTGTTGCCCTGCCACGAGTTAGTGCCTTGCTGCTATGGAACGTACTTCCCCTGTAGGTCGTTCCACCTCTTCCTGATGTCGTCCCTTGTTCTTGGGTGCTATCCCACAGCGTTCACACTGTCCATGATTCTCCACCATAGCTCCATAGAATGGATATTTGCTGTAACTGTGCTCCAAACAGCTGTGGTTCTACCCTGACTATTTCCTCCAACATGACCATTAACTCTGTGAAACAGGGGTACCTTTGTGGGGACATGGGTGTTGTGTGTTGGTGTGAGTGTGTTGCGTAATGTGATGGAGTGTGTAAAGTGGGGTGCATGAGGAATGTATGGGTGTATGTGGTGTGTGTGTCTAGTTGTCGCAGTGGTCTTGATGTCAGTCCGGTGGCAATAATTTGTATGCATAAAGGGTTGTGGGTAATGTGGGTGTGTGTTTTATAGTGCTGTGGGATGTGTGTATGAGTGTCAGGTGTGTGTTTTTAGTACTGGCCAATGTGGTGTTGTTTTGTATGTGGGTGTCCATTCTGAGCGCAGATGTATATACCGCCAATGGATTACCGCCATTGAATGTCCGCCGTGGTGATTCGTGAGACATAATGTGGTGGGCGTTGTTATATTGGCGTAACGGTATGGGTGTTGGGACTGACACTTTTGCACTGAACTTTGGGCTGGCAGATTTGTGTATGTGGCTGCATTCTATCGGATTGGTATGTGTGTGTCATAACATGGTGAACGGATGTTCGCCACTGCGGCGGTATGTTGGTGGCAGTCAGCGTGGCGGTAAGCAGCATTTACCGCCAGTGTCATAATGAGGGCCTGAATATCCTATCTTCAAGTGGGAAACACAGGCTGGAACTGGATCTGGAGGCTGTCTCTCTTTTTCTATTCCCATTCCGCTTTCCCCCTAGCGGGTGCAGGGTTCAGATAATCAGTTAAGGCCTGAGCACCCATCTGTTGGAGGGAGTTGGGTAAAAGGCATCTGCTCCTGTGGAAGTTTGATTTAATGGGTATTCTTCTGACACCAAGAGAACAGATTTTAGATACTCTGCTGTGAAGATTGCAGGCCTAAGTGATCTATTTTTTTCTTTGTTGAGAAGGGATTATTTTTCTTGCTCATGCTCAAACAGTAAAACAAGAAGGTCGCCATTGTCATGAAGGAGCCCCTAACGTTGTGTTGTGTTAGCAATAATTTTATATCAGCAGTTCCCATGACTGTGCAGCATGGCAGGAAAGTAGTATGAGGTTCCAAAGCATTTGCCAAACAAGACCATATGTCCTCCACTGACCAATCTGTTCCATCCCTTTATTACGAAATGTTCTTGGTTGGCTTGACTACCTGGCTTTTCTAACATAGTCAACCAACAAAATGCACAAAGTAATATTTTCAAAAGAGGATACTGCTAACCGAACTGTACAGAGGTATTGTGATTGTATTTTGTTAAAAAATAAAACAAGGGGAGGCCTATCTGGCATCTAAAATGTTTCCTATTTTTCTAACCATGTAGATCACCTGTGCTAGGGCCAGTAGCACTGGCAATGCACCAGACATAGCAGTGGAGGTGGTTGAAGGGGAAGTAGCAGTGGTTGCAGGGATGGGCAGTGGTATGTCATATTGCTTGCTTATTGTCAAAAATTATTTGTACTTTGTAGTTGTTCAGCCAGGCAAATATGTATCCCACACATGATCATTCATCACCTCCTTGCCCATTGCATTTCACCACCCATGACCCAACTGCAGCATGGTTCAATTCCGCACTGCAGTGTTGACTGTGCAATGTGCATCTGCTTCAGTAAATGCAATACTTACAAAGTTTTCAATGCATTGCAAGCTAAAAACAAGGCGTGCTTCCACTCCCAGTGCCCACTCAGTCACCTCCTAGTTCTTCACTCCTTTATTCTTTCCTTGTGTCCCAACCTAGCAAAATAAATTAAAAATCCATTCTTGCCATGTGCTAAATTTTTCTTAATTAGTCCTTTATTTACATATATTTCATTGCTTCCATAACAGATTTACACCTGTTTAAATTTTACCCTTTCGAGTTTGTCAACTACGGTGACTGATAAAGCTAAAGCTTAACACAAGATGATCAGTGACGCCCCAACTATTCTAAAGAAAAGCTTCTAATTAATCAGCCTAATCCCTCTAACTTACCCTACAGAGGAATAGGTTAAGTTTCTTTTCCTTACTGCCAATCAAATGTATTTGTTGAAAATAATTTGTGGTGCAGGATGAGGCCAGGACGTAAAGTGGGACTTAGGTCTACATTATGACTTTGGTGGTAAGTACTGCCTACCACCGCGGCGACGGCCACCAGAAGAGAGTCGCTGCGGCTAACATCCGTCTGCCAAATAATGACCACAGCCGGATTTCCGCCACAAGGAGCGCAGAAATCTGGCTGTGGCCATGCTGGCAGATGGAGTTAAGGTGGTACTGCTACCACCAGCAGCGCCACGCAGTAGATCGCTGCCGGCCCTATTATGAAAAATAATACGGCCTGGCGGTGTTCTGTAGGTGGGTGCTACTGGCAGTAGCATTGCCCCGTCCCGTCCCCTGCCGGAAGACCCCCTGGATCAAGGTAAGTTGGGTTTCTGACAGGA
The DNA here is from genome assembly GCF_031143425.1 of Pleurodeles waltl. Taxonomy (NCBI): domain Eukaryota; kingdom Metazoa; phylum Chordata; class Amphibia; order Caudata; family Salamandridae; genus Pleurodeles; species Pleurodeles waltl. The sequence goes on along the minus strand of NC_090443.1, from coordinate 749,057,391 downwards.
GAGGGGCGTGGGGGGTGTTGTGTGTGGGGGGGTGCATGAGTGCGTGAGTGTGTGCGTGAATGTGAATGTATGTGTAGTGTTGTTTGCGTGCGTGTATGCATGCGTGAGAATGCGTGTATGTATGGATATGTGAATGCGTGTCTGCATGTCAGTGTGAATGCGGTGCGGATGTGTGCATGAATGAATGGATGCATGCGTGTATGAATGCATGTATGAATGCGTGTATGCCTGTGTGAAGTGTGTATGCATGATGCGTATTTGCGTGTGTGTGTGTAGGGGGTGTGGGATTGGAAGGGGGGCCGTGGATTGAGGGATGGGGGTGTCTAGGGAGTTGTTGGAGGTTAGGGGGCCTTCTATCAATGACTGGAAAAGAACTACCATGGTTTTTGTGGCGTTACGAACACCTTGAAAACCATGGTAGTAGGCAGGGTCAAAATGCCTGTGGTGGTACAATAGCTGCCGCAGGCTGGAGATTCTTATCTCCAGCCCAGCGGCTGCTACCGCCGTGGCGGTCAGAGTGGTACACTGGCGGGTTGGCTTCAGCCAACCAACCTATGTCATAATGTGGCGGTATGCACCGCCAGCCTATTAGCGGTACCACTGCCACAGTACCACCGACCGCCGGGGTCAAAATTACCCCCTAAGTGCCTGATGTCAAGTTTTGTGGATGGGATGCTTTGAGATGAGTATGCCAAAGAAAATCTATATCACGTTCCTTTCCCTGAACATCCAGTGCATCATGTTTCCCACCATCTATTTATAGCAGACAGGATATTTGCATTTTATATGTTACATGTATGATGTAGTACTATTATTATTCATCTGCATCTTTGGAGACAGGGTAGAATTGAAAGGCATTTGGCGAAGAGAAGGACCATTAGAATTAAAGTTAGGTAATTGTGCATTACAGCTGCCCCAGCTGCAGACTGCTGAGAGTTGTAAAGTACCTGACACACCAGACATACCAGCATGCCTCCATTAATTTAGAACAAGAAAATGTGTAGTACATAGTACATAATGTTTTACTCATTAATGAGAGGTGATATATTTTTCTTTTTGCACACAAAGGCCCTCATTACAACCCTGGCGGTCGGTGATAAAGCGGCGGTAATACCGCCAACAGGCCGGCAGTAAAAAAACGGAATTATGACCACGGCGGAAACCGCCAACACAGACAGCCACTTTAACACTCTGGCCGCCATGGCGGTAGCAACAAGCACCACAACGATAACCGCCAACAGCCACGCGGAAGACAATGTACCGCCCACCCTATCACAACAAGCCAATCTGCCAGCTTTTCCGGGGCGGTACCAACACCATCAAAAGCACAGCGGAAACAGTACATAGAAGGAAACGACTCACCTCTGGACACTCAAGGAAGAACCACAATGCCATGGAGCCCGAACTACATGTGTTTCCCATGCTGGTATACCTCCTCCTACACCAGGAACACGAATGGCAGTGAACATGACCACAGTGAGTACCGCACCTAGCACACAAGAGCGGGGGGAAAAAGAGAGTGACACAAACGCAACACGCAATACCCCCACCCCCAATACCATACGCAAAAACAGATGCATATCCACCCCATAACCCTCAGGAATAATGCAAGGACAAAAGAAAGTGAGTAAAGTCAGTGTAATAACATAAATTTCAATCAATACGTCCTCAAAGCACAAAACAGTATCTACAATATATAAAATTGGAGGGTCACTGCCCAGTCCAAATTGTCCTTAGCCCACAGGGCCATATCACATGGGCCAAGGCCCCACTTGACTCCTGCCTCAATATAGAGGGAACGCTGCTGGGGCTTCAGGTCAAAAATACACAGGCACCTCAGGGGGAAGGGGAAAGGGTGGAACCTCAGCCGGAAGATGGTACAGCGCCACTGCTCCTCGAGGGGACCACATGCCCAGCACTCTGTCCTGGGAAGTGCAAGGTCACAGTCTCTCTAGTGGGTGGTTTGCCCACCGCTTGGTCCTGGGGAGTGCAAAGCCACAGTCTCTCTAATGGGTGGTTTTCCCACTGCTTGGTCCTGGGTACTGCAAAGCCATAGTCTCTCAAGAGGGTGGTTTGCCCACTGCTTGGTCCTGGGGAGTGCAAGGCCACCGTCTCTCAAGTGGGTGGTTTGCCCACTGCTTAGTCCTGGGGAGTGCAAAGCCACAGTCTCTCTAGTGGATGGCTTCTCCAATGGTTCTGTAGGGGGCCTTGTGCCCAGTGTGCTTCATCCTGGCAAGGAGGGGGTGAGTGGATGCCTTCTTCCACTCGGTCTGGAGGGGGCCTTGTGCCCAGTGTGCTTCATCCTGGCAAGGAGGGGGTGAGTGAATACCTTCTTCCACTGGCTCTGGAGGGGGCCTTGTGCCCAGTGATGCAGATCTTGGAGGATGCAAGGTCACAGTTTCTCACCTGGGTGTCACACCTACAGTTGTTGCAGAGGCCTGGACGCACTACAGCCCATGGAGGCACGACTACACACTGCCCGCCGGCGGTCACGGCTGCTCAGTGGTGGCAGTAGTGGGGCTGGCGGTGGTGCTGGTGGTAGTACTGGTAACGGTGCTGCCTGTGGTGGGGGTAGGCTCAGCCCTTCCCCCACAGCCTCAAACGGTTGCCCACTGGGGCTGCTGCTGCTGGCTGTGGTGGTGGTGCAGGTGGCGGTGCTGGCGGCGGTGCTGTCTGTGGTGGGGGTAGGCTCCAGCCCTTCCTCCGCAGCCTCGGACGGCTGCCCACTTGGGCTGCTGCTGCTGGCAGTTGTGGTGGCAGTGGTGCAGGTGGCGGTGCTGGCGGCGGTGCTGCCTGTGGTGGGGGTAGTCTCCAGCCCTTCCCCGCAGCCTCGGACGGCTGCCCACTGGGGCTGCTGCTGGCAGTGGTGCTGCTGGTGGTGCAGGTGGCGGTGCAGGTGGCTGGGCTGGTGGCGGTGCAGGGAGGCTACAGCCCTTCCCCCGCATCCTCGGACGGCTGAAGTGCCAAGGCTGGTGTTGTGTGCCTAGATGCTGCTCCAGCACCAGGCTCATTATCCATCCTAGTAGTGGTGTCTGTGCCTTTCTCATTGTCCTTGGTAGCTGGTGTTTCCTTCCTGTCCTTGGCAGCTGGTGTGCCCTTCCTGTCCTTGGCAGCTGGTGTTCCCTTCCTGCCCTTGCCTGCTAGTGGTGCCTCCTTGCTTCTGCCAGCTGGTGGTACCTCCTTGCCTTTGCCAGCTAGTGGTGCCTCCTTGCCTTAGCCAGCTGGTGGTGCCTCCTTGCTTTTGCCAGCTGGTGGTGCCTCCTTGCCTTTGCCAGCTGGTGCTCCCTTTTGGCCCTTGGCAGCTGGTGCTCCCTTTTGGCCCTTGGCAGCTGGTGCTCCCTTTTTGCCTTTGGCAGCTGGTGCTGGCACACTGGCTATGTGGACGGGTGTCTTTTTGGAGCCTCTCACAACTGCAGTGGCTGCAGAAACAACAGTGGTCGTGGACTGGGTGGCTGAGGTGCCAGGCTGGGTCCTGACCACCATGGCCTGAAGTGAAGGACAGGTGGAAGGGGCAGGGAATAGGTCAAGGTTGGAGAGGAAAAGCTTTTTAGGGACACTGGGGCTAGAAGAGGGTGAATGTTTGGGAGTGGAGGAAGAGGGAGTGGTGGTAGGAGGTGTTTGTCTGCTCTGTTTGGGTGCAGATGCATGGGCTGGATGCTGTCAAGAGGTGGATGGCTGTTGGGTGTCTGAGTGCTTGCGTTTGTGTACTTTGGGAGGAGGGGGCACAGATACAGTGGGAGAGGACACAGGTGACTTGTGCATGGATGTGGGGGTGGTGACTTCCAGTGAGGGGCGTGCACTGATAGGCGTGATGGTGATGGAGGCAGTAGTACATGCAGGTGTGAGTGGAGACAAAACTGGGAGGGAGGTGGATGACGAGGAGGATGGGGACGCAGTGGAGTCAGTGGATGTTGGTGTGTCTGCATCTAGATGGTGCTTGTGTGAGTGCCGGTAGGATGAAGCGTGGTTCTTGTGTTTGCCTAAGCCACTTCTGTGTGTTGATTTGGGTGCATGCTGGTCTGAAGGTGTGCTTGGGATAGGCTGGGGTTGAGTGGAATGGGACTGGGTAGAGGAAGTTGGAGGGGGGAGGCTAGAGACAGGGACAATGGCTGCCATCAGGGAGTTGGCCAGAGCCTGGAATGATCTCTGTTGGGCCGCCACGCCAGAGTGAATGCCCCCCAGGAATGCATTTGTTTGTTGCAAATGCCATGCCAGACCCTGGATGGCATTCAGTATGGTTGGCTGCCCAACAGAGATGGATCTCAGGAGGTCAATAGCCTTCTCACTGAGGACAGCAGGGCTGACTGGGGCAGGTCCTGAGGTGCCTGGGGCAAAGGATATTCCCACCCTCCTGGGTGTGCGAGAACGAGAAACATGCTGAGGGGCTGCTGGGAGGGCGGTGCTGGTACGGGGGTGGCTGCTGTACCTGTAGTTGGGGTGGGCACAGAGGTGTCCGCACCCCCAGGGAGCTTCCATCGGAGGAGGTGCCACTCTCAGAACTGTCCCCTCCAGTCTCTGCCGTGGTGCTCCCCTCGCCCTCCGTCTCACTGGTGCCCTCATCATTGGTGGATTCATCCTCATGGGCCATGTGGGATGCAGCTCCCTCGGTCGCCTGTGCCACTTCTCCTCTGCCAGATGATGCTAATGCACACAAGGACAGAGTGACAAAACAAAAAGGGGGGGAAGAGACAGGGGATACACTTGGTCAATGCCAGCATCAACACCACCGTTGGTGTACAAAACACACAGGGAACATGCACTACCAGTTACTATGCTAGTCCCCAGGCCATGGAGTACAATGCCTAACGCCAATAGCAGTACACCTGAAACCTACAGGACCCTGCAAAGTAGGAGATGCCCACTAGCATTTTTGGGGTTGGAGTGCATCAGACCCTGCCCATCATGAAACCTACCCTGCCATGTTTATCCTGGCCTAGGGGCACCCACATCCCACACCCAGCTAACACCTCAACATGCGCAATTTGCTGAATCTGAAACTGTACTCACCCCCTTGTGGCTGTTGTAATGCCTTCAAGCGCCCATCCAACTTTGGATAGGCCACCGCCAGGATGCGGAACATCAGGGGGTGTCAACACCAGGACAGTGCACGCTCTGCGGACAACATAATGCAAAATGGCAAACCTTATGCAATGTAATAATTCATGCAGCATATGTTGATATTGCATATTAACTTTTTGCATTGCGGGTATTTATCTTGCAATGTTATTAATGCTGTATTGTTCATTTTGAAGCCTTTCCTGCAGCCTGGCTGGGTGTGGCATGTGGGTGGGGCTTGGGTCTATTTAAGGAACCCAGCCCAGCTCCACGTGCTCACTATTCAGAGGTCCTGGTGCAGAGCAGCAGCATTTTCCTGGGCTCCTGTTCCGGAGGCCTACTTGGACATTTCCTGACCCTGTCCTCATTATCTTGCTGATCTTCAAGCAGGGCAATAAGGCGGAGGTCGGGGTAGGCCCCCCGACTCCGATTCTAGAAACATTTGAGTTTTTGGCTTTGTGATTTACAGTGTGTGCGATATATTCTTGCCACTTAACTCTTGCAGTTCGGATCGGCAGAGTGCACAATCAATTCGAGGCTTTGAATCTTGATGGTTGAATCGGCAACAGTGTGCGTGATTCACTCTTGGCAATTAACCCTTGCAGTTCGGATCGGCAGAGTGCGCGATCATTTTGAGGCATTTGAATCCTGATGGTTGAATCGGCAACAGTGTGCACAATTCATTCTTGGCAATTAACCCTTGCAGTTCGGATCGGCAGAGTGAGCGATCATTTCGAGGCATTTGAATCTTGATGGTTGAATCGGCAACAGTGTGCGTAATTCATTCTTGGCAATTAACCGTTGAAGTTCGGATCGGCAGAGTGCGCGATCATTTCGAGGCATTTGAATCTTGATGGTTGAATCGGCAACAGTGTGCACAATTCATTCTTGGCAAATAACCATTGCAGTTCAGATCGGCAGAGCGCGTGATCATTCTAGGTACTTGAGTCTTGATGCGCAGTCTGGCAATAAGGTGCGCAATAATTTCTGGGCAATTGAATCTTAAAACTTAGATCAAACAGAGTGTGATCTTTCTAGACAAAGCAAGTTTAGTCAGTTTGCCTATTCTACAGTATCATTCATGAATCCTATAGCAGTTAATTCTTTGGGAACAAATGTACTCATTGACTCTTGTTGTGACATAATTGCTATTCTAAGGATTAACTTGAGAGAGTTCAATGTTCAGAGTATATGATTATAAAAAGGTCACGTTATTGAAAAGTTCTTGATCTCTCATGTTATTAGAGCATAAAGAATTAAAACAAAGTTCATGAAGATTAATGTGAATGATCTTGTTATTGTGTTCTTAGCTCTTGCTTCCACAGGTCTCCTTCCCCGCTGTTCTCAACCTAAACCCCATTCCCCGCTTGGCCATCCTTCAACTCTGTGCTATGATAGCTAGTAGAGTTTGGAGCTGCCAAGAGGTGGACTTATTGGGAACAGGCACAAACCCAAAGGATCCGGCCTCGCTGACAGAATAGTGAGCCCACGAATTTTAATTCTCCTGGTTTGTGCTAGGTTTTCAATATGGCCATGTTGGGCGAGTTACTTAAGGTAATTACGCAGCTTCGATTGGATGTAGTTGAATCAAAAAACATAGCAGCCAATCTAGCAGAAAGGGTGGATAAGTTACAATACAGAGTGGGAAAGAAGGAGCAAAGTCCTCTGGGTGCGGGTTGGCTTAATCCTCCTCCTCAAAGTTCAGGAGAGAATCCTCTAACTAACATATCACTCACAGTTCCCACACCCATTCCTTTGGCTCCCCAAGAAAGGTTTTCAGGTGATTCTCAGAAGATACAATCCTTTTTGACTCAAGTAGAATTGCATTTCACCTGTAGACCAAACACCTTCCCTGATCCCCAATCCAGGGTGGCCTTCTTGATTTCTTCTTTGACTGGAGATGCGGATACCTGGGTAATCCGTCTTGTGCGTTGAGATAATCCTTTGCTTTATAACTGGAGAGACTGTGTCCGAGAATTTGAAAATGTTTTTGATCGAAGAACAGTTACTCTGTCCGCAGACCGAGAACTGTTAGAATTGCGACAAGGAAATAAGGATCTTGTCTCTTACTTGGCTAACTTTAATCTGCTGGTAGCAGAAACGGCCTGCCCTGAGGAAAAGAGATCAGCCCTGTTCTATCAAGGACTCAAAGATGGGTTAAAGGACATTCTCGCACAGATTGATCCTTAACCCACGGATTGTCAAGATCTTATAAATCTTGTTTTAAGATTACACCATAGTCTTGCAGAACGACGGGGAACACGCAAAAAGACTGAGAAAAATTCCTGCCGTGTTCATGAGCATAGAGAATCACAAGTTCATGGAGACAACAATCAAGAACCAATGGAAATAGGAACCATCAGGCGCCCCTTAACGAAAGAAGAGAAAGATCTATGTAGAAAGAACGGACATTGTCTGTACTGTGGTCGAAAGGGTCATTTCGCTAAAGAATGACCAGCAAAACCAAAAAGTAAACAAACCCCTACCAAGAAGGTTATAGAAAATGCACAGATCAATCAAGAAAACTAGAACACCCAAGGTGTAAGGAAGGGTTGTTCTTAGGTGTAACCATGGACCCTACACAAGATGCTAAAAAGGTTTAACTTGAGTCAAGACATTTAAAATTAGATCTAGAAGTGCTGGTAAAACAAAAGACTTATTTAAAGAAAGCCTTAGTAGATTCTGGGGCTACTGGTAATTTTCTTGATGCACAATTGATTTAAACATGGGGGATACCATGTAAGAAGAAGAAAACACCAGAAATAATACAATCTGTAGATGGGAAACTCCTAGCTGGAGTTCCGGTGACTCTGCAGACCTTCCCCTTGTCTGTGATCTGTAAAGGGGGAAAACAAGACACCAAACATGTAGAAAAAATAATCTTTGATGTAATCCATGCTCCTCAGTATGGAATTATCCTAGGAATGCTGTGGTTAAGTTACCATAATCCTTTAATAAATTGGCAAGAAAGGAAAATCACATTTTCTTCACTTCTGTGTAAAGAAAAATGCCTCCAGACATCAAGTGTCACAGATTCCAACAAATCCCACATAGCCACAGCTGCTGAAAAAGATGTAACGCTGCCTTTGCAGTATTCATCCTTCCTTGATGTTTTTGATGAAAACGAAGCAGGAACCTTGCCACCTCACAGACCCTATGACTGTCAAATGGATCTGACTTCTGGTGCTATACTCCCTAGTTGTCGTGTGTATGCCCTATCTGAACACGAAAATCAATATCTAAGAAGCTATTTAGATCAATTTCTAGCTAATGGATTTATCCGCCCTTCCAAGTCTCCTGTAGCATCTCCTCTTTTTTTTGTTCCCAAGGCTAACGGGGATCTTAGGGCTTGTATAGACTATAGAGGATTAAATAAAATCACAGCAAAGAATAAATACCCATTACCCTTGATCCCTGTCCTGTTGGATCAAGTTAAAAAAGCCAAAATTTACACCAAGTTAGACCTAAGAGGAGTTTACCACCTAGTCAGGATGAGAGAAGGCGACGAGTGGGAAACCCCCTTTAAAACCAGAAATGGTCTATTTGAATACACAGTCATGCCCGTTGGACTTTGTAATGCTCCAGCAGGGTTCCAATTCTTTCTGAATGATGTCCTTAGAGAATATCTAGATCTATTTGCAATAGTTTATATTGATGATATTCTAATCTATTCTGATAACGAAGTCGAACATGTACAACATGTCCAAAAGATTCTCACAGCCCTTCGGAAACATAATTTATATTGCAAATTGAACAAATCTGAATTTCGTGTTACCACCATTGAATTTTTAGGGGTCATCCTACCCATCAAGGCATGGTCATGGCAGAAAGAAAAGTGCAAGCAGTATCTGATTGGCCAATCCCAAAAACTGTTCGAGATTTTCAGTGTTTCCTTGGTTTTGCAAATTTCTATCGCAGGTTCATAGACCACTTCTCACAGACAGTGGCACCAATCAGCAAGTTACTACGAAAGAAAGAACCATTTGTATGGTCTCCAGAAGCTGACAAGGCTTTTTCAACCTTAAAAGAAGCCTTCTCCACCACCCCAGTCTTGACTCACCCAGATACTGAACGTCCATTCATAGTAGAAGCAGATGCTTCAGATGTGGCAATTGGTGCAGTGTTATCGCAATGCAACAAAGATACCGGTCAGCTACACCCTGTAGCTTACATGTCTCGAAAACTGAACGAAGCGGAACAAAATTATGTCAGTGCTGTGAAAGAACTTCTAGCAATCCGTGATGCTTTCAAAGAGTGGAGACAGTATTTGCTAGGCACCAAATACACTATTACAGTCTACACAGATCATCGTAATCTCCAGTTCATGAGTTCTGCTAGACTTTTGACTCTTCGACAATTACGATGGATGCTGTTTTTTGCCGAGTTTGATTTTGTGGTAACCTTTCGTCCCGGCAAAGACAATCGCAAAGCGGATGCCTTGTCCAGACAAGACTCTACCATGTTACCCACAATCCAGTCTCCAAGAGCTATCCTTGCTCCAGACAAAATCCTTTGCATCCTTAAAACTGAAGAGTTTTTAAAATATTCGTAATTCTTTCACCTTCGAAAAATGGCAGAAATGGGCTCAAGCAGACCCCAAAAGATCAATCAAACAAGGTCTACCTTTTCATGATGCATGTTTATTTGTTCCCACTACCAAGTTGCGCAAATTAGTGTTTCATTGGTTGCACGTTATACCTACAGCAGGTCATCCAGGTATTCCTAAAACACTTGAACTAATCCAACAATATTTTTGGTGGCCTACTTTGACAAAAGACATCAAGCAAATGGTAACTAACTGTGAAGTTTGTGCTCGTACCAAGACAAGTCATTCAAAACCAAAAGGACTGTTACATCCTCTCCCAACTCCACTCCGACCTTGGGAACATACATCAATAGACTTTATTACAGGACTGCCAGTTGTTCAACATCACTCAGTAATCCTTGTAGTGGTAGATAGTCTCACAAAATATGCACATTTCATTGCTTGCAGGAAATTGCGTACCTCCAGTGAATTGGCAACAATACTTTTAAATCGAGTGGTCCGTTATCATGGATTACCAAAAGTAATTCTCTCCGATTGAGAATCACAATTTGCCTCTAACTTCTGGAAAACATGGTGCAAAACGCTGCAAGTTACATCTACATTATCTACCAGTTATCATCCTCAAACGGATGGCCAAACTGAGAGACTCAATCAAACATTGAAACAATAATTGCGTGCTTACGCTGAAAAAGCACTCCATTCGTGGGTATCAGTGCTTTGGTTATCTGACCTGGCCTACAATAACTCGTATCATACTTCGACTGGAGCGACGCCCTTTTTCCGTCTATTTGGTTATCACCAAGGTACTTTGCCAATCACAATTCCACAAGAAAGTTCACTTACACCAGCAGTGTCAAAAACAATACAACAACTCCATCAAACCCAGAAACAAATCCAGCAACATCAAAACAAAGCAAAACAAAAGTATAAAAAACATTATGACAAAAAACATTGTGAGGGACCACAATATAAGCCAGGAGATAGAGTGTGGCTTTCCACACGCCACATTGATTTCAAGAAAAGACATATGTTTAATCCCAAATACATAAGCCCTTACACAGTTCTTCAACAGATCAATCCAGTAACCTACAAACTACAGTTACCAAAATCACTACGTATTCATCCAGTGTTTCATGCTTCTCTCCTGAAAAGAGCTTTCCAGAAAACTCGCTCTCGACCAACTCCAGTACTGTTACAAAGAGAATTGGAATACAAAGTAAAACAGGCATTTGAATCTTGATGGTTGAATCGGCAACAGTGTGCGCGATTCATTCTTGGCAATTAACTCTTGTAGTTCGGATCGGCAGAGTGCGCGATCATTTCGAGGCATTTGAATCTTGATGGTTGAATCGGCAACAGTGTGCGCGATTCATTCTTGGCAATTAACCCTTGCAGTTCAGATCGGCAGAGCGTGCGATCATTCTAGGTACTTGAGTCTTGATGCGCAGTCTGGCACTTGCCTGTCTTCAGCTCTTGGCCACTCCCCTATTTAGATGAGCGCTGCTCCCACATGACAGGGTCTAAACAAATTCTCTCTCCCCACAGTGAATGGAGCCTGCCTGTCTAGGTGAGCCTTGGGAATTAATTGGAGAAGGCCGCACTGGCAATTTGAAGTCAAAAGAGGTAGAGCTATGAATGCCTTTTATTTCCTGCCAGCTGTTTCTGTCCATTTCTAGATAGATAATTCCTACCTACGTGTGTTCAGAGGCAGGCTACTGCTTTCTGAGCCAGGTTTAATAACTCTCCCAGCCAAGGATGTGGATTTGAACTCTGGAGGTATGATGATTAGCTGATCTGGTTTTAAGCCAGTATTGTCTCAATCAGCCTAAAGTACAGTTTTCTAAATTTACGTTTCACTCATGTTATCAATAAATCTGATTTCACACTTAAATCTAATTTATAAAGCTAAGTAGGAAATACTTTGAATGAATTTGCTAGCTTTTTCCCATGCATAAATATTTACATAAATATAGAATTAAATATTTTAATCACACCTTGGCATGTCGTACAAACAATGTAGCTGAACCTGCAAAGATTTTATGGCATCAGTCATTGTGAGGGAATTTTTTAAATATATAGTGTGCTACTTTTTTTTTATATATTTGACACCCAGAAAAATCTCGATTTAACCATGCAGAAAATGCCAGTTTGCTACGGATGGTTGGGTGTTTCTTGTGCCAACGTCGCATTCCTTGGGGATTGGGTGCTAATCCCTTGCACTATTTCTTCAAAATACTAGAAAGAAAGATGAAAGTCTAAAATATGTATCCACTAAGATAAGCAGATCATTTTTAATTTACACAGTGACGTGCAGGGCTTCACAATGCTCCTCTCTGTCATTGTTCCAGGTCAATTTGTGTATGTATGTGCTAATCTGCATCATGAAGCGCCATCTACTTCAGTTCCAGAGATATGCTGTTGATTCTCAAATACTCGGGTTGGCTGCATCTAATTAACAATGGTCCTTGTCAAAAAGTAACTGTGTGCCATTTGTAATGCAGGATCCATATTTTGATTTCACAAATTGAATTGTAATGTCCCTTCAGAAGAATCAAATGCACCTCTGTCTTGTTGTTTGGAAACATTGGAAATTGGTTGTACACTGTTTTGCATTTGTTCATATCCCTGGCCAAATGGTGAAATCTCGCTTGCTTTAGTATATGGTTTCTTTAAAGAATTAAAAAGGCAACAAGAGAGGCACTGAATGTCTGCCTTTAAGAGCATAGTTTAAACTTACCACTCAACTGTTGGTCCTTTAGGACAAGGCACGAAGAGTCAGAAGAACCATTCAGTCCCCTGGAGCAAACATGGACAACAACTTTAGAATACATGACACAGGCCCGTTTTCAGGGGAGCACAAGAAAGCATTCTGTCATTGCAGTTGGGGCTATTCTAATAATATGTGAGTGTCAATACCCTGCCATTTAATGTGGCCTCTAAGGGTCATGTCTCTTCTTTGTGACTGTCTGCAGTACACTTTCCCAGACATGCCCTATTCTCTTGAATAAATAAAAAATATAGCGATGCCTCTGTTAATTTAATGTTACTCAACCCGTAGAATAAAAGGGGTGCCTTTTCACAAACTGCCTTTTGCAGTGCATTTAGTAGTACAATAGTGGTACTACCAATGAACCACAAAACGTTATTCACAAACCTTTGTGCAGAATTTTCCGTCTCCACCACTCCTATTTTGTTTCTGCAGAGAGTTCCACTCTGACTTCAGAGATTTTAACACACATTCACCTATGTTCTAATAGTAAATGTTTGAGAAACAATGGAGTGGCTGGTGAATGGAGAATACCTACTACTAATTAAGAGGGATTTGGGACAGAGTAAGGGGGGGTTTTAGATGAGTGCTAGAGAAGGATTTACGGAGGGACATGGTCACTAACAAAAGAGTAGGACTATTCCTACTCATAAACTGCACTTCTAAAGTTACTACAGTCAAAAATGACGGTAAACAGTAATAAACATACTCCAGCTCAGACCTGCTGTAAGTCTAAGACCACATATGGTCATGCAGAGGTACTGCAATACCCTCCCATAAAAAGTAATAGAAACACCAAAGAACCACAGAATTGTACCGGTAAATAAAGGTTACACTTTTCCCTTTTTGAAGGGTTTTGCATCACCCAATCTCTTTCTATTTTTGTACACGAATCCCTTTTAATTTTGTTAATTTGATTTTTTTTTCATTAAAAGTAAATTTGGATAAATGTAACAACACGGGTAATTTTTTCAAAACATTTTTCCTTAAAAGTAAATGCTGTCAAATCAATAAATCAATCAATCAAGGGATTCACCCCTCAGGGTTTCAAGGCACGTGAGCTGCTAGCTGCTTCGTGGTGGACTGTTCATTCAAACAGCCAGTTCTTGAGTCCGTTCTGGAATTACTGGAGTGATGAGGGTTCTGAGGTGCAGGGGAGGGTTGTTCCAAGCTCTGGCTGCCAGATGTGAAAAGCAGCATCATCCCCTGTTGCTTTGGTGGATTGGGGGGCTTCTGCGAGGAAGAGGGAGGCAGATTGTAGGTGTCTGGTTGGTTGGTGTAAGGTTATGTGTTTGTTATTGTATGTCAGACCTTTGTTGTGCAGGGCTTTGTATGCATGGGTCAACATCTTGAACTGGCATCTCTTCTGGATTCTTGAGGAGGGGGTGTGATGTGGATTCATCTGGGGAAATCTGGCCACTGAGTTTTGTAGTGTCTGTAGTCTCTCCAGGAGGCATGCAGTGATTTCTACATAGAGTGTGTTCCTGTAGTCCAGCCTGCTGGTGATGAGGGCCTGCTTCGCAGTCCTTCTCGTGCTGACTGGGAGCCACCTCAAGATCTTGCGGAGAATGCAGAGAGTATGAATCCAGGCAGATGAGACTGCATTTACCTATTTATAATGGTTTGCTTGCTGCCCAATATGCTGAGGTTGCGGGCATGGTCTGATGTGGTGGGGGAAGGGCTGAGTTCATCAGGCCACCATGTGTCATTTCAGGGTGAGGTGTTGTTCCCAAAGATGAGGACTTCCATCTTGTTTGTTTTGAGCTTGGGACAGTTGTTCTTCATCTAGTTGGTGACGTTCATCATACAGCTGTAGAAGATGACTACAGTGGTGGGGGGGTCTTCTGACAATGAGAGGATTAGCTGGATGTCATCAGCATAGGAGATGATGTTCAGCACATGCAATCTGACAGCGTTGGTCAGTGAGCTCCTTTACATGTTAAAGAGGGTGGGGCTGAGGGACGATCCTTGGGGAATGCCGCAGATGATTTTCTTGGGTTCTGAGGTGAGTGATGAGAGACAGATTCTCTGGGTCCTTCCTGTGAAGTGTGAGGCGATCCATTTGTGCATATTTTTCCTGGATTCCAAGTTGATGGAGTCTTTGCTCAGGATGTGGTAGGAGATGATATTGAAAGCAGCTGACAGGTCCAGGAGGGTACCCATTACACAGCAGTCCTGGAGGGCTCTGATGTTATTAGTGGCTGCGATCAGGGCTGTCTTGGTGCTGTGGCTGGCTCAGAATCCATATTGAGATGGGTCCAGGAGGCTGTAGTGTTCCATGTGTTTGGTGAGCTGCTGGTTGATAGCTGGGAGATGCACCAGTAGTTCTTTGGGTCTGCTTGGTCGGCAGATTGTTTCTTCGGGAGAGGCCTCACTTCAGCATGTTTCCAGTCCTCAGGGAAGGCCGAGGTGATAGAGGCATTAAAGACGTTTTTGAGCTCATTGCCAGTTGTCCTGCTCCCGGGGTTGAAGACTGGTGGGGCAAGGGACCACAGGTGCTCCTGAGTGCATTGAATTCATGATGGAGATTGTGGCTTGAGTTGTGAAGGGGTCTTAATGGGTGCGCAGGTCTTCTTTGTTTGCATTTGTGAGTGAGCAGGCCAATGCTGCTTTCTGTGGAAGGTTGTGGTTCAATGTTTTCATGAATTACTGAGATATTGTAGTGGAAGAAGTCTACTCTGGTGTCATACAGTTCTTGGGAGAGGGTGATGTCTTTTCCAGTGAGTGCGCGGTTGAAGAACTCCTTCACAATGGTTAAGAATTTCTTGCTTGCCGGTTGAGCTGGCTTCTCTGCAATCTGTTAGGGCATTCTTCTTCGTTTATTTCAGGAGGTGGTAGTAATGGTTGAGTTCTGTTTTGAAGGTGGAGTGGTCCCCTGTCTCTTTGCTGATGCTCCACTTCCTTTCTAGTTGGTGGCAGTTGAGTTTTGTGGATTTCAGCTTTGCAGTGAACCAGCTGGCTCTTCTGGCAGATCCTTTGGATTTGCCCTGTTTGATGGGGGCAATTTTGTTGGCACATTCTGTGACCCAGTAGGAGAAGTTTTTTGCAGCCTGATCTGGTTGGATTTTATGACTGGGAGGAGGGAGATTGGAGCATTGTTCCATTAGTCTTCTGATATCTTCTTCCAGTTTCTGTGTTTGGAGCATTGGGGCATGATGCTGCTGTTGGTCAGTCCTGAGATGGTGAAGTGGATGCAGTAGTGGTTGGTTTAAGTGAGCTGTAAAACATGAGTGTACTTGGCTCTGTCAATGAATGTGAAAATGGGGTCAAGCATGTGTCCTGCAATGTGGGTAGGATCGGTGAGAAGTTGCATGAGGCCAATGTTGTTCATACTTTCCATGAGTTTGGTTGTGATGGTGTTGCTGGAGTCATCAAAATGGGAATTGAGATCTCCGCCAGAACCTGGCTGGCGGGAACGGGTGTCGTGCCCATGCCACTGGCATGGGCACTGCAGGGGCCCCCTTACAGGGCCCCACATTGATTTTCAGTGTCTGCGTGGCAGACACTGAAAATCGCAACGGGTGCAACTGCACCCGTCGCACACCAGCAACTCCGCCGGCTCCATTCGGAGCCGGCATCCTCGTTGCTGGTGCTTTCCCGCTGGGCGGGCATGCGGCCTTTTGGCAGTCGCCCGCCCGCCCATCGGGAAAGCCAGAATTACCGCAGTGGTCATTTGACCGCGCAGCGGTATTCTGCCGGGGGAACTTTGGCGGGCGGCCTCCGCCGCCCGCCGAAGTTAGAATGACCCCCATAATGTTCGGAGTCAATAGCAATTGGGGCAATGAGGTTAGGAATGGTGTTGCAGAAGCTAGGGTGTGGTCCTGGTGGTCATTAGGTGAAGGTGCTTCTGATGGTGCTTTTTACATCTGTATAGAGCTGAAAATTGAGGTGCTCTATTTTTGGGGTTCAGTCATCCAAGGAGGTCGTGCAGCAGATGATGCCCTTGTAGATGATGGCAATTCCACCTTTGTGTTTGTTGGTTCGGTCCCGATGTGTTATCTTGTAGCCTTTGCGGGTGGAGATGGTAAAGACTTAGCTCGGAGGTGGAGTTCAGCCAGGTCTCTCTAAGGAAGATGGCATCAGGGGTGAGGGATGAGACTACATCCCAGATTTTGATTTTTGTGGCATGTTTGCATAGTGATTGTGCATTCAGTAAGATGTACTAGAGTTGTAGCATGGTGGTCTTGGTTGGTGTTGTCATTCTGTTTTCGGTGTTTCTGGCATTGTTTGTTATTTTGGTGTTGCAGCTGAGGCATAAGTGCTGGCAGGAGAACAGTCCTCTGGTGGTGCATGGAGATGTGTGGCAGCAGTTGTTGTCGATGCACCCAGGATCCATAGCTCGGAGTTCTGAGGTGGTGTACCTGAGTGGGGTGGAAGAACCAGGTGCTAAACATGGTTCAGGCATGTACAGGCACAGATTGACTTGCCTATGGTGAGCCTGCAGTGTGCCAGCGGAGCATCCGCACTGCGGCCTCCATTACATAGATCCTGAGAGGGGCACTGGGAGGAAGGAAGCAGGAGGCAGTGGAAAAGTGGCGAACGGCAAGAAAAGCGGGTGGTGAGGGGGCACATAGACAAGAGACCAGGCAAGCAAAAAGCAGATAAACCAACAATGTACAAGAAACAAAAAGACCACAGCAATTCACAGAAAGCAAAAAAGACCACAAAAACCAACAAAATAGCAATTCACAGAAATTTAACAATGCATAGAAAAACAGGAGGAAGGCTGGGTGGAGTATAGAGGGCTACAAGAAGGAGCTCTAAGACAAGACAGTGAGGGGAAGCTGGAACAGAGACCTGCTCAATAGAGTCAAACTGCAGCCTGTATTAAGTAGGTCCTAGGAGAGGGGGGTGCTGGGAGGTAGGAAGCTGGAGACAGTAGAAAAGGGGAGAATGGTGGGAAAAGCAGGTGGTGAGGGGGCACACAGACAAGGGAACAGACAAGCAAAAGGAGACAAAAAACAATGTATAGAAGTCAAAGGCCTCACAAAAATGCACAGAAAGTATACAATACCACAAAAACTAACAAAAGAGCAATGCACTGAAGATGAACAATGCACAAAATGCAAAAAAACAGGAGGAAGGCTGGGTGGAACACAGAGGGCAACAAAGAGTAGGCCTAAGGTAAGGCAGCTTGGGGGAGCGGGCACAGGGACATTGCAACAGGGTTTGCAACACATCTGCAACAATAAATCACTACCTGGCTGACCATATAAGAAAGAAACGCGCACACCAAACATCTTTTTCTGCCTTCACTATGTCAATTAATGTGTTTATTGCTTTTCCTATGATTTTGAGGAATAATTATTTCAGGAGGAGAAACAACATTTACAAGCAAAGGATCACCACCTTTGGCATATCCATTGAAGCCAAGACAACTGAGAGCAGCAGATTGATCACCTGCAGCCTGCTTCCAGGCTAACCTAGTCAATATATAAATCCTGTCTGCACTCCAATTCATGGCCACTGAATCTTTCTAGAAACTCAGCTCTGACAATGTTAGCTTCTTACAGGCAAGTCAGTCGCTGTGCCTGCACCAGGTAACGGGATGCATCAACAGAAGGGTGCACCAGCTCATGCCTTCCCACATATGGTAGGTGACTGCAGGCACATGGCACTTCAGTCACCTCACAACACAGCACCCCTTTCCCACAACAGACACTACTGACACTCCATCACTGTGCAAGCTCCTGTAATGGCTGCTTCACTAATCCACACATGACAGCTACATCTTCCGGCCATCACCTCTTGCAAGTTGCTGTAAGTTCCAGTGAAATTTGCCTTATTGATAAGTAACAATGCCTCATACTGGGGCTTCATGTGCATTTCTAACAATCTCAATAATCAATATAACAAAATACGCTCACTTTACCCTCACATCTACTTTGTATGAATTATGGGGGTTATTCTAACTTTGGAGGAGTGTTAATCCGTCCCAAAAGTGACGGTAAAGTGACGGATATACCACCAGCCGTATTACGAGTTCCATAGGATATAATGGACTCGTAATACGGCTGGTGGTAAATCAGTCACTTTTCCGTCACTTTTGGGACGGATTAACACCTCCTCCAAAGTTAGAATAACCCCCTATGTATTTTATGTAGATTAGGTGCTTCTTTGGAAAAATGTCATGTCTTTTTTGCAAGTGATGCTGGGTATGATGGCTCTCCCATTTTTTCATACCGTAAAAACGTCCAATCACACTACCTCAATACAGATATCATAGGGCACACACTGTACACAAGTCATTATTGAATGCACTTTTGGATGCTTAAGTCACTATTAAGGTGCCTTGACCATACATTGGGGTAAATATGCACTCCCTTAAGCTGTGTGCATGATTCTTGTATCCTAATGGATGTTGTACAAAATTGCCATGTGACAGGGTTTAAATATAGATTTTTCTCAAAATCTACATCCACATTCAGGTATCTGGGATGAGGTTCAGAATAGAGGTCAGGTTTTTCAGGTGCAGGATGGGCAATTTAACTTATTTTTTTCTTGATCTGCTAGTTTATTTTGAACATTTACTTAGTTTGCCAATCTTTGTCAATAATGAATAGTGGACCAACACTGTCCATCTATATCATCCTGAGACAACTCTGTTATTTCACTCAATGTCATAAACAAACATGCTATGTTCTAGTGTACATTAATTTGCCTTATCATTTTCTAAACCATGAAAACACTTATCTTTGACAACACTTCAGAAGATAATCACACATAGTACACTCATGTTTTAGTTCAAACGTACATAAATCATTACTTAACACACCTTAATTGTGCAAACAATCCTTATTGTTAGTTTTATACTCATATCAGTTGTTTTCAGTACATTCTGGTACCTTCATCTTACATGTGGAGGCATCTCCTTCATGTGTAGAGGGTTTGGTCCCTTGGTCTCCAGTGACCTCCTCACTCAGGGCAGAGACCTCAGCACTCAGGGTGGAGATCTCCACCTACCACAATAAACAGGAAATTACATATAGGCAGAAGAAGTTAGCCATTTTGATCATTCTAAGCCCTCCTATTTTCACCATACCACCATCCTCTGCCATCCTGCTGCTCCTTTAATAATCTAGTTCTCAACATGGTTGAGGTACTTGATGAGAAGGACCCCTCATTCACCAATGAAGAATTACATTTAATTAGCAAGGGTGGCATCCAAAAGTACTATCAGCTTTAGGGGCTGCAGGAACCTAGATGAGTAATGCAGCATGGGCTACAATCGGGGGTGGAATAATGATGTGCTGCAGGGAAAAGGGTGTTCACTCCTGGTGGGGGAAGTTTGGCTGCAAGTACTGGAGGACTTTAATTGCTAGGCCTAAATCAAGACTCAGGACATTCTAGGCTTGGCCTTTCAGCCACATTCTTAACACTTCCGCATGGCACCACTGTACAGGAAGGTTCTGAGAGCAACTTCACTGACCTCTCTTGCGCAGCTGGAAGAGTTTCAGTAGCAGAAAGATGGTAAATGTAGTGTTCTAATATTCACTTTAGTGCACATGACTTTTGGGAGGGGTGTTCTGGCATGTGTTCAGTTTGAGCTTGGTTCTAACACTTCATGTTATCTTTAGCCTGTATTTTTTGTTTGTCATGAAAGTGTTGAAAGTTTAGAACTACTACCATGTACATATAATTGTAGTTTACACTCACTAATCATCCTGAGATGATGGAAATGTGTTTAAAGTTGAATATTTTGTGGCAACATAACTGTTAATACAGAACTTCTACATTTGTTATATTTCCATTTTGCCAAAGATAGTGATGGTGACATTGTATACCATTAACTTACTTTCTAGCCACCACATTTTTATTAAGAATTACTCTCCCATGTACCACATGTGTATATATGTTTGCAAATATGTTAAACAAAAAGCAAAAATCAAACAATATTCTTTAGAATGTTTTGTTGGCTTGTACAAATACATGCTAATCTCTGATAGGCAATGAGTGGAAGACTTTAAGCACAGGATTCAGCAAAGAAAGGTATCTTAGCACAACATTTTCCCTTTTTTTAAAAAAAAATTAGAATATTTTATCTTGTAATAATTTATAATTAGTTTAGAAGCATTGGATCCAGTGGGCCCGGCTTGTAAAGCATCATCAGAGCAGGACTCAGAACAAGGAAGACAAAACTCATCTGGGAGGTGGGCACAAAGACTTTACAGCTCCGGTTATGAGGAGGAAGCCACCAAAAGCAGGACTTGAGCACCCACCTGGGGACAGACACAAACTTTCACAAAGAACTTGGGTGGAGGCTAAAGAGTCAACTGGTGGGGGGGTGTGGGGGAAATATGAACACTACCTGCCAGGAGGAGGCATATATTGAGGCTCTTGCTGGCCTTGAAGAACAACAACCTGTGGTGTCCAAAGAGCAAGGCCCACAACCATGTTGACCTGTACTCAGGACCTCACTGAGACACTTATTTATTGGAGGCCTAGAGCTGCACTGCTTGAACAGGCATCATCTCCTCCTCCTCCCATTTCATACTCAGAAGAATAACAGTCAAGAAACACCACTGTCCCCAACAACCTATAGCCTTCATGTGCAGGCCATTCCATTTAACCAGAATAGATGTTCTTGTCTGCATTTAAGGAGGCCCTGGGGCCATTTGGAGAGGCTCAGGGAGTGGCCTCTTGGGACATCCAGGACGTAGTTGGAGACTTCTGGATACTCCAAGACATGGTCACTGAACAGCTCCAAACTTTATGTGGCTTCATGACTGCCTTGATAACAGGTCGCATGTTTCACCTGCCTCCACAGTCTGCCCCAACTCCTGTTGCTCTGTCTCCCAGTTCATCTGTGATACCTGGGCTTTGTTCTTTTAGTGAGGTGTCTGGTCCTGCCACCACCTGCCATTTAATATCCATGCCAGAGGAGAAGTTCAACATTATAGTGTTAAAACGTTTCCAATTTGTGCAGGTTAACGTATTGAATCTCAAGCAAAACAAATCTTTAGTTAGTTAGAAGACACTTTTGAAATCATTATGAAATGTTTAAATTCATTACACTTTGAAGGAAAACCAATAACTAAATAGACATTACACTTTCCTGTTTGGTAAATACGACACAAAGCATTCAACACAGACGAACGTTAGACATGTTTGTAATCAAAATATGGCTGTGGTGACTCGAATAGGGGTAGAGTTTACAGACAAAAATAGTTATCAAGGTGGATTCTCCTATTCCTCCACTTACACAGTGCTGCTGGTGAGAATCACTGAGACTGGGCATGTATTGTATGTGGTTAAATTAGTGGTGCTTAAAGCTGAAGAGATGGAAGTGGTGTAGGCTGTTTTGACAGAGGCATGAGAATGGCAGGTGTTGTGCCCCACCTATGCTGAGCTACCTTTATAAATCGCCTTCATGTGTTGGCCTCGAAGAGTGGTATTGGCATTATTTGTTTATTGACTATCATCTGTGTGGCTGAGATATGTTGTTTTGCACTTTCTTCCCTAAAAGCTCTAGGATGACGTAGTGCATTTCCAATCACATAAAACAAGAAATGGTTCCAAAAGTATAACCATTGGCAAGCGATAGAAAGAGCATTCCCAGCCATTTCTTTTTACCCACTGTGCCACTCTAGACAAAGGCTGGCCTTATTCAAGTCAAGTCAGTACTTACTCTGCTCCTCATGGGAACAGTTCATCCCAAACCTCTAGGTGAAGTCCCCTTCATAAGGAATACAAGCAACCCTGTCCAAGTAGTTATCACAATCCTAGTCAGGGTAAGCCAGATACATACTTTATATTAACCTGTGCTCACCCTCTGGTAGCTTGGCACAGAGCAGTCAGGCTTAACTTAAGATGCAATTTGTAAAGTATTTGTGCAATACACACAGTAACACAATGGAAATATCAAAAAGGACTCCACACCAGGTTAGAAGAATAGAGAATATTTATCTGAGTACAATAAGACCAAAACAACACAAACCAAGTAAATAGAAGTCAAAATATGAATTTTTAAAGGTTAAATGTGAAAACAGTGCTTGGAAGTCACTAGTGGTCAAAATGTTACTTGAGGTCGCAAGGAACTGGTGCAAATCCAAAATCCAGGCTTACCCCAAATGAAGGATAGACTAGCTACAGAACCCACACAGGGCCCGCTGAAACAGTACCATTGATTTAGCAAAGCACCAATGCTGAGGGCATAATGCATACATTTTTGCAGAAATCAGCTTCAGAACCAACTTCTAAGGCCCAGAACTGAAGGGGGGCACTCCAGGCAAGGGTAGGACTCATGAATGGCCAGCAGCACCAGGAGAGTTGCAGGCAGTTTTGATGTCCCTGAGACTGCAGGAGAACAGGGGGCAAGCCAACAGGCCCTTGGAGAATCTTGGATTCAAGGAAGTAGAGAGTAGGTCCAGTCCTTCTAACTGCAGGCAAGAAGCAGCAGGCAGCAGGCAGCAGGCCAACATAGCAAAGCAAGTAGGAAAGTGACAGTCACTCTATATCACAGCTCACAGCAAGCAGTAGGCAAACACATCAATGCAGCTGCAGAGTGGCAGTCCCTCCTGGCAGCATAAACATCATTCTTCCTGGCAAAATGTCCTTGGGTCTAGTTGAGTTCTGATTCAGTGGGGTTGGGGGTTCAGAACGTATACCCAAATGAGCCTTGGAAGTTGGGAAGGCTTCAAAGTGGCATTTGAGGATCACAAGTTCCATGCTTTTTCTTCCCTGGCTCCAGGACACTCTACGAGGGGTTATGTGGGCCTTTTGTGTGGGGAGAGGTACAGCATTATTCAGATGTAATTGAGTCAGTGCTAAGCTCCACCCCCCAAGCCAGTTAATGGTCCATCAGTCTGATGATGGGCCATCACGATGCAAATGTCACACCCCAGCTCCCATTGTGTGTGGCTGAATAGAGGGAATGCATAAAGCCCAGTTGTCATCCACCCCAGGTGTATATTCAGAGACAGGCAGAGGCACAGAATTGTTAAAGCAAGAAATGCTTTCCAAAAGGGGCATTTTTAGACTTACAATTTAAAATCTGACTTCACCATAAATTGTGATTATAAGTTATGAGTCCAGAGACATCAAACTCCCTATTTCTATCTTTTCCCTGTTGGAAATTACACTTAAAAGACGTTTTAATGTAATCCCAATATTATCCCATGGGAGAGCTAGGCCTTGCAACAGTGGAAAATGAATTGAAGAGTTTTTCACTACCTGGACGTGTTAAACTTAAACATACATGTCCAACTTTTTAAATACACTGCACCCTGCCTTTGGGGCTACCTAGGCCTACCTTAGGGGTGACTAGGGGTAACTAGGGATAATAGAAAGGAAGATTTGGGCCTTGCAAGCAGGTACATGTGCCAGGTTGAAATGGCAGTTTAAACTGCACACACAGGCTCTGCAGTGGCAGCTAAAATGAACCAGAAAAAGAGGAGGTCAGAGGGCAAAATGTTAGGGAAAATAAAGCCAAGGATGCCAGGACTAACATATACCTTGTCAATGAAGTATAGTTCAGAACCTATGCACGATGAGCGAGGGGCCCATGTCTGTGAACACCCTTGGCCACTGAGGCAAACATTAATCACACAAAATTAGTGGGAAGAATGCTTGTAAAAAGTCTAACCACTGGTAATTGCTCTGGATAGCATTTTGGACATGAGGACCCCGCAATATTTTACACCCCAAAAATGTACCCCAGAATGCCGACAATTTGATGAATCAAAAATGGTGTTAAATCTTAGTTTTATGAGCCAAGGTGTCCCTCAGTTAAATGGAGGGACCCACTGAGTTCTAGATCAGCAGAAGATTTTCAAGGATTTACTACAAAAATTCTAATGTGATACAGAGTCAATGCCACAAAGACTCTCAACAAATATGGGTTTACAGAGTAGTGTAAATTCAGAAATTATTTTACGTCTCAAGCAGGCAGCAAAATCAAAAGAGAAATTAACAGCATCCGTAACAGCATCTACGTCTTCAAGAAAAATCTTCTGGCTCACTCTGAAGATCAATGGTTTATATATATATATATTATTTGTGCTTATGAAATCAATCACTAAAACTCCAGAATGATTGTGGTATGATCAAAAGTGTTATACCACAAGCAAATCAGAACACAGTATTACTAAGCTTGATATTGCTTTAGCATCTAAGCACTTTTCCAATACATGAATATTCATTCTGAAAACTCTATGCTAATGTCATCCAGAGATGGTGAAACAAACGATGGATACATAAACAAGAGCAAGCTATTATGAATGAATTCGGTGCAGTGTGTTAGCGGAAGGACCTTAAACGAGTTACAGTTTTGTGACCAAACAAGGGAAGATTCCTTGAGAACAGCGAAAAAAACAACGGAAATAAGCAAACTTGACTCCACTTGAAATTGCAGGGAGAAGACACGGAAAATATAAATTTGGCAAAACATGCCTTGTAGGTCTATCGTGAGGCCTAGTTCACAAAGGGCAAAAAAACACACTTCTACATATCATAGGACATGTTTTAAGGACAACAATAGTATACCAGTGTGTAAATGTGTAATCGAGCGAAAAACAATATTCTGCACCTTGTTAATAATCCACAAAATCATAAATACACAAAACTTTTCACCAACATCCCTCTCTGATTATTCTTTAATTACTAAGGCACATAATGAATATGCAGTAATTATAAAAGAGTGTATATCACTTTCTTGTTCTTTTGAGTCAATTCTTCCGTCAATTTCACCTGATTGTAAACACAGTCTCTGGCATCCTCCATTTGAAAACCTTACCTTTTCCTCTTTGACTATTTGCATTTCTCGTTACACCATAATTTTAGAAACAAGTACTCAGAAAATGTGAACAAAAGAAATAGGACAGTCGCATAAAGTAGCACAAAAATTACAGCTGTTAAAAACAATCTAAACATATCCCCTAACTATCGAACCACTAAACAACCTTACTAAACCCCTTTCCTATCTCACTAACCCATGAACATACCGTTTCAAACAAGCCAGCTTTTCTAAAACATGAACTTCATAATTTTTTTTTATATTTTGAAAGTATGTATTAATAACCATATTACTATGAGGCATGACAGTGCAGCACTCTCTAATCTTCAAAACCCTGCAAATACCACTTTCCTTCATGAGAAGGATATCTAGCGCTAAGTGATTATGCATAATATTCTCCTGCAATGCTATTAGATCAGAATGTATCTGTGTTAAGGCACTAGATATTCTAGAAGCAAGTTGGTCCACAAGCGTAGACAACAATTCAATTTTCAAATCATTCATAGCTACATCTATAGGTGGAACCATAGCACTTTATATATCTAGTAATATCTGCTCAGTATCACATTTTACTAATTTCTATCAGACAGCATCATTCACCCCACTCACATGATAAGCTCAGGGAAAAACTAAAGCTAAATACCAGGAACCCACCCAATTAGGAGGCAGGTTGAAATAATCAGTCTTACCACAAACATAAAAAATTCTTCTCAAGATGAACTCTTCACCAATCAGGATTTTACCACTAACAACATAATGGGGGTCGCCGCCAGGGGTAATGTGGCGTCCATACCGCCAACAGGCTGGCGGTACGGAGACCCGTATTCGCACCGCCGGGGCTGACGGTTTCCCGCCATTTTAGCCCCGGCGGTGATAATCCGCCAGGGCAGCGCTGCAAGCAGCGCTGCCCTGGGGATTATGACCCCCCTACCGCCAGCCTGTTTCTGGCGGTTTGCACCGCCAGGAAGAGGCTGGCGGTAAGGGGAGTCCTGGGGCCCCCTAACAGGGCCCCGTGCAGCTTTTCACTGTCTGCATAGCAGACAGTGAAAAGCGTGACGGGTGCAACTGCACCCGTCGCACGGCCGCAACACCGCCTGCTCCATTAGGAGCCGGCTCCTATGTTGCGGCTGCATCCCCGCTGGGCCGGCGGGCTTAAACTAGGTTTGCGCCCGCCGGCCCAGCGGGGATGTTGTAATGGGCACCGCGGGAGTGCGGCCGCAGTTGGTCCACAAGCGTAGACAACAATTCAATTTTCAAATCATTCTTAGCTACATCTATAGGTGGAACCATAGCACTTTATATATCTAGTAATATCTGCTCAGTATCACATTTTACTCATTTCTATCAGACAGCATCATTCACCCCACTCACATGATAAGCTCAGGGAAAAACTAAAGCTAAATACCAGGAACCCACCCAATTACGAGGCAGGTTGAAATAATCAGTTTTACCACAAACATAAAAAAAGACTTCTCAAGATGAACTCTTCACCAATCAGGATTTTACCACTAACAACATAATGGGGGTCGCCGCCAGGGGTAATGTGGCGTCCATACCGCCAACAGGCTGCCGGTACGGAGACCCGTATTCGCACTGCCGGGGCTGACGGTTTCCCGCCATTTTAGCCCCGGCGGATATAATCCGCCAGGGCAGCGCTGCAAGCAGTGCTGCCCTGGGGATTATGACCCCCCTACCGCCAGCCTGTTTCTGGCGGTTTGCACCGCCAGGAAGAGGCTGGCGGTAAGGGGAGTCCTGGGGCCCCCTAACAGGGCCCCGTGCAGCTTTTCACTGTCTGCACAGCAGACAGTGAAAAGCGTGACGGGTGCAACTGCACCCGTCACACGGCCGCAACACCGCCGGCTCCATTAGGAGCCGGCTCCTATGTTGCGGCTGCATCCCCGCTGGGCCGGCGGGCGTAAACTAGGTTTGCGCCCGCCGGCCCAGCGGGGATGTTGTAATGGGCACCGCAGGAGTGCGGCCGCATTGGCGGCCGCATGGCGGTTACAGCTTGGCGGGCGGAAGAAGCCTCCCGCCAATGTTGTAATGACCCCCAATGTCTTTTACACGCTCTTTCACCCATGTAATCAATTGAAATCACTACTGTAGATACACAACTCACCCTTTCTCTCAGGCTCTCTTCTCAATCTAGGATGCAAATTTGAAACCTAAATTCCTTCTCAGCCTCTCTCTGTTCTCTTATTTTCTTCTCATCTCTCCAATCGCTCACTATTTTCACTCTTTGTTAATTATATTAACAAACTCACACTTCTCTTTACTTAAACTGCACACATACTTTTGTCTAATTTTATTACTATGGTTAATTTGTGCAACAGTATACAGAGTTTACTATATTTTAACCCATTGCTGGCCTCTTCAATGACAGAAAGGTCTTCCAGCAAAACGTTGAAATACGACTGATAAGGTGATGGAAAATTGTGTTTATTAAATATACTAGCAAACACTTTTATTTTCTCATCTCTGAGACTTCTCTTGAATGTCCCACACATTCACTCAAAGATGTGTTTGTTGGATTCAGCAAGAAACAATTTACATTTTCTATATGTTCAATAGTACTCTCACTTAATTCATTTAGTTTTGTCACTTGAATCCTAATTTGTTTATTTGATCTCGTAGCTTAACTATTAAGTGCACAGAATCTCCCCCAAGAAGTTCTGCATATTTACATACAAGCATGACCATATCTTTTCCTGCCTTATGGGCAGTACACTTGATCACTGCACCTTCCTTTGGCCGCTGTATTGCTTCCAACAACTCAAGTATGTATGAACTGATCCTGATGGGAGTTCTGGAGGATACCATAAAACCTGTTTGTGATCACCACTGTACAAAGTCATACTTGCTGTCTGTATAGATCATTACATATCTATTTTATGCAATGCACCATGCTCTTTCTAGTGCAATTACCTCTGCCACATGTCCTGAAGTTACATTAGACAGTTAGGATGCTTCAAGAAATTCAGAAATTGAATATAATGCAGAGGCAGCCTTCAGTGTTCCACGATGGTCCTTCAAACAACAAACATCCACACACATAATCAGATTAGCCATTTCAAGGGGAATTTCCTCAATGGCTGATCTTAGCTTGGTACATAACTCTGAGACATTGATACAGTCATGTTCTGGTTCATTATCACTCCTGTCTTTGTCTTTATTACTGTCTAGAACAAGAAGCAGCATTGCAGGATTTAGGAAATTACACTTTTTTGATAGAAATGCTCTCAGCTGCCAAAATGACTTGTTCATAGCTGGTCAAACAACTGTTTGAAATGTGCTGAGTGTGAATATAAGTTGCAGAATCTCAAGAGGTTGTGAAATAAACAAAAAGAAAGTATGTCTAATCACAATTTCTTCACTTTGGTAGATTGTGATACAAATAGCTGCAAACATTTTTAGACAATCAGGAAGACCTACTGTTAGACCTGACAATCTTGGTGTGATAGTCCCCCAGACTTTGTGTTGTCATGCACCCTGTTTGCTGAAATCATTGTTATTGGCTTTAGAACTCTGTTAACTTTACCACTGCTAAACAGGGCTAAAGTGTTTGTGCTTTCTCTCCATTAAACATGGCAAATTCAGCTTGAACTCAATTGTCAAATATAATTTAGTTGTAAGTCCCTAGTGAAGTGGTCCTGCATGCACCCAGGACCTGTCCTGTAAATTAAATGCTACTACTGTACCACCCACTTAAATACTATTTTAAATATACCTCAGGCCTTCCATAAGGCAGATTTAAACTGACATTTTGACCTGGCAAAATAAACCTTGCAATGTATTTAAAAAGTTGAACATGTCCTTGTAGTGAAAGCTCTCAAGTTTTTTTTGCTACTGCAAGGGCTACCTCTGACATAGGAGAACAGTAGGTTATGTTATTGCATTAAACAAGTGATAAACCTTGATTGGGAGCAGGTAGGAAAGCATTGTTTGGTATCTGGGATATGGTAATTTAAAACCCCTCTTTAATGGTGAAGTCAGATTTTATGTCACAATTCAGAAAATGCACTTATAGAAAATTTGCATTTTTTTTCTCCTAACCATTTCAGGCCTGCAGCATGTTAGTGGGTCACATGACTAGGTGTAATTGGTAGTTGGCCTTTGTGTATTCCTCCCAGACAGTAACTCAATTAAGGGGGCTGGGTGTTGGGAGGATGGGCTGTCCTGGCTTAAAGAGTGGGGAGAGTTGTCACCTACCTCACTTACACTTCAAAGGCTCTGGCCTGTTGCGCCCCCCCTGACTGACTTATACTCAATCTAGCCTGTTGTGCACCTAGACTGAATGGGACCAGAGCATTGAGGCAAGAAATTTCAAACACCTTTGTAGGGGAAACTCCAGAAGCTTTTTCCTTTTCAAAATGTGGGCCAAAGTATAACCAGCACTGGCTTAGGCAAGAGGACTGGGACCTCTTGTTTTTTTCTTTCAAGGTTTTTGGAAAACATTGTTGTTGGGGAAGCTGCCAGGCCCTCACCAATCTAAAAAACATTGAGCAAAGGAAAACTTATTTTTGGTCCAAAAAGGCACACATTACCTTAGTGTCAGGGACTAAAGACCATTGCTTTGTGTATAGATGTGCTCCTCTGGAAAAGGAAGGATGTTGTAACTCACAGTGAAGTCAGACAATGGGTAAAGTGGGCTGTGGTTGGAAGAATAATATGAATGACACAACACCAGATTTATGGATGATGTCTGGCTGAAAACTTCTATAGATAACTATGTTATACACATAATTGTGGTAAAATCAAAAGATCAAACCAACACCCAACTTAAAAAAGCCAATCGATCTGGTGCTGTCTTCCAGCCTCCTGCCTCGCTAATGCTTTTTTGTAGAATTTTTGTCAATCTTTATTACAAATATATAGAGACGGTTGGAAAAATAGATAACTTGAGAGGCTTGCAAACACAGACCGAAAGGCTTGTAAAGACATGCTTAGATAGATAGATAGATAGATAGATCCTTGAAATTGGGAATAAAGGTGCTCTGCCAGCCCAGCTGTTGTGCCCATCAGAGCTATTGCAGCATGATGCAGTCCGGCGCAGCCCTCTACCAACCTCATTGGAACCAAAGCAGCATGATGCAACTCAGCACAGGATCTTAGATCGCAGCTCTCACATCTCCCCATTGGAATCAATGCAGCACAAAGTAACTTGGCGTGGACCTCACCTTGCAGGTCATGCAGCTCCTCTTTAGAACCAACACAGCACAACACAACTTGATGCAGGACTCTAGATTGCTCCTTGGAGCCGCCACTCCACGAGGATACACCACACATCCAGAACATAAGGTACAATTCTATGTACACTAAATCATGAAGTTCATCTTGCAAACCAAGTCTCTGACAGATATCTTACAAGGAGTTGAATCGCACAATATGAACTGATGGTTATTCTCATATTTTAACAGGGCCATCTCCTCTAACCTGGTTAACGAACTGTTCCTTGCTAATACTTGTACTTATCTTCAAGAGGGGTAGGTTTGGAACTTCCACGGAACATTGCAGAGTGGGTAGCTCCCATATCTGTCAAGAAAGACACAGGGTGGCCATTCATCTCACCATCTACCTAAGGTCCACTTTTGTTTACCTCCAGGACTACTCCAGTTAAGCAATCCTCCTCCCCCTCAAGCACCATCATTGTGAATTAGTCTCTGAGGAGAACTGAGGAGAATGAGTATTCAGAATCAATGGATTCTGCTGGTACTTTGAACTGTGAGGCATTTTGCTTTCATATATTTCTAACGTACTGTAGCTGTGGCCATAGTCATAAGAAACTTCATTGATTTTGCACATTCTGCACAGAAGTGCACTAGGGAAAATGACAGTGGTGGTCATTACAACCTCGGCGGTCTTTTTGCAAGACAGCCGAGGGACTGCCGTGATGAAGACCGCCAGTGCAGGCGGTTTTTCGCTTGGCGAATTATGACTCCTGGTAGCCCTCCGTCCTTTTCCGGACGGAGAGCCGCCAGCAGCCATACTGGCGGTTGGTGGGGAAGTGGAGGTTGCTCCACCTCCACCGCCCCGTCAACAGAACACCGCCCACCGAATCACGTTCCGTGATTCCGCGTGGCGGTGTTCTGTTGACGGGGTGCTGGCGGCGGAGCAGCCCCCATGGATCCCGTCCCCTCCCGGAGAATCAACGGACCAGGTAAGTTGATCGTCCGTTAGTGGAGGGCGGTGGGGGGGTTTTGTGTGTTGTGTGCTTGCATGGGGGTGTGCGTGTGAGTATGTGGATGGGGTGTGTGAGTGCGTGTATACATGCGGGGGTGTGTTGGGTTTGGAAATGTGTGTGTGTGTGTGTCTGTCTGTCTGTATGTCTCAATGGATGTGTGCGTGCATGTCTGTATGTGGGTATGCGTGTGTGACTGTGTGTGTGGCTGTTGGCATGTTTGGTGATATGTGTGCGGGTATGTGTGTTGGTGGTGTATGCATGGTGTGCGGTGTGTGTCTGGGTTGCGATGTTGGGGGTAGGGATGGGGAGGGGGGTCCTGCCACCTTTGGGGAGTGGCGGAGGGTGTGGGGGAGGAAGCGGGGTGGGGATACCCCTATCAGTGCCAGGGAAGGAATTCCCTGGCACTAATAGTGCTTACCACCATGGATTTCATGGCAGTTCCCAACCCCATGAAATCCATGGCGGTCAGCCAGGTTGTGATACCGCCGGCGGTCTTGTGACGGCTGCCGGGCTGGGGACCCAAGTCTCCAGCCCAGCAGTCGTCTCCGCCCTGGTGATCGGATCGGAGAAATGGCGGATGACCATGGCGGTTACACCGCCATGGTCATAATTCCAATTTTTTTACCACCAGCCTGTTGGCGGTAAAACCGCCACTTCTCTACCAACCGCTAGGGTCGTAATGAGGGCCAGTGTCTGGACCTTATTTGCATTTCACTGCATCTGGGGAACCAAATTGTTCTGGCTTCAATTTGGATTCTGTCTACATTCTGACTTCTAGTGATCAATTTTACTGCAGAAATGACAAGAAGTCCCCTTCTTCAGTAAATGACTGTTAGAAATGGGGTCTTTGGTTGGCAGTCAGGTTACCCCCTGTCCAAGCAAGGACCCTCACTCTAGTCAGAGCAAGTCACACACAGTCCAAATTATCCTGTTCTCACCCTCTGGTAGCTTGGCACTGAGCAGTCAGGGTTAACTTAGAAGGCAATGTTTAAAGTATTTGTGTAATAAATCATGCAATAACACAGTGTAACACTGAAAAAATACACCACACAGTTTTGGAAAAATATAGAATATTTATCTGAGTAGATTAAGGTCAGAACGACCAAGATTTGATAAACAGATGTTGAAATATCACTTTTGTGATGATAAATAGAGTCTTTAATTCTTAAGAACAGCAATGGTCTCTTGCGAGTGCAAAGTACCTGGTTTGCGTCTAAAATATCTGCACGGGACCGCAGAGGAGGAGATGTGTGGAAAACAGGGAGGTGTGCGTCGGTTTCTCCGAGCCCACACAGACGATGCATTGATACTTTTCCATGCAGCCAGGGCTTTGCGTAGATGCCCTGGGGATGATGTGGAGAAATCCTAGGAGTGCAGGACGAAGTCACAGGAGCTGCGTCGATCCAGTGGGCGATGCAGGGAACTTTCTGTCGCACGACAGGTGCTGCGTCGAGTCCTCTCGGAGGAAGTCAGACTGGGTCGTTTAGGCTCAGCGATGCATCGATCCAGTGGGCTGTGCATCGAAGTTTCAGTCGCAATACTGCTGCTGCGTCGATCTCCACTTGGGGAGCCGGGCTGCATCGTTCTGGTTCGGCGATGTGGTGATTTTCTCACCTCAGGGCAGACTGTCCACCGATTCCAAAGGCTGTGCATCGATTTTCACTGCACAAGGAGTTCTTTCAGAGATTAAGGCCTCATTACAACCTTGCCGGTAAATGCCGCCTACTGCCATGCTGACGGCCGCCAACATACCGAGACCACGGTGGTATTCTGCCACGGGTATTATGACCCACATAGAGAAATCTGCCTCTATACAGACAACTACATAAGTCCGCCAGACCAAAGGACAGTGATAAACTGGCAGTACCAAAACCCACACCCTTACGCCAACAGGAATACACCTACAGTATCATGGCCAACGAATTACCGCAGCGGTCTTTCAACCGCGGTACACCATTGGCGGTACACACCACCGCGCTCAAAATACACACACACTAACAAAACTCCACCACATTGGACAATTCAAACTACACACCCTGACACACATACACACACCACACCCACACACTCACACTACTATAAAACACACACCCACATTACCCACAACCCTTTACGACTCAAACATTTTGGCAAGTGAGAGAGAGAGAAGCCTGGAGCACCCGCTCAATCAGAGCCACAAAACACCCTCGCCCATAAACGCACCTCACACCACACACCCTAACACAGCACCCCACACACCTGCACACATATCACTCACACCACATCCATGGCACCACAAAGACACCCCAGGTTTTCAGAGGAGGAGCTAAGGGTTATGGTGGAGAAAATCATCTGGGTAGAGCTACAGCTATTCGGATCACAGGTGCAGCAGTCGTCCATTGCTAGGAAGATGGAGCTATGGCGGAGAATCGTGGACAGGATCAACGCCGTGGGACAGCATCCAAGAACAAGGGATAACATCAAGAAGAGGAGGAACGACATACGGGGGAAGGTGCGTTCCGTGGTTGCAAGACGCCAGGAAGCAGTACAGAGGACCAAGTCTTGGCAATAATGCATCCTGAGGGCCTCACAGGAGTAGCAGGAGGACTGGACTCTGGTAAGTCAAATCTTTACTACTATATCCCTCACCTACCTGCATGCCATCACAAACTCCTACCCCTACCCTCACCCCATCACTCCACCACCTCACATATACCCCACTATCACAACCCACCCATCCCAATACCAAGCTCTGCATGCAAAACCAATCCATGGACCCCCATCACAGACCTGCATGGACACCCATTACCACAGCATCCACACTAGTGACAATCACTTAGCCAAACCAAGCACAACTCACACAAGCCAAAGCTGCCTTGGGATTAGCAACCATAGTGGGGAACATACCCATGCACAAGATGGCACAAGCAGAAAAATTAACACTCCATTTGCATCCCCACAGGACCCCTATTCAACGTCACCAGAGAGGAGTTGCCAGCAACATCCAGCCCCCCCCAGAAGAGGCCCACAGTGATGACAGCAGCTCTGCACGCCTGGATCAGGATGAACAACTTCGCCCATCAGGGACCTCTGGACAGTCGGTTACCCTGCCACAGTCCCAACCCACCACAGAGCCTCCCCCCTCAGGAAACACCAGCACAGCACCTACCCAGCGGGCCCATCCAACTGTCCCCAGGACACGTCAATCAGCAGTGTGTCCACCACTACAGGGACCCAAGGCAACCCCACAAACCCAGGACGATCAGGGACCTGGGGTCAGTGGCAATGGGAACACGGTTAGGGGACAGAGGCACATGACAACAGGGAAGCTGGGAGGAATGCTGTGCGACGGGGGATGACAGGCCCAGGGAACCGTCTCTCAAGAAGGCACTCACCAACATCCTGGGAGCATCCCACTATTCCCAGGAGACAATGGGCCAGATACTGTACACGTTGCAGGAGACCCAGCGGCTGCAGGAGGGACAGTACCTGGGGATCAGGGATTACCTAAAAAACATCTACACCATCCTGGTCACCATTGCAGGGGTGCTGGCTGACATGGGCAAGACCATGAGGGAGACAGTGGCACAACAATGGGCCCCTGACACTAGCCTCAGCGAAGAACAGCCCTCCACCTCCGCCGGGGCCAGTGGACAGGAGGCCCTGCCACAGGACGAACAGGCCACCAGCACCCCACCGCCTGCAGAAGGAGAACCACCCCGCAAACAGTCCCAGCGATCCAGGCAGGAGCCAGAGAACATTGCCAAGACCCCCACAGGAAATAAGAATCTCCTGATTGTCACCCTTCTGTCCCACTCTATCACCTTGTCCACCTTGAACTGACATTGCTCCACTTCCTATGCCCCTTTGGACAATGCACCTGTGATACAAATAGACTGGACTCTACCCTGGACTTTCCTCCACCATCACCTCAGCCCATTGCACATCCCCCTCTACTTATGAGCACTTAAAAAACACCCTTGGAACAAATACAGATCTGGAGTCTGGCAAATGATTCAAATATGTATTGGTACAACATTATCAAAGCATAGCAAGTCATATGTACAGTTACATTTTCATTGGAATGACCATTAGTGGGCAGCAGTAAACACACCAGGAGCCAGAGTGGGCCACAGAGATCTGAAAATAGAGATTCCAAAGGGTACAGTAAGTGGCCATAGACATAGGGAAATCAGGCTGCCATGTACAATGTCCAACAGACAACTGAAATGTAAAGTGAAGTTACAGTGTCTTACCTGTTTGTCACTGGAAGTACTGCTGTATTATATTACTTCTGTTGTCCACATCTTCTTCATCTGCCTCCTCTTCCTCACTGTCCACAGGCTTCACCACTGCCACAAGACCATCTCCAGGCTCATCCCCCTGCAGAAAAGGCACCTGGCATCTCAAGGCCAAGTTGAGCAACATGCAACATGCAATGATAATCTGGCACACCTTCTTGGGTGAGTAGTACAGGGATCAACCTGTCAGATGGAAGCACCTGAACCTGGCCTTTAAGAGGCCGAAGGTTCTTTCAATTATCCTCCTTGTTCACCCATGTGCCTCATTTTAACGTTTCTCTGCCCTTGTCCTGGCATTCCTCACTGGGGTCAGTAACCATGAGAGGTTGGTGTAACCAGAGTCACCTGCAAATATCGAGGGATAACTGTTAGACACACACTAACCCTTAGGGACAACCCCATATCTAGACACCTACTTATACTGGGTGGGGACATTGGGCTCACCTATTAGCCACACTCAGTGTCTCTGGAGTTGGCTCATCACATATGGGATGCTGCTATTCCTCAAGATAAAGGCGTCATGCACAGAGACAGGATACTTGGCATTCACATGGGAGATGTACTGGTCCACCAAACACACCATCTGCACATTCATAGAGTGATAGCTTTTTCTATTCCTGAAAACTTGTTCATTTCTCCTGGGGGGGCCACATGTGTACCATCAATGGCACCAATTATGTTGGGGATATGTCCCAGGGCATAAAAGTCAGCTTTCACTGTGGCCAAATCCTCCACCTGGGGGAATATGATGTAGCTGCGCATGTGTTTCAGCAGGGCTGACAACACTCTGGTCAACATGTTGGAGAACAATGGCTAAGACATCCCTGATGCCATGCCATGGTAGTTTGGAAGGAACCATTTGCCAGGAAATCGAGCACTGACAGGACCTGCACTAGAGGGGGGATACCTGTGGGCTGGCGGATAGCTGATGTCAGGTCTGGCTCTAATTGGGCACACAGTTCTTGGATTGTGGCCCGATCAAGTCTGTATGTTATAATAATGTGCCTGTCCTCCATTGTCACAAGGTCCACCAGGAGTCTGTACACCGGAGGATGTTCCCATCTCATATTCAGCCTCAGCGGTTGAAGCTTATGATCAGTGGGTCATTTTCACACATCTATTACACTACTGATGCATTTTTTCCTTTGGAGAACCAGTATGTGAATCCAAAAATCAGTTGCTGTGCCAATGTCTGCTGTGACACAGTTAGGTGCCATGTCTTGTGCCCCCCTGAAATGGCGGCTGCCTGACCTGTGAGGAGGGAAAAGTGGAAATGGGGTAATTCCGCTGGCATTGTGTGCCGTTGCGGTAGGCGGTCGAAGACCGCCGTTCAACTTCGCATTGGTTATCCTTGGGCCCTATGGGTTCCAGGAGCCAATGGCGATGTACGCTGGCGGTGACGGTACGCACCGCCGTGGACGTGACCGCCATTTTCTATCTGTTCACTCACTTGATACCTGACCTTCAACAGGAGAGGACCTACACTGCATGTGCTGCTGTGACCTGTGTCTGGAAGCGACAATGGCTCATGTGTCTGGGGAAAGGGCCCTTGCCTTCACTGTGGAGGAGTTGGAGAAACTGGTGGATGGGGTCCTACCCCAGTACATGTTACTCTATGGTCCTCCAGACAAACAGGTGAGTAAACTGTGAGCATGATGCGTGGGCCATGAATGTAGGGGTTGCTGTGTGTGTAAGCCACATGTGGGGGGAGCAGAGGTGTCCTGGCCAGAGTGCTGCATGTATGGTGGCCAATGTATGTGCGTCAGGGGATGGGAGCGATCTGGTGGGCCATGAATGTGACGGTCCGGACGGTTGACTAATTCCCTTTTCTGCTGTCTTTTCCATTCAGGTCAGTGCCCACCAGAAAAAGGGTATTTGGTGTGCCATCGCCAAGGAGGTGCGGACCCTGGGGGTCTTTGACAGGCGGAGCACCCACTGCCGCATACGGTGGGAGGACCTGCGCCGCTGGGCAAAGAAGACGGCGGAGGCCCAGCTGGGGCTGGCCTCCCAATGAGGAAGGGGTGCCCATCGCACCATGACCCCCCTGACTTTCCGCATCCTGGCGGTGGCCTATCCGGAGTTGGATCGGCGCTGGAAGGCATCACAGCAGCCACAAGGGTGTGAGTACAGGTTCTGAATCCTGACTGCGTGCATTAATGGTTACCTGGGTGGGGGATGTGGCTGTGGGTGCCCCTAGGCCAGGGCGAAGAAGGCAGGGTAGGACCCTTATTGGGCAGGCTCTCGAGCACTCCTTCCCCAATGGTGTTAGTGGGCATCTACTACTTGCCAGGGTCCTGTAGGTTTCAGGTGTGCAGCTGATTGGCGGTAGGCATTGTCACCCCTTAGTAACTGGTAGTGCATGGCCTAGTCCATAGGGCTGCTCCCTGTGTGTTGTGTATACCAACAGTGGTGGTGTTGCTGGCATTGACCAAGTGTATCCTCTGTCTC
The DNA here is from genome assembly GCF_031143425.1 of Pleurodeles waltl. Taxonomy (NCBI): domain Eukaryota; kingdom Metazoa; phylum Chordata; class Amphibia; order Caudata; family Salamandridae; genus Pleurodeles; species Pleurodeles waltl. The sequence continues at coordinate 749,019,381 of NC_090443.1, read as the reverse complement.
TCCTCCCCCTTTTTGTTTTGTCACACTATCCTCGTGTGCATTAGCATCATCTGGCAGAGGAGCAGAGGCACTGGCAATGGAGGGAGCTGCATCCCACATGGGCTTGGAGGCCGAATCCAGCGATGGTGATGGCACCAGTGGGACGGAGGGCGAGGGGAGCACCACGACGGGGACAGGAGGTGACACCACAGACCGCTGATGGATGCTCCCTGGTGGGGGCGGACACCTCTGTGCCCACCCCAACTACAGGTACAGCTGCCACCCCCCCCCCCCTACCAGCACTGCACTCCCAGGAGCCCCTCAGCGTGTTTCCCGTGCCCGCTCACCCAGGAGGGTGGGCATCTCCTTCGCCCCAGGCACCTCAGGCCCTGCCCCAGTCAGCCCTGCTGTCCTCAGTGAGGATGCTATTGACCTCCTGAGATCCCTCACTGCTGGGCAGTCAACCATTCTGAATGCCATCCAGGGTGTCGAGAGGCATTTGCAACAAACAAATGTATACCTGGAGGGCATTCACTCTGGCGTGGCGGCCCAACAGAGAGCATTTCTGGCTCTGGCCTCCTCCCTGATGGCAGCCCTTGTCCCTTTCTCTAGCCTCCCCCTCAAACTTCCTCTACCCAGTACCAATCCACTCAACCCCAGTCTATCCCAAGCACACCGTCAGACCAGCATTCATCCGAATCACCACACAAAAGTGGCTCAGGCAAACACAAGCACCACACTTCATCTCACAGGCACTCACACAAGAACCATCCCCATGCAGATACACCAACATCCACTGCCTCCACTGTGTCCCCTCCTCCTCGTCATTCACCTCCCTCCCAGTAGCATTTCCACTCACACCTGCATTCACTACATCCTCATCCACTACCTCCATCACCAGCACGCCCATCACAACACACCCCTCACTGGCAGCCACCACCCCCTCATCCATGCACCTGTCCCCTGAATCCTCTCCCAGTGTGTCTATGACCCCTTCTCCCAAAGTACACAAATGCAAGCACCCACCCACCCAACAGCCATCCACCTCACAACAGCATCCAACCCATGCACCTGCACCCAAACACAGCAGACAGACACCGCCTTCAACCACTCCCTCCACTCCCAAACCCTCTCCCTCTTCCTGCCCCAGTGTTTGTAAGAAGCATTTCCTGGCAAACATTGACCTCTTCCCTACCTCCCCCCCATCCTTCCCCTCGGGCTAGGGTGTCCAGAACCCAGCCCAGCATCTCAGCCACCAAGTCGACGTTTGCTGTGGTTCCTGCAGCTAACAGAGGCTCAAAGGGGGCACCCGTCAGCCCAGCCAGTGTGCCACCAACACCTGCCAAGGACAAAACCATTCCCCACCTGCCAAGGTGAAGAAGGGGACAGCATGCAGCAAGGGGAATGAGCACCAACCACCCAGCAAGGCCACCTCAAAGACTCCAGCTGCCAGACCCAAGGTGACACCACCATCTGCTAAGGTGAGGAAGAGGCAGAAAACACCAGGCAAGGCACTTCAGCCGTCAGAGGCTGCAGTTGAAGGACTGGTGGCTACCAGAACAACCGTCAGTACCGCCACCTGCACCGCGGCCAGCACCACCAGCAGACCCGCCGCTAGCACCGCGGCAAGCACCGCCACCTACACCGCCACAAGCACCACTACTGTCAGCAGCAGCAGCCCCAGTGGGCAACAGTCTGAGGCAGCAGGAGAAGGGCTGGGGCCTCCACCCACCACTGGCAGCACTGGCACCTGCACCACGGCCAGCACTGCCACCTGCACTGCCGCTAGCACCGCCGCAGGCAGTGCTGCAAGCACCACCGCAGGCACCGCTGCAAGCACCACCACCTGCACCGCTGACAGTAGCACCACTACCAGCAGCAGCAGCCCCAGTGTGCAGCCGACCGAGGCTGCAGGAGAAGGGTTGGAGACTCCCACCACCACTGGCAGGACCCCCACCAGCACCAGCACTACAACCAGTATCCAGCCTTAGCCACGGCAGGATGGAGTCTAGCCCTCCTTCCATGGACTATCATGCAAACTGATCCCTGCAAATCTCGTGCCTCAGACACCCAGGTGAGGGACTGTGAACTGCCACACCCCAAGTGTTGCATCACTTAGCACAAAGCTCCCTCCAGAACCAGTGGAGATATGCATCCACTCATCCAATCCTTGGCAGGATGAAGCACACTGGGCACAAAGCCCCGTCCAGAACGAGTGGAGATATGTATCCACTCACCCAGTCCTTGGCAGGATGAAGCACACTGCATCCACTCACCCAATCCTTTGGCAGGATGAAGCACACTGGGCACAAAGCCCCCTGCAGAACCAGTGGAGATATGCATCCACTCTCCCAATCCTTGGCAGGATGAAGCACACTGGGCACAAAGCCCCATCCAGAACCAGTGGAGATATGCATCCACTCACCCAATCCTTGGCAGGATGAAGCACACTGGGCACAAAGCCCTCTCCAGAACTAGTGGAGATATGCATCCACTCACCCATTCTTGGCAGGATGAAGTACACTGGGCACAAAGCCCCCTCCAGAACCAGTGGAGAAAGGCATCCACTCATGCAATCCTTGGCAGGATGAAGCACACTGGGCACAAAGCCCCCTCCAGAACCAGTGGAGAAAAGCACCCACTAGAGAGACTGTGGCTTTGCAACTCCCAGGACCAAGCAGTGGGCAAAGCACCCACTTGAGAGACTGTGGCTTTGCACTCCCCAGGACCAAGCAGTGGGCAAACCACCCACTTGAGAGACTTGAGAGACTGTGGCTTTGCACTCCCCAAGACCAAGCAGTGGACAACCCACCCACTTGAGAGACTGTGGCTGTGCACTCCTCAGGACCAAGCAGTGGACAACCCACCCACTTGAGAGACTTGAGAGACTGTGGCTTTGTACTCCCCAGGACCAAGCAGTGGACATGGAGCCCTCTCTAGGAGCAGTGGTGTTATTCTATCTTCCAGCTGAGGTACCCCACTTCCCAATCCCCCTGAGGTGCCTGTGTGTTTTTGACCTGATGCCCTTGCAGTGCTCTCTCCGTATTGAGGCAGGAGTCAAGTGTGGGCTTGGCCCATGATTTTTGGTCCAGTGACCCACAGACATTTTGAATGGACAATGTACCGCCTTATGTACATATTGTATATTTTTGTAAATACTGTTTTTCTATTTATTATGTATATCTGCCTATTTCTAGTATATCACTGATTTGACTCTATTCCTTCTGTCCTTGCATTCTTCCAGGGGGTTACAGGGTGTAAATGTAATATTGATGCATGTATTTGTGTGTATGGTGTTGTGGGTGAGGGTGGAGTGGGGGTGTTGCGTGTTGCGTGTGTGTGTCACTCTCTTCCCCCTCCCCTGTGTACTAGGTGCTGTACTCACAGTGGTCATCGCCGCCGCCTTTCGTATTCCTGATAGGTGAGGAGGTAGACCCGCATGGGCAGGATCTGCAGCTCGGGCTCCATGATGTCCTGGTTCTTCGTTTGTGTCGAGCGGTGAGTGGTTTCCCTTCCAAGTCCTGTTTCTGCCGTGCTTTTGATAGCGTTGGTACCTCCCCGGAAAAGCTGGCAGATAGGCGGGTTGTGATGGGGTGGGTGGTACATTGTCTTCCGCCTGTTTGTTGGCGGTTACCGCCGCGGTGTTTGCTGCTACCGCCATGGCGGTCGGAGTGTTAAAGTGGTTGTCTGTGTTGGTGCTTTCCACCGTGGTTGTGATCCCATTTCTTTTACCGTCGGTCTGTTGGCGGCATTACCGCCGCTTTATCACCGACCGTCAGGGTTGTTATGAGGGCGTAAGTCTTTTTGGCCCTGAGACTTCAGGAAACAGGTGGCAAGCTCAATCCAAGCCCTTAGAGAGCACTTCTCAGCAGAACCAGAGGACAGCAAGGCAGGAGGGAAACAGCAAGGCAGCAGTCCTTTACAACAAAGCAGTCAGATGAGCCCTTTGGGCAGCCAGGCAGCTTCTCTCAGCAGGTTGCAGTTTCTGGTTCAGAGTTTCTTTCCCATGAGGTATCTTGTCAAGAAGTATCTGAGTTGGTAGGGTCAGGGACCCACTTTATATACCCAAATGTGCCTTTGAAGTGGGGGAGACTTCAAAAAGTGGCTTAGAAGTACACAAGTTCCCCATTCAGTACAATCGTGTCTGGCAGGGTCCCAGTAGGGGTTCTGGCAGTCTATTGTGTGAGGGCAGGCCACTGTCCTTTGAAATGTAAGTGTCAGGCCCTCCACCCTTCCAACCCAGGAAGACCCATTCAGTATGCAGATGTATGCAGGTGTGACTAAGCATCCTGTGTTTGTGATTGCCTGGGTGCAATGCACAAGGGAGCTGTCAACCAGCCCAGCCCAGACATTGATTGTCAGGCACAGAAGGTTTAAAGTGCAGAGACATTCTCACTTTCTAAAATTGGCATTTCTAAAATAGTAATATAAAATCCAACTTCACCAGTCAGCAGGATTTTGTATTACCATTCTGGCCCTACTAAATATCACCTGTTTACCCCTTTCTAATGAGAATCTACCACTCAAACAGTTTATTAGGGTAGCCTTAGTGTTATCCTATGAAAGGAGCAGGCCTCACAGCAGTGTAAAACAAATTTAGGAGTTTTACACTACCAGAACATATAGGACACCTATGTTCATGTCTTGCCCTTTGACTTACATAGCACCCTGCCCTATGGGTTACCTAGGGCCTACCTTAGGAGTGACATAAATGTTGAAAAAGGGAAGTTTAAGGCCTGGCAAGTACTTTTAAATGCCAAGTCGAATTGGCAGTGAATCTGCACACACAGGCCTTGCAATGGCAGGCCTGAGACATGGTTAAGAGGCTACTTATGTGGGTGTCACAATCAGTGCTGCAGGCTCACTAGTAGCATTTAATCAACAGGCCCGTGCACATGTAGGGCACTTTACCAGGGACTTATAAGTAAATTAAATAAGGCAATTATAATTAAACTAAATAAGCCATTTTGGTGTGAGCCAATGTCACCATGTTTCAAGGGAGAGAGCATATGTACTTTAGCACTGGTTCGCATTGGTAAAGTGCACAGAGTCCTAATACCAGCAAAAACAGTGTCAAAAAGTGGAGGGAGGCAGGCAAAAAGTTGAGGGTGACCACCCTACGGCTATCAGGTCTAACAACCACCATTTGCATTCACTCCAGAATTATTCACAGCTCCTCATCCATGACCTTGCAACAGCACCATCTCATTTCCTATTCTCACAACTTGCATCATATGCATCCCATTCATTCCAGAAGTTTCAGATGATACAAAACACAAATTACAACCCATCATATGATTCTTGCCATTTCTCTGATACAGCTTTGTCTGTGAAACCATCCGCTTCTCTTTGATCTTTTTCTGTTTTGCAACAGACCAATCACTATTGTACTTAGCATATTTTATAATTACTTTAATACCCTTACTCTGTCAGCACATTACACTTTGCTGAATATGAGAACTAAGGTCAGGATATAAACCTATATCAAAAGCAGACACAAAGCCATCTTTCTCTGGATCTTCAATTCCACTGTGCTTTTGAAAAATCTGTATAAGTCTCTCATAATAAGCTTGCACTGACTCCTTTGGTTCTTAACTAGCTCTAAAAAAAATTGTCCAGGTAATTTCATCCTCCAGCATCTTTTTTCTCACATGCAGATGGAGCATTGCTAGCCGCAACAGCAACCCTACGCTAGACCCCAAATCACTAGGAACAACAACCTCAAACGATGTGTTCAAATCAGTCCAAAGTATTTTATAAATCATTGTCAATCTTTGAACCTCCTTGTACCATTTCTCTAGTTCCTTTAACAATTTCGGAAAATTTGTCATAAAAATATGAATATTAACACTTGTCTAAGACACATAGGCCCTCATTACAACCCTGGCGGTTGGTGATAAAGTGGAGGTAATACCGCCAACAGGCTGGCGGTAAATACCGCCAAATTATGACGATGGCTGAAAGACCTCAGACAGACAGACACTTTAACACACCAACCGCAAGGGTGGAATCAACAGGCACCCCGGTGGTAACCGCCTACAGCCAGGCGGAAGCCAATGTTCCTCCCACTGTATTATGACAGTCCAATCTGCCACCTTTTCCGGGGCGGTGCCAACAACATCAAAAGCCTGGCAGAAACGCTGTACAGAAGGGAAGCGACTCACCATTGGAGACTCAGGGAAGAACCACACCGCCATGGAGCCTGAACTGCAGATCTTCCCAATGATTTTCTACGTCCTGCTTCACCAAGAACACCAACAATGGCAAAGACGGCCACGGTGAGTACAGTCGCCTAGCACACAAGTGAGGGGGGAGGAAAAAAAAGAGTGACACACACACACAACATGCAACACCCACACCCCCAACACCATACACACAATCAGATGCAGTAATAAAACATATTTACCCCGTACCCCGCAGGAATAATGCAAGGACACCACAAATAGATGAAAGTGAGTGTAATAATATAAATGAATTAGAAATACGTATTTCCAATCTAAAAGTATATACATATGTACAAATCAAGGGACACTGCCCAGTCCTCAATTGTCGTGGGCCACATTACAAAGTCCAATGCCCCTCTTGTCTCTTGCAACAACATTGAGAAAACACTGCAGGGGCATCAGTTCGAAAATAGGCAGATACCTCAGGGGGACAGGGAACGAGGGGGCACCTGAGCCGGCAGATGGAACAATACCACTTGTCCTGGAGGGAGCAACATGCCCATTGCTCTGTCCTTGGGAGTACACCGTCACAGTCTCACAAGTGGGTGATTTGCCCACTGCTTTGTCCTGGGGAGTGCAAGGCCACAGTCTCTTGGATGGGTGACTTGCCCACTGGTCCTGGAGGGGGCATCGTGCCCTGTGATCTTCATCCTGGGGAGGATGGGGCGAGTGGGTGGCTTCCCCACTGGTTCTGGAGGGCGCATTGTGCCCTGTGATCTTCATCCTGGGGAGGATGAGTTGAGTGGGTGCCATCCCCACTGGTTCTGGAGGGGGCATTGTGCCCAGTGATCTTCATCCTGGGGAGGATGGGGTGAGTGGGTGCCATCCCCACTGGTTCTGGAGGGCATTGTGCCCTTTGATCTTCATCCTGGGGAGGATGGGGTGAGTGGGTGGCTTCCCCACTGGTTCTGGAGGGCGCATCGTGCCCTGTGATCTTCATCCTGGGGAGGATGGGTTGAGTGGGTGCCATCCCCACAGGGTCTGGAGGGGGCATTGTGCCCTGTGATCTTCATCCTGGGGAGGATGGGGTGAGTGGGTGCCATCGCCACTGGTTCTGGAGGGCATCGTACCCTGTGATCTTCATCCTGGGGAGGATGGGGTGGGTGGGTGGCATCCCCACTGGTTCTGGAGGGTGCATCATGCCCTGTGATCTTCATCCTGGGGAAGATGGGGTGAGTGGGTGTGTCCCCCACTGGTTCTGGAGGGGGCATTGAGCCCCGTGATGCAGATCTTGGTGAGTGCAAGATCACAGTCTCTCATGTGGGTGTCATACCCACAGGATTTGCAGAGGGTAGGCCGCACTGCAGCCCATGGACGCAGGACAACAGACTGTCCACCGGCAGTGACGGCTGCTCAGTGGTGGTGCTGCTGATGCTGCCGCTGGTGGTGGGGGGAAGCTCCAGGCCATCCCCTGCAGCCTCGGACGGCTGTCCACTGCTGGTGGTGGTGCTGGTGGTGGTGGTGCTGCTGCTGGTGGTGGTCATGGGAGGATGCTCCAGCCCATCCCCTGCAGCCACGGATGGCTGCACCACCATTATTGGTGGTGGGAGCTCTGACTGAGTCCCAGCACCAGGCCCCTTGTCTTTTCTTCCTGCTGGTGGAGGCCCCTTGCCCTTCCTGGCAGCAGCTGGGGATCGCTCCTTGCCCTTCCTGGCAGTAGCTGGGGATTGCTCCTTGCCCTTCCTGGCAGCAGCTAGGGATTGCTCCTTGCCCTTCCTGGCAGCACTTGGGGAAGGCACCCTTTCCATGTGGCTGCCTGGTGCCCGGGATCCTTTCCCACCATCAATTGCTGTGGACACTACTGGGCCCGTGGACTGGGTGGCTGAGGTGCTCGTCTGGGTTTTAGCCACCCTGGTCAAATGTGAAGGACGGGGGTAGGGAAGAGATCAATGGTGGAGAGGAAAAGCTGCTTAGGGACATTGGGGAGGGAAGGGGGAGAAGGTTTGGGAGTGGAGGAAGAGGGAGTGGTTGTGGGAGGTGTCAGTCTGCTGTGTTTGGGCGCAGATGCATGGGCGGGATGCTGTTGTAAGGTGGATGGCTGTTGGGTGTCTGAGTGCTTACGTTTGTGTACTTTGGGAGGGAGGGAACAGACACAGTGGGAGAGGACACAGAGGACGTGTGCAAGGCTGTTGGGGTGGTGTCTGCCAGTGAGGTGAGTGTTCTGATAGGTATGCTGGTGATGGCGGTAGTGGATGAGGATGTAGTGCATGCAGGTGTGAGTGTAGAGGCAACTGGGAGAGAGCTGGAAGAGGAGGAGGAGGGGACACAGTGGAAATTGTGGATGTTGGTATGTCTGCATCTGGGTGGTGTTTGTGTGAGCCCCTGTGGGATGATGTGTGGTGTTTGTGTTTGCCCATGCCACTCTTGTGTGTTGTCCTGTGTGCACGCTCATCTGCCTGTGTGCTTGGAATAGGAGACAGAGGGGGCACTCAGCAACACAGAGCCCATGCAGAAACAGGCAGCACCTGCAGAAGTACTTGAAACTGAGCACGGTGGTCATCTCAACATTAGAAAAGAGGGTCCCACGAAGCCGGTGGTCAACTCAGTGAGTTGAGCAAAGCAGGACGGAGTGCTAGGGGCCTGTGCTGTGCTGTGCACAAAGGATTCCTTGCAAAAGTGCACAGAAGCCCTAGCAGCTGCAGTTCACGCAGTACACAGGATTACTGTCTGGCGTGGGGAGGCAAGGACTTACCTCCACCAAATTTGGACAGATGGACCACTGGACTGTCGGGGTCACTTGGATCCAGCTCCTGTGTTGCAGGGACCACGCTTTTCACGATGAGACGGGACCCAGAGGACTGGTGAAGCAGAAGTTGGTGCCTGCGTCGACCCACAGGTGATTTCTTCTTAGCTTCCAGTGCAGGGTGAAGGCAGACAGCCTCCAGAGCATGCACCACCAGGAAACAGTCGAGAAAGCCGGCAGCATTAGGCACTACAATGTCGCTGGTAGTCTTATTGCTGCTTTGTTGCAGTTTTGCAGGCGTCCTGGAGCAGTCAGCGGTCAATCCTTGGCAGAAGTCAAAGAGGGAGATGCAGAGGAACTCTAATGAGCTCTTGCATTCGTTATCTGAGGAAAAGCCCACAGGAGAGACCCTAAAAAGCCCACAGAGGAGGATTGGCCACCTAGTCAGGTAAGCACCTATCAGGAGGGGTCTCTGACATCACCTACTGGCACTGGCCACTCAGAGGCCTCCATTGTTCCCTCACACCTCTGCATTCAAGATGGCGGAGATCTGGGACACACTGGAGGAGCTCTGGGCACCACCCCTAGGGTGGTGATGGACAGGGGAGTGGTCACTCCCCTTTCCTTTGTGCAGTTTAGTGCCAGATCAGGGGCTGGGGGATCCCTGACCCAGTGTAGACTGGCGTATGCAAGGAGGGCACCATCTGTGCCCTTCAAAGCATTTCTAGAGGCTGGGAGAGGCTACCCCTCCCCAGTCCTTATACCTATTTCCAAAGGGAGAGGGTGTAACACCGTCTCTCAGAGGAAATTCTTTGTTCTGCCTTCCTGGGACTGGGCTGTCCAGACCCCAGTAGGACAGAAGCCTGTCTGTGGGTTGGCAGCATCGGTTGCTGCAGTGAAAACCCCAGAGAGCTGGTTTGGCAGTACCCGGGGTCCATGCTGGAGCCCCGGGGATGCATGGGATTGGCACCCCAATACCAGATTTGGCATGGGGGGACAATTCCATGGTCTTAGACATGTTACTTAGCCATATTCGGAGTTACCATTGTGAAGCTACATATAGGTATTGACCTATATGTAGTGCACACGTGTAATGGTGTCCCCGTACTCACAAAGTCCGGGGAAATTCCCCTGAACTATGTGAGGGCACCTCGGCTAGTGCCAGGGTGCCCTCACACTTAGTAACTTTGCACCTAACCTTCACTAAGTGAGGGTTAGACATATGGGTGACTTATAAATTACTTAAGTGCAGTGTAAAATGGCTGTGAAATAACGTGGACGTTATTTCACTCAGATTGCAGTGGCAGTCCTGTGTAAGATTTGTCTGAGCTCCCTATGAGTGGCAAAAGAAATGCTGCAGCCCATAGGGATCGCCTGGAACCCCAATGTCCTGGGTACCTAGGTACCATATACTAGGGAATTATAAGGGTGTTCCAGTATGCCAATTAGAATTGGTGAAAATGGTCACGAGCCTAAAGTGACAATTTTAAAGGCAGCGAGAGCATAAGCACTGAGGTTCTGATTAGCAGAGCCTCAGTGACACAGTTAGTCACTACACAGGGACACACATTCAGGCCACAAACTATGAGCACTGGGGTCCTGGCTAGCAGGATCCCAGCGAGACAGGCAAAACCAAACTGACACACAAGTAAAAATGGGGGGAACATACCAGGCAAGATGGTACTTTCCTACACAACTCTCCCCCCCCCCCAAAATGAGGGACAATAAGGCTAACCTTGCCCCGGATGATTTTTAATTGTCTAAGTGGAAATATCTGTAGAGTCCATCTGCAAGGGAGTGGGTACTCCCAGGTCTATGTTAGACTGTATAGTCCATTCCCTGTAGGGATATGACCACCTCAACAATTTAGGGTTTTCACCTTTCATTTGTTTAAGCCATGATAGAGGTTTGTGGTCGATCTGAACAATAATGTGAGTACCAAACAGGTATGGTCTCAACTTTTTCAGTGCCCAGACCACAGCAAAGGCCTCCCTCTCTATGGCAGACCAATGCTTTTTCCTAGGGGTCAACCTCCTGCTGATAAAACCAACAAGTTGATCCTGCCCTCAGTGTTAAGCTGTGATAGAACTGCCCCTACCTCTAATTCAGAATCATCAGTCTGGACTTTGAATTTCTTGGAGTAAAAAGGGCTTTTTAGGACAGGTGCAGAGCACATGGCCTGTTTTAGCTCACCAAAAGCCTTTTAACAGCTAGCTGTCCACAATACATTTTTAGGCATCTTCTTACTAGTGAGGTCATTAAAAGGAGCTGCAATGGAGCTATGGTTCTTAATGAACCTCCTATAGTACCCTGTGAGGCCTAAGAAGGCTCTCACCTGGGTTTGAATTGTAGGGGGAGCCCATTCCATAATGGTCTGGATCTTCCCCTGCAGTGGTGCAATCTGTTCCCCACCCATCAGGTGGCTCAGATAAACCACTTTCCCCTGCCCTATCTAGCACTTTGAAGCCTTGATAGTGAGGCCTGCCTCTTGCAGGGCCTCCATAACTTTCCATAGGTGGACCAAGTGATCATCCCAGGTGGAGCTAAAGACAGCTATATAATCTAGAAATGCTGCACTAAAAGCTTCCAAACCTTGCAGGACTGTGTTCACCAACCTTTGAAAAGTGGCAGGTGCATTTTCCAAACCAAAGGGCATACCAGTGAACTGATAGTGTCCTCCAGTGGTGGAAAATGCAGTTTTGGGTTTAGCATTTTCTGTCAACTTAATTTGCCAATACCCTGCAGTTAAGTCAAAAGTGCTTAGATACTTGGCAGAAGCCAGTGTATCTATTAGCTCATCTGCCCTTGGTATAGGGTGAGCATCAGTTTTGGTTACTTGATTGAGACCCCTATAGTCAACACAAAACCTCATTTCCTTTTTACCATCTTTAGTGTGAGGTTTTGGGACAAGCACTACTGGGCTAGCCCAAGGACTCTCAGAAGGCTCAATTACTCCCAGATGCAACATTTTCTTACCTCTTGTTTTATGCAATCTCTGACATGGCCAGACTGCCTATAAATCTTACTTTCCGCAGGTAAATTGTCTCCAGTGTTGATTGTGTGCTTACACCAGGTAGTTGTACCTGGTATCAGTAAGACGAGGTCAGAGAATTGGCCTAGTAGATTTATACAGTTGTCCTTCGGCTCAGCAGTAAGGCAATCTGCAAGCACCGCTCCCTCCACTAAGCCATCAGCTTCAGTGATGTAGAAGAGGTCAGGGAGAGGGTCATCACTTGCCATGGGCAGGGTTAAGTCAGCCCTGTCATAATAAGGTTTCAGGCGATTGACATGGAGCACCCTAAAGGGACTCCTGGCAGTGCCCAGGTCTACCAAGTAGGTGACCTCACCCTTCTTTTCAACAATGAGATGGGGTCCACTCCATTTGTCCTGGAGTGGTCTTGGGCTACAAGCTCCAATACCCACACCTTCTGTCCTGGGTGGTACTGGGTCAGGGCAGCCTCCTGGTCATGCCATTGCTTTTGGAGCTCTTGGCTGGCCTGAATGTTTTTACTGGCCTTTTTCATGTACTCCACCATTCTGGATCTTAGGCCAAGTACATAGACCACAATGTCTTGCTTTGGAGCTTTTAACGGTTATTCCCAACCCTCATTCACAAGAGCAAGGGAACCTCTTACAGGGTGTCCAAAGAGGAGTTAAAAGGGGCTAAAGCCCACTCCTTTTTGGGGTACCTCCTTGTAAGCAAAAAGGAGGCATGACAACAGGACATCCCAGCTCCTTCTGAGTTTTTCAGGGAGTCCCATAATCATACCTTTGAGAGTTTTATTAAACCTCTCAACCAGACCATTTGTCTGTGTATGATAAGGAGTAGTGAACTTATAAGTTACACCACACTCCTTCCACATAGCTATGAGGTATGCAGACATGAAGTTATTACCTCTGTCTGACACCACTTCCTTAGGGAAGCCCACTCTGTAAAAGATTCCCAGGAGGGCCTTTGCCACTGCAGGAGCTGTAGTGGTCCTTAAGGGAATTGCTTCAGGATACCTAGTGGCATGGTCCACTACCACAAGGATGAATCTATTGCCTGAAGCTGTTGGAGGGTCAAGGGGGGCAACTATTTCAACCCCTACCCTTTCAAAGGGCACCCCAACCACTGGGAGTGTAATTAAGGGGGCCTTAGGTGTGCCACCAGTCTTGCCACTGGCTTGGCAGGTCACACAGGAGCGACAAAACTCCTTAGTGTCCTCTGACATATGAGGCCAATGAAACAATGGAACAAGTCTGTCCCAAGTTTTACTCTGGCCCAAATGCCCAGCCAAAGGAATATCATGGTCGCAGGTCAGAAGAAACTCCCTATACTACAAAGGGATGACCAATCTCCTGGCAGCTCCAGGTTTAGGGTCCCTTGACTCAGTATAAATGAGGTTATCTTCCCAATAGACCTTATGGCTATCAGTGATATCCCCATTCTGCTGTTTGACAGCTTGCTATCTTAAACCCTCCAGTGTGGGACAGGTCTACTGTGCCACACTCAGCTCTTCCCTAGCAGGCCCCCCTGCATCCAAAAGCTCAGCAGTGTCTGCTGCCAGCTCATCTGGTGTAGGTTCTGCACAGGGAGATGATTCCTCTTCCTCAAAAGGGGAATGTTCTGGAGAGGGAGGGATAGTGGGCAAGGATTTACCCTTTCTACCCCTAGCTTTTGGGAGCACTTGGTCCATTATTCCAGGATCCAAGCTTCCCTGTCCTCTTTGTTTCTGGGCCTGAGCCCTTGTGAGAGCAAAGATATGCCCTGGAATGCCCAGCATTGCTGCATGACCCTCCAACTCCACTTCAGCCCAAGCTGATGTCTCCAAATCATTGCATAGTAAGCAGTTTACAGGTAAATCAGTGGCTATCACAACTTTCTTTGGAGCAGTAACACCCCCCAGTTGAGATTCACAACAGCCATGGGGTGGCTAAGAGTATTGTTATGAGCATCGGTCACTTGGTACTGCTGACCAGGTTTGTGTTGATCAGGGTGAACCAGTTTCCCAATCACCATAGTAACACTGGCTCCTGTATTCCTGTAGGCCTCAACCTCAACACCGTTTATTAGGGGAAGTTGCTTGTACTTCCCCATATTAAGGGGACAAGCAACCAAGGTGTCAAAGTCAATACCACCATCAGAGACTAAAGTAGCCTCTGTGGTCTCCCTAACAAGGCCAACCCCAACTACATTACCAATGGTGAGCCCCAGCAACACCCTTTTATTGGCTATTTGTAGTAGACTTCCTACCACCACTGCTATTACTAGGGGCACTAGAGGACGCAGCTGGGGTTGTGGTAGTGGGAGCCTTGGTGTTTTTCTTTGGACAAGTGGAATCACTTGCCCAATGGCCTTTACTTTTACATAAATAACACCATGGCTTATTTTGATTGTGAGAAGAGGATTTGGACCCACCACCCCCAGAGGGTTTTTGTGGGCCTGATGAAGACTCAGAATGCTTTTTAACTTTGTCCCCACCCTTGTCAGAAGACTTACCATCCTACTTCTTGCCATCCTTGTCACCACCTGTATGATCTTTTCTGTTCACTCTTGTTCTGACCCATTTGTCTGCCTTCCCAATTCTTGGGGAGAGGTCAGATCTGAGTCTACTAAGTACTGATGCAACAAGTCAGACACACAATTATTCAAAATATGCTCTCTCAGGATTAGATTATACAGGCTTTCATGGTCAGTCGCCTTACTGCCATGTAACTATCCCTCCCAGGCCTTCACTGAACAGTCTACAAAGTCTGTCCATTCTTGAGAAGACTCTTTTCTGGTATCTCTGAACTTTATCCTGTATTGTTCAGTGGTTAAGCCAAATCCATCTAAGAGTGCATCTTTCAAAACGTTGTAGTTATTGGCATCACTTTCTCTAACAGTAAGGAGCCTATCCCTACCTTTTCCAGTGAATGATAACCACAAGATAGCAGCCCACTGACTTTGAGGGACCAACTGTACCATACAGTGCCTCTCAAGTGCAGCAAACCACTTGTTGATGTCATCCCCATCCTTGTAAGGGGGCACAATCTTGTGCAGGTCCCTAGAATCTTGTTCTCTTACAAGATTACTATCAAGAACACTGCTGCTGCCACCACGGGGAAGTAACCCCAAACTCTGCCTTACCCTCTCTACATCTAGAGATTCAGGGGGTTATTACAACTTTGGAGGAGGTGTTAATCCGTCCCAAAAGTGACGGTAAAGTGACGGATATACCACCAGCCGTATTACAAGTTCCATAGGATATAATGGACTCCTAATACGGCTGGTGGTATATCTGTCACTTTACCGTCACTTTTGGGAGGGATTAACACCTCCTCCAAAGTTGTAATAACCCCCTCAATGTCTAAGGCCAACTGCTGCGGTCTCAGCTTCAGTCTGGCCTCTTCCAACCTCAGCTTTCTGAGTTCCCTGTCTAGGGTGTCATTCTCAGGGTGGGAGGCTTGGGAATTCTGAGACACAGAGGAAATGTGGGAATTGGCAGAAGTGGACCTGTCTCTAATTGGCTGGACTCTAGTTACCTGGCCTTTTGGAGTGAAAGGTGCCCTACTGATGTGTGACCCCCTCCCACTACCATCTTCACTAGATGGTCTGTTAGCTGACAGGTCTTTGGATGAAGCCTCCCCAGAGTCCTCAGGGCCCTCCCCTGATTCTTGCTGGGTACCCCCTCCTCTACCTCCTGATCCTGGGATGGGCCAGACTGGTTCTGGTCACTTTCTAGGAGAAGGCTAAGGAGAAGATCTTTGGTAGGGTTCTTACCAATGCTTAAAACACTTTCTATGCAGAGACCCCTCAAACTTTTAAAGTTTAAACTACCATAGGTTGCCTGAACAACTGTGGGAGTAAGTTCTACTGCAGACATAGTTGTTAGAAAGAGTTTATGATAGAGAGAAAAACGTTTTTAGAACTTTTAAAGAAAAGAGAACAACTTTTCAAACTTTTGAAAACTTTTGAAAACTTTTTAGAAACTTTTTAGAAAGAGTGGTAAACTGTTTAGGTTAACTGTGTATATTTTTAAGTATTTGGAATATGTTTATCTTATGAAAAGCACCAATGACAAAGTGGTAAAGCAGTTACAAGTACTTATCCCACTGCTGCGCCACCAATGTAGGAGGCTGGCCTGGCTTATAGTGGGTACCTGATGGTACTTACACCTTGTTCCAGGTCCAGTTATCCCTTATTAGTGGATTAGTAGTTTTCTAGCAGCTTAGGCTGATAGAGGTAGCTATAGCAGAGCAGCTTAGGCTGAACTAGGAGACATGCAAAGCTCCTACTATACCACTTATATCATATAGCACTATATCATAAGAATCACAATACTCAGAGTTACTAAAGATAAAGGTACTTTATTTTAGTGACAATGTGTCAGAAATATCTCAGAGGATATACTCCCTTAGGAGGTCAGTAAGATGCACAAAATATACACACAAACCAAAATCAGGTAAGTAAACAGTTAGAAAAGTAGTGCAAACACTGTAGATTACAATAGGATGCAATACACCTAGGGGCAACACAAACTATATACTAAGAAAGTGGAATGCGAACCACTTACGGACCCCAGCCTAGTGTAGTGTGTAGAGGGTCACTGGGTGTGTAAGAAAACACTAAGGGTGTCCAAGATACCCCACTCCAAGACCCTGAAAAGTTGGAGTAAAGTTACCCTACTTCCCCAGAAACACACTAAAGTCGTGATAGGAGATTCTGCAAAGACCACAACTGACTGCAAAGCACTGAAGACGGATTCCTGTACCTGAGGACCTGTAAAGGAAGGGGACCAAGTCTAAGAGTCACGAAAGTGTCCAGGGGGGGCAGGAGCCCACTAAATCCCGGATGAAGGTGCAAAATGGCTGCCTCTGGGTGAAAGAAACTGAAGATTCTGCAACAACGGAAGATGCCAGGAACTTCTCCTTTGCACAGAAGATGTCCCACGGTGTGCTGGAGGATACAGAGCTGTTTCTACGCAGAAATAGTGCAAATAAGCCTTGCTAGCTTCAAGGTCGTGGTTGATGAAAAAGGGTGCTGCCTGGGCCCAGGAAAGACCAGGAGGTCGCCACTTGGAAGAGGAGACAGAGGAGGTGCGCAGCAACACAGATAGCCCATGCAAACGCAGGCAGCACCCACAGCAGTACTTGAACACAGGTTTAAGAACACTGAGCATGGCAGTCATCTCAACACTACAAAAGAGGGTCCCACGAAGCCAGTGGTCAACTCAGTGAGTTGAGCAATGCAGGACAGAGTGCTGGGGTCCTGGGCTGTGCTGTGCATGAAGGATTCCTTGCAAAAGTGCACAGAAGCCCTAGAAGCTGCAGTTTATGGAGTACACAGGATTACTGTCTGCCATGGGGAGGCAAGGACTTACCTCCACCAAATTTGGACAGATGGACCACTGGACTGTCGGGGTCACTTGGATCCAGCTCCTGTGTTCCAGGGACCATGCTTGTCACAATGAGAGGGGACCCAGGGGAGCGGTGAAGCAGAAGTTTGGTGCCTGCGTTAGCAGGGGGTAGATTCCGTCAACCCACAGGAGATTTCTTCTTGGCTTCCAGTGCAGGG
Organism: Pleurodeles waltl; assembly: GCF_031143425.1. Lineage (NCBI taxonomy): Eukaryota > Metazoa > Chordata > Amphibia > Caudata > Salamandridae > Pleurodeles > Pleurodeles waltl. The sequence goes on along the minus strand of NC_090443.1, from coordinate 749,001,956 downwards.
TGAAGGCAGACAGCCCCCAGAGCATGCACCACCAGGAAACAGTCATGAAAGCCAGCAGGATTAGGCACTACAATGTCGCTAATAGGCTTCTTGCTACTTTGTTGCAGTTTTGCAGGCGTCCTGGAGCAGTCAGCGGTCAATGCTTGGTAGAAGTCAAAGAGGGAGATGCAGAGGAACTCTGGTGAGCTCTTGCATTCATTTTCTGAGGAAAAGCCCAAAGGACAGACCCTAAATAGCAGCCCTCAGAGGAGGATTGGCCACCTAGTCAGGTAAGCACCTATCAGAGGCCACTCAGAGGCCTCCATTGTGCCCTCACACCTCTGGATTCAAGATGGCAGAGGTCTGGGACACACTGGAGGAACTCTGGGCACCACCCCTGGGGTGGTGATGCACAGGGGAGTGGTCACTCCCCTTTCCTTTGTCCAGTTTAGCACCAGAGCAGGGGCTGGGGGATCCCTGAACCGGTGTAGACTGGCTTATGCAAGGAGGGCACCATCTGTGCCCTTCAAAGCATTTCCAGAGGCTGGGGGAAGCTACTCCTCCCCAGCACTTAACACCTATTTCCAAAGGGAGAGGGTGTAACACCCTCTCTCAGAGGAAATTCATTGTTCTGCCTTCCTGGGACTGAGCTGCCCAGACCCCAGGAGGGCAGAAGCCTGTCTCTGGGTTGGCAGCAGCGGTAGCTGCAGTGAAAACCCCAGAGAGCTAGTTTGGCAGTACCCGGGGTCCATGCTGGAGTCCCGGGGATGCATGGGATTGGAACTGCAATACCAGATTTGGCATGGGGGGACAATTCCATAATCTTAGACATGTTACATGGCCATATTTGGAGTTACCATTGAGAAGCTACATATAGGTATTGACCTATATGTAGTGCACACGTGTAATGGTGTCCCCGCACTCACAAAGTCCGGAGAAATTGCCCTGAACTATGTGGGGGCACCTTGGCTAGTGCCAGGGTGCCCTCACACTTAGTAACTTTGCACCTAACCTTCACTAAGTGAGGGTTAGACATATAGGTGACTTATAAGTTACTTAAGTGCAGTGTAAAATGGCTGTGAAATAACGTGGACGTTATTTCACTCAGGCTGCAGTGGCAGACCTGTGTAAGATTTGTCTGAGTTCCCTATGGGTGGCAAAATAAATTCTGCAGCCCATAGGGATCTCCTGGAACCCCAATACCCTGGGTACCTAGGTACCATATGCTAGGGAATTATAAGGGTGTTCCAGTATGCCAATTACAATTGGTGAAAATGGTCATTAGCCTATAGTGACAATTTTAAAGGCAGAAAGAGCAGAAGCACTGAGGTTCTGATTAGCAGAGCCTCAGTGACACAGTTAGTCACTACACAGTGACACACATTCATGCCACAAACTATGAAAACTGGGGTCCTGGCTAGCAGGATCCCAGTGAGACAGGTAAAAACTAACTTACACACAAGTAAAAATGGGGGTAACATGCCAGGCAAGATGGTACTTTCCTACAGTGAAGAAGAGGCCAACCACAAAGGCCTCTAGATCCGCTCCCTAGCTGCCCTCTTCCAGGCCCACGCACTCTGATGTTGTCTCTGCGAGTGTGATTTTCTAAATCTTCGCACTTGAGCATGGCAAGGAGGAGTTGCGTTTTAATGCTCATGACCTCCCTCTCCACAGGGGTAACCCTTTGTTGCACCTCCTGCACTTGCGTTTTCAGATCCAAAGAGCGGGCCACAACCGAATCCACATCAGCTTGAAGTGAGGACAGTTTACCATTGATGTCTGCTTGGAACGCATCCAGTGTCGCCTTCCTCTCATACTTCCGCCTTGAAGGTGCAAAGGGAGGACAGGAGGTCCTCCTTTGTTAGCGCCATCTCTCCCTCCTGCGGCGAGGCAGGGCCTCCCACTCCAGCAGGTGCAAAATAGTTGAAGACCCTGTTGGTCTGCACCCTCCGCCGAGGCATATGCGCCCCCCAGGGACTTTTCTCCTACTTTTTCACGCTGCTGCTCCTGCAAGTTGGTCCATGGAGACGCTCCCCCACTCAGGATCCTCTCTGCCTGCTGGGAACCTCCTACCAGGGCCCCCTCACAGGAAGGGGGGGACGGTCGCTCCCCTCCACCGCCTCAAACTTCTGCAGGAGCATCTGCAGGTCAGGCCCCTGGGTGCCACCCCGGGGTCAGGCATCCATCCTCCAATCACCCATCCACCAGGTGATCGAGGGCTCACCTCCATGCCTTCACTTTCCGCGCCTGGGCCCCCGAGGGCCCCCTCACTGTGGCCGCAGTTGTCAGCCCTGGTCTTCTAGGCGCAGCTGATCTCCCCTTGCTCCGCCAGACCCAAGTCACAGGGCTGCTCGGCCATCCACGGAAACCCCACCTCGTGCCGCTCACACCTGGGGGGCTCTGCTTTGGCATCCTCTCCGCCTCCCCAGCAGTCTCGGCAACATCCCGGGCCATCGATGGCCTGGAGCTCCCCCCTCGACGCTCCACTAGACGTGGTCATGGGGAGTTTTGACGGAGCCTCCGGAGCTCACATCCGGTAAGTCATGTTGGCTGGCTCCACCCCCCGAAATCATGGATTTTGATTAATCTGATAACCGAATCAACCAATAATAGAAACCAAAACTTCTTTGGCATAAATCACAAATTAAAAAAGTACAGGAAAATCACAATGAGCAAGCCATCTGTTGAACCTAGAATCAACATCGCATAACCAAAAATCTCACATACAGTATAACAATCTATCATGCAGCACAGTGCTCAGTACTTCAATATCACAAAAAACACTTTCAAACAAAAGAATTGCTCCACTATATTCATACTTGCATTCCATTTTGTTGTACTCAGTGAGGACCTTACTTTCAAGCCCGCCACATTGCCTCACAGAGAAGTTATGGGCCTACTCCTCAAACCCTACTATCTTTCGGGTGATTTTAGAAGCAACAAGAAAGATAGTTGTGGCTCATGGAAGAAGGTCCGGATGATTAACGTGAGTGTTCTTCTATGAATGTCATACCTTGACAACAGGAAAAACAACGTTCATGAGAACTCCATCCTTATTAATGAAGCTCTCCAAACTCTATAAACCCTCCTCTCCTTTGGAACCTCTAACTACCTGTGATCAACTGCCCATTTGTGGAGGACGGGCTTTGTAATGCTTGTCTTCAGCTAAGTGTAGAGTGTGGTCTCTCTTCTCTTTTCATTTACTTGCTCTCCACTTCTGATAAAACATCACTGGTATTATGCTTAATAAACAACACAGGTAGTTATACTAACAACATTCAGTATTACAATATTTTACCTAAGTTGGGAGACATGGCCTTGTCTTGTTGAACTGCTGACTCTTGTTGTCACAAGAACCAGTTGTTATGCAGTATTCTCTGCTGTCCTGCTAGACCCTTTCTATTAACTTGATTACCAGTTTGTCTTCTTGTTATCTTTCTAAAATTGAATTTTGCATGCATGCAAGATTGAAAATGGTACCTTGTACACCATAGTTACTTACAAACATTTTTCTAGAGGCCACAAAGTATGGTCTGTGGTGAGCTTGAGGGCTGCATGGATGCTACCAGGATGGGAGTGGGGCTTTGTGGGTGGTTAAATGGTGCAGGATACTTTATTTGCTTTTTCCTTTACTTCAGTTAGCTTGAAAATAAATGCTTCTCCATTTAACATCTTTCTGAATGTTAATGCTTTCTGAAGTAAACAACATGCAATGCTGCTGTTAACCTGTGGCTACATGTGAAGGTTAGGTGTGCCATAGGTGGGTCCCAGGCCATACTTTGAATATCACTGTTGTACACTTTCCTCTCTTTAACTGTAACTATGCATTTGACTTGTCTTTTCTTTTCATGTGATGTGGAGGCTGAGGTGATGGGAGATTGTGGATTCTGATTACTTGCGTTGTGTAGAGGATGCCAGGAAATTGCTGTTAAGTGTGGAGTTGAGATGAGGCTCTGGTAGTTCTGCAGCATTGTAGCAGAGCTCCTCGTAGAATGAACACCTGAGGCAAAACAAGACTCGTGGTCATGGGCACAGTATCAATAGGACTGTAACCAAGATGGCTACCAAAACTTGCCAAAATGTTGCGGGATGTCAGCAAACCTCCACAAGCCTACAGACAGAATAGCAAACTGTTCATAAAACATTATAAGAGACAAAACAGTGCTGGGGGCTGACTTGGGGGTAATCACAGAGCAGTGCTCGGACAGAGATAACATAAAAGAGCTATTCTTGGGGGCTGAGATGGGGATAAACATGAAGCAGTGCTCAGGGACTGAGAAACATATAAGAGCAGAGCAGTGCTCGGGGCTGAGGTAAACACACCATCAAAGAGCAGGGGCAGCAGAAGGCTGTCCCAGGCATGTGATATGTGTGGCAGACTATGCAGCACAAATTGACGGACAACAGTTTTACTCTGGTGCTGCACTACAAGTCAGGATCCTGGCAAAATCCACCAGAAAAATCCACACTGGAAAAGCACTAAATAGGAGCAGGGTAAAAAGAAACATTTCAAGAGCAGAAAGGAGGCATTCTTAACTTGTAACCATCCTCTGCTACCACACATTAATTGGCACGTGCACCCCGAAATTGTTTACATCCCAAAACTTTAACTCAATAGAACTCCCACAATCAGATGAATTGGAGACTGTGTTAAGCCTCAGTTTTGATGAGAAAATGTGTCCCGAGGTAAGGCACTTGCCAACACATCAAAATATCAGAGACACAGTCAATTAATTAAAAGGGTACACTCATTAACTGAGTTCTAGATCAGAGGCATAGTTTAAATGATGTGTTACAAAAAATCAATAGAAATGTGGTACATCGTCATTGGCATGAAGGCTCTCTTAGCGAATAAAACATTACAGAGGACAGCCAATCCTCAGAAGTGATTTAGGAGAAGCACTGCTGCCTAGTTATGAAGTGACCTTCTAGATGATGTTTAAGTGTAGGGGCAACAAAGTCTTACCTATCCATGTTCTCATTCTCCTCAACCCACTCTTGCTCCTCCTCCTCTTCTTGTCAAGCATTGCTGGAGGAACAAATTGTCTCCTTGGATTGCCCATCATCATTGGGTGCAACATTCTCATACTGGGAAGAAAAAGATATCAACAATTGAAGTACGTCAAATCCAGCTTTGAGTCAAATTTCAATATGATAATAATACACCTTGTTCTGTGAATAGATAATAAAATGAGTGTTAATCTAGCAGCATAAACAAACAAATGAAATTAACAATTGATATATGCATGGATTTTTTAATCTCTAATGTGTGAACTCAATAGCCTCAGCCATATTGAATTGATTTCTGGAGACCCCACCACATCCACACTGTAGTTGGTGTTTCCAAATTAGCTTCAAATGCAGCAGTTATAGAGATAAGTATTATGTTCAGTAGATATGGTCAATTTATAAAAGTTATCATGACCACAGCTTCTGACAATTTAGAGATACTTAAAAGAAAGGAAAATAGACAACACCAATAAAAAGATGTTTCACATTAAATATATTTCCTCTTGATGTGGGAGGACTGCAAGATAAACAGAAAAAATCTGGTTCTATGTTGTAGGTAGTGCAAGTGAATGGGTGCCAGGTATGTGATTTGGTTGTCTTGCATCTGAGGGAGCGTAGCTCTTATACTCAAAATTAACATGAAATATTTATGAACTAATGCATACTAATGCCGTGTAGAAAATGTATTAATGTGTTTTTGCTAAACATGCGCTTGGAATGTGCCCACGGGGAGTGGCCGCCAATGTATACAATGATTAATTAAATTAATTAATAACAAAATAATGATATGTTAATGTAGGATTTCATACTAATATTAAGAGTTATATGTTAAAGTTTTGCTAATAACTCATTAGGCCTTAGTTAGCATGAGGGCGAGGCCTAGCTGCCTGGTTTCATACTAAATGTGTTTTTCTAACGTGCAGTGTGCTGACTTGCTGAAGGACATGTACTCGTATTTTTCCAGAAGCTAGAAGATGAGTGTAAGCGTATTAGATCCGTTCTCATGAAATTCGACTTGCTCAAGGAAACATTTTTGCTGAATGCAACAGTGTAGACTAGTATCAGGTACAAGGTCGCCTAAACCTGTACAGACAATGGAACCACTGACTAGGGATGCGAGACGACCACGAGAGTATGAAATCATACCGGACATTCTACCCGCTGGAGACGTCAGTAACAAGAACCAATAATCTACGAGAGAACTGTTATGGGGTGACAATTTTGATAGTACCACTAGAGAATCATTGGTTGGAGATAGTGGGGTGCCAACCCTACCCAATTATAAATTAGGGGACTGTACAACAGAAAAGGGATAAAAAACCTTTGACACGAGGAACCATAGGGAGATGCCATTGCGAACTTTGCTATGACCCAGACACTTTGTCACTCTGCCTAGAGACTTTGCTGGCTGACTCTTCAAACCATCCTTACCTTACCTTGTCGGATTCTATACTTTACCTCCTTATGAGGGAAGTGTCCCTTCTTACCCATCTAGCTGTGTTTCCTGGCTGATGGCGAATCAAGTGATGTCCTGAGGACGAAGATTGACTCTGTATGCTGACCCATTACGGAGGGTAACTATATGATGATGAAATTTTAATTGTCTGTTTGCCTTTCCTTTCTAGGTACCAACTGCTTCTTTTGACAGAGACCATAGTTAGATGTTTTTTCAAAATTGGTGTTACCAAATTGTTTTGCATGAAGCCCAACATGCCAATGCTAATTCGAGGTTAGTTAAGGGGTTCACTAAACGGACGCAAATAGACAAATGACTGAATCCATGCTTTGTTGAATAGTGCACTAATGATACTCTGCTAAGGTTAACCCATGTTGACGTCGTGCTATGTTCTAATGTTCATGATCTTTGCTTTGATGAAATCTTATTCGAGTTGCCATATTATGACAATGCTGATGTGTTTCATGGTTTTGAGACTAATAAACTTACCAGTAGAATTGTAATTAATAGGGAAAAACATCATAAAATCGTACTAAACTGGTGTGGTTATTCATGACTGAAAGGTCATGGTGGTTTCCGAGTCTTATTGATTACGTTATTGACTTGTTGATTGACATGTTGATTAGTTATCTCGTCCTAAGGTGTCTTCAATCAGGGTCAAAAGATTCATTGGCCTAAAACAAGTCCCGGAGTGAATAAATTAGCTAGATTGGGAAGCGTTAACACATCTAATTCTCCAATTTCTTTCCATTATGGAGCTCTCTGTTCAAATTGTGTAGGTTTCTGCCCCAGTGCAGGAGAACTCGGCCAAGTGTACTGAACATAAAATACAGCTGTAAGGTTACTTGTAGTAACTTTATGGTCTTAAATCACATTTTTCCAGACTCCACTCTCTGTTTAAGGGGGTGGAGACATGTAAGTCTACACTTTTTGAGCCACTTTATTCTTGGCAATTGTAAACAGCCCAACTAATAGAGTTATAAAGTTACTCTTGAGTGGAAAATAAAAAAATTACACATGTAGATTTACTTATGTTTAAATTTACCTTTGTGAATAGGTCCCTTTGCATGTATAGCCACATGAGCCCTGGTGAACTGTAAACTTCGTACTTGTATAGCGCACTACTCACCCATTAGGGTCTCAAGGCACTGTATGCATACTGCTGTGGAACCCCTCCTGGCTTTTCCCTGGGAGGTGCCCACTCCTGGGCAACCTTCAAGGTGAAGCCAGGCATCCCAGCGCTGTTGTGGAGATTAAGCAAGCTATTGCCCAGAGTTACAGAGTGGGACCCATGAATTAGATTAGGCACCAATGCGAAAGAATTATCAGGTCTGAGGAAATTGAGACCAAGACCTACCAAGGAAGCAACTGAACCCTGGTCCCGGCCAGATTTCTGCATCAGGGTCTGCTGCTCTAACCATTTAGCCACACTTCCGGGCTTCACCAGTACAAATTGGTAACATTATTCGTGCTGCCGGAATATAATTCATACTGGGTTATATTTTGCTTTATGTCAGAGTCTGAATTATGCTCCTGCTGAGGTGTAGCTGGTGTCATCAATCACAGTCTTCAGAGTGACTAAAAGGAAACACTTGTGTTCGTCTACCGCTGATTCCCAGGAGCACGCACCATCTGGGAACCTGACAATCAAACTGTTTTCTTGTGCTATGTTATGCTGCATGATTAGCTTCGACCTGTACTTGGTGTCTGTACACGCAGTCACTTTTTAAAAAAAAATTCAGTAGCAAATTGGAAGGGACAAGAAAACCAATGAACCATGTTTTAAAACCCACAAGCCGCTAACAGCACTCAAAAGCGGGTAGTATGAAAGGTATATTTTTTAGATCCACGTCGGGAAATGGTGTTACTTCAAGGGGACTTAAGTCTTTCTTGCGATAACACTGTAGAGAAAGTCGCTCTGATCGCTTGATGTTTCCGAAAGAGACAGAGGAAAATGAATGGCAGTTCTCATTCAATAACTTTAGATACCGAGCGGTACAGACTGGATTAATCAGGATGCTCCCTCCACAACCTGAACTTTTCCAGTAGGGAGACAATTTGTCATCTGCGTGACCCGTGTGGACTGCGGAGTTTTTCTTTCTTTGCAGCACTACTGCTTGTAACTGCAGCCCTGCATGAGGCCAAAGGTTGCCTGTCTGTCCTTGGTTCACGTTGGATTTTGCCAATTTATACTCTTCCCTGGTAGCAGTTGTTTAAACTAAAGTGGAGATTTTGGATTAAGAACTAAAGCATTTGAACCTGATATTGTGAGGACCTGATTAAAAAGGTAAAGAAGCCTTTACAAGGCAGTCTTTATCACGCATTAACTTTTACCACTCAGTGGCTTATTTACAAGCCCCTTTGTGCCACCGGAACATCATTTTTAGTGATGTCAGGTGTGGGCATCGCAGGGCGATATTTACAAGGAAATATGAACAGTCAACACAGTGTAAGTCGCTGCGTTGACTCAACCTGCAACAGGGAGGCGTGCCACGGGTGTTAAGATGGGTGTTCCCCCATAAAACCCATGGCATTTGACACATTCCCATATTTACAAGGTTTTGTAAATCTGGGAATGCATCAAAAGTCTATGCCTCCTCTGGGGAGGCATAAGGGAGATGCACAGAGAGGAAATACCTTTATTTCTCCTTGTTTTTTCCTTTTTCTTTGTGTGCTGCATTCTGCAAGGTGTAAGGGTGCCTGTGTTGGTGTAGGCAGGCCATTGTGTGCCAGCAAAGGAGAAAAGGACAGGACAGGAATGTGGATGCGCATTGATGGCTTTTTCTTTTGACACAGGGCAGCGCAGTAACATTCTTTGTGATGCTGCCCTGCACCAAAACCGCATAAATGAGGCCCTCAGTTTTTACCACTCAGCATAGGTTTTTACCTTTACCACACAGTAAAATATTATGCAGAGACATATTTTTTAAATAACATAATTGTTTATCTTATTTTTAAAAAGGGGTATAAGGGTGTAGATAGAAGTAAAGGGTGTTAAGTGTGATTTAGGGTTAAAGTGCGGCTAGAGGTGAAGGGAGGAAAGAGTGATTTTAGGGTTTTAGGATGGGTAGAGGTAAGGATAAGTAAGGGTATTTTTAGGGCTTATGTGTGGGTAGTGGTAAAGGGAAGCAAGAGTCATTTTAGAGCTGAGGGCTGAGAAGAGGTAAATGGTGGTAAAGTTAATTTTGGGGTTTGATGGTAGGTAGAGATGAAGGGAGATAAGGCTGATATTAGGGTATAGGACTCCATAGGGGATCTTAGGGTTAAAAGATGGGTAGAGGTAAAGATAGGTAAGAGTAAATTTAGGATTTGGTGGTTGGTAGTTAGAGGAGGTGTTATAATTGGTATAGCCGATGTCAATGCACACAATTAAATTCACCCGTCATGAACTCTCCATCAACCCTGACTCCAAAGTACGTGGTCAGACAGTCCTGAGGTCACTGACTGACAGGTCACAGGTGGGGCAGCAGGTAGACGCAAACAGATGTGCAAACAGGAAACTTAAGATCAGTCCCACAGATAGGCGCAGCAACATCACAATGGGCCTTGGAGATTGTCACCAATAAAGCACACATGTCCAGAGGGGTGCGCACATTCCCAAACACCATGAAGTCAGATGCCACATGTAGTTAGGAACACTCAGCCAATCAGAACACAGCTCACACAGTAATGCACAGTGATCATGTGCCCCTCAGGTTTGACATCTGGACATGTTGTCCAGTGGCACACATTGTGTCCATGCAAGGTCGAGGCACACCTGCATTTGCTATTATGACCTTATTTATGACTCCAAGACAACTACTCACTTTCCTTACCCTAAAATGAATGCTGTAATCAGGACAATCGTACCTTGAGACAGTCCTTAGACCCTGACTGTAACTGTTTTCCCTGATATCATATTTAATCAGATGAACTATTCCAGCTTTGCCAAACACTTCTTGCCTTTCATTTTTCAAGATAAATTCACATTCAAGCTAAATTTTGGGAGCCAATAGGAGCTGATTGGTTCCTTGGACCCAACTGCGACCAAAGGAAGGGGACGGATTCATATTTGAGCACCAAGGAAAAGTGAGCAGATGCTGCAATCAATTGGAAGTTCTGCCCCATCTATGAGCAGAGGTCTGCCCTGAAGCCGCTGTCTGAAGGGTAAGAGGCTACATCAGAGCCTTAGTCCCAGCATTTGGAAAATGGCAGACTAGGACGAAGCGTAACCCACAGAAGTCACCTTTTTCCGATAGTCAGTGTGCTGGGAAAGGTGAATGTTGATTGTCGCTTGGACTGCTGAGCCTGACACAGAGAGTACGCTTGTCACTGGGTATGACTCATGGGTGATCACTTTAACCACTGGGCGTGACAGAGACTGTACTCCTGTGCCCTGGGTGTGATATAGGGCAGAGATCTCACCGCATGGACCACTGAGTGTGACACAGATGGTACGCATAGGCTCTGGGTGTGATATAGGGCCTGCACCTCAATCATATTTTTAGTCGAAAAGGGTTTCTCAATGCCACCGGTTTCTCAACACTGTTGGCATCTGAAAGAAGTGAGAGGTGTTGTTTGCTTGGACACAGATGGTATGCATGACCCCTGGGTGTGATATAGGGTGTGATTTAGATGTTAGTGATAAAAAAGACTAGGTTTCATGAGATTAGGCTTAGCTTGCATTTGCCCAAGAAGGACCTATGGTTCTTGAGTCGTCCCTTTTCTCTGCATAAATTGTTGTTATCTTTGCCCCTGAGTGGATATTTATAAGACTATTGGGATCACTTAGCCCTGTGTAGCACGCAGAGCTTCCTCTGGTCACAGGATAGCATGTGCTAGGAGCAGGATAAGGTATTTTGGACAAAGTCATCACCTTTTCTGTGCTTTGTCAATTTTTCTTTGTTCCAGTTAAAAATGATGTTGCTTTGATATTGTGATGCTGGTAAATTAATGCAACTGAGTTTTGTCTTGAGTATTGTGTTTTGTTGATTACTCAATATACCATATGAAGGCATTGCTAATTCTTACAAATTGCTATTTGATACCAAAGTAAGGGGGTGATTCTGACCGCGGCGGACGGCGGTCGCCGTCCGCCAAGCGGTTCCCGCCGAAAGACCGCTCCCGCCCGCCAGCCCAGCGGGAAACACCCTTCCCACGAGGACGCCGGCTCAGAATGGAGCCGGCGGAGTGGGAAGGTGCGATGGGTGTAGTTGCACCCGTCGCGAATTTCAGTGTCTGCAAAGCAGACACTGAAATTGTTCGTGGGGCCCTCTTACGGGGGCCCCTGCAGTGCCCATGCCATTGGCATGGGCACTGCAGGGGCCCCCAGGGGCCCCGCGGCACCCCCTACCGCCATCCTGTTCCTGGCGGGAGACCCGCCAGGAACAGGATGGCGGTAGGGGGTGTCAGAATCCCCATGGCGGCGGAGCGTGCTCCGCCGCCATGGAGGATTCTCAAGGGCAGCGGGAAGTCGGCGGTACACCGCCGACTTTCCGTTTCTGGCCGCGGCTGAACCGCCGCGGTCAGAATGCCCAGCGGTGCACCGCCAGCCTTTTGGCGGTGCTACCGCCAACCTCCGCCATGGCGGTAATTACCGCCAGGGTCAGAATGACCCCCTAAGTTTGCTATTTTGATGGCAAATTTCATGAAGTTTGAATTAACAATTGCACTTTCTTCTAGGTTGTGACCTTTCATATGCTTTGTTATTTGTGTTTGTGAAATGTTTGTGTTGATGCATCTGTAAATAACACTGAGCTCAAAGTAAATAGTTAAAACAAGCAATCCCCGTGTATATATTTCTCCATGACCAGAATAGAACTTAAAATTCCCTAAAACCAGAAAAGCTAGACGTTTATAACTTAAGATCCCCTAAAACTAAATAAGCTAGACATTTTAAACTTAATTCCCTAAAACCAGAAAAGCTAGAAGTGTATCTGTCCCCTAAAAAACTGCCAAAACTTATCATGGAATTGCTACTAAAGCACATGATACACAAGCTCCCCACAAAGGCTAAAAAATGTAACACGTTTGTCATGAATTGCACACACACACACTAAGGCACATGTGTTTACCAGGCCAAAAGAGGGAACCTTTGACACTAATATAATGGAACACATAAGGACACATATACAGACCCTGTTAGAAATGGGGTCTTTGGTTGACAGTCAGGTTACCCCCTGTTCAAGCAAGGAACCTCACTCTAGTCAGGGTAAAAGAGAATCACCCTCGGCTAACCCCTGCTTACCCCCTTGGTGGCTTGGCAGTGCAGTAGTCATAACTTCAAAGTGCTAGGTGTAAAGTATTTGTACCAACAGACACAGTAACTTAATGAAAAAACTACAAAATGACACAACACCAGTTTAGAAAAATAAGAAATATTTATCTAAACAAAACAAGACCAAAATGACAAAAATCGACAATACACAAGTCAAGTTATCAATAAACATGCAAAAAGAGTCTTTAAGTAGTTTTAAGCACACACTAGCGCTGCTAGCGTGAAAATGTACCTGGTGCGCGTCAAAAATAACCCCGCACGGGCGAGCGTGCGTCAAAAATAACCCCGCACGGCGGTGCGTGAGTCGGAAATCCAGCCGCACGATGATTCGAAAACCCCGCAGCCCAGGTTGTGATCTCCCAGCCTCCGTCAGCGAAGCTGCGCGCCGTTTCTCCTGCTCCGTGCGTCGATTCTTCGGCCGCATTTCCTGCGAGCGTCGTTTCTCAGCTGCGGAGCCTGTGGCGCGTTGTTTTTTGAGCTGCAGATCGGAGTCGCGTCAATCTTTTCCCCGCATGGCGCTGTGTGCGTGGATTTCCTTGTCTTTATGCTGCCAGATCCCTTCTGGAAGGGTCCCAGGAACTGGATGGGCACCACAGTGCAGAGTAGGAGTCTCTCCAGAGACTCCAGGTGATGGCAGAGAGAAGTCTTTGCTGTCCCTGAGACTTTAAACAACAGGAGGCAAGCTCTAGATCAAGCCCTTGGAGATTTCTTCTCAAGATGGAAGGCACGCAAAGTCCAGACTTTGCCCTCTTACTCTGGCAGAAGCAGCAACTGCAGGATAGCTCCACAAAGCACAGTCACAGGCAGGGCAGCTCTTCTTCCTCAGCTATTCAGCTCTTCTCCAGGCAGAGGTTCCTCTTGGTTCCAGAAGTGTTTCCAAAGTCTGTGGTTTTGGGTGCCCTTCTTATACCCAATTTCTCCTTTGAAGTAGGCCCACTTCAAAGTAAAGTCTCTTTTGTATGTGAAATCCTGCCTTGCCCAGGCCAGGCCCCAGACACTCACCAGGGGGTTGGAGACTGCATTGTGTGAGGGAAGGCACAGCCATTTCAGGTGTGAGTGACCACTCCTCCCCTCCCTCCTAGCACAGATGGCTCTTCAGGATATGTAGGCTACACCCCAGCTCCCTTTGTGTCACTGTCTAGTGTGAGGTACAACCAGCCCAACTGTCAAACTGACCCAGACAGGGAATCCACAAACAGGCAGAGTCACAAAAATGGTATAAGCAAGAAAATGCTCACTTTCTAAAAGTGGCATTTTCAAACACACAATCTTAAAATCCACTTTACTAAAAGATGTATTTTTAAACTGTGAGCTCAGAGACCCCAAACTCCACATGTCCATCCGCTCCCAAAGGGAATCTACACTTTGATCAGATTTAAAGGTAGCCCCCATGTTAACCTATGAGATGGACAGGCCTTGCAACAGTGAAAAACGAATGTAGCAATATTTCACTGTCAATACATATAAAACACATCACTATGGGCCATATGTAGCAAAATTTTGTGAGTCGCAAATGGCCCGAATCGTCATTTGCGACCCCGCAAAATCGGAAATAGGATGCAAAAATCCCATTTCCGTAGTGCAAACTGCGATGCGAGCCATTACCGACTCGCAAAAATTGCGACCTGATTTTGCGAGTCGCAAATAGGAAGTCGCAATTTGCGAGTCGCAAACCATATGCAAAAGCCACTCGTAAATTGCGACTAGTCGCAAAAAGCCCATTTTGCACACCCAAATTACCACTAAGTCAGAGAAGGTGGTAACCAGAACCAAAGTATAAAAGGAGACCCAGAAGGCATCTGGGTTACTCAAAATGGCTGAAATATATGTGATAGCAAGGAGGAGGAGAGTCCACGCTGCACAGCAGAGGAGGAGGAGGAGCCAGAGACTGGAGAGGATATACAGAACCAGGAAGACACTTTTCCAACAAACTGAGGAGGAGATATATGACAAATACAGACTCAGCAGTGCAGCAATGTTAGAATTAATTGATTTACTCAATCTGCAGCTTCAACGCCAGACTGTGCGCGGCAGCGCCATCCCCACATATGTGCAAGTGCTATGCTCACTGCACCTCTTGGCCTCGGGTAGCTATCAGGGGGTGATTGCAGTGGCAGCTGGGGTATCCCAAAGTGCACTCTCACGTTTCTTCAGATGTTCCCTAGATGCCATACTTACACACATGTCCAGATACATATACCTACCCAGGAATGAGGCAGAAATTAACAGCACCAAGTTGGAATTCTACAGAATTTCCAACTTCCCCCATGTAATAGGGTGTGTGGACGGGACACATATACAAATTTGCCCTCCTGCAAATCTGGAATACCTGTTCCGCAATCGGAAATGTACCCACTCACTGAACATCCAGGTGGTATGTGACGCCCATTATGTCATCACTGACATGGTAGCCAAATTTCCAGGGAGTACACATGACTCTTACATTTTCAGGCACAGTGGAATACACCAACGCCTAGAACGTGGGAAGTTTGGAGACGGATATCTGTTAGGTATTGCTGAAGACACCCTGAAGCCATACACACAGGTCACTGTAGAAGCCATCCATGCCCTGCTAACATTGCTTATTTTTGCCAAACAGGTGACAGTGCATATGCGCTACGACCATGGATACTAACCCCGTACCTTACTCCCAGCAATGAGAATGAGAGGCGATATAACAGTGCACATAGGCGGACCAGAAATGTCATAGAGAGGACCTTTGGACTGTTAAAGGCAAGATTCCGATGCCTCCACAGAAGTGGAGGTGCGCTCCAGTATGCCCCAATAACAGCATTCAAGATAGTTGGCGCATGCGCAATACTGCACAACATTGCCATGAGACGTGGGCTACATCTCACCCCTGCAGACCCAGATTCGGAGGATGACAAGCAAGAGCTACCTCATCGGCAGCCTGGAGATAGAAGCATTGCAAATCAAGGCAGACAGAGACGGGACCACATTGCAAACCAATACTTTGGAAGGTACGTGGCAACAGACACCACACTCACCAATGTCACACACAAAGAGCCCAGTTGTGTAGTGGATCAAACAAAACATTTTAATTAGTGAACCTAATAACAAAAGAACATACCTGTCCGTAAGGGGCTGCACATGTCCACCCTTAATGAGGACACATTAACTGCATGTGCCTCATGAGTCCTGCAGTGTTTGTGCCTAACTCCTCCTCTTGGTTCGCCTAGCATGGCTCGTGCCAGGTGGGTCAGCAGACCCCTGACGTGCACTGCCACTCCGCAGTACACGTTTGTCTGTGGCAGATACACTGCTGATAGTTGACCCCTCCACACTGTCCTGAGGGGTCTCACCTGTGCCCCTTGCCACCTGCCTGGTCTCCAACATGTCCACAGCGTGGCTAATGAAGCCCAGTCCCCGCGCCACATCCCCTGCAAAGTGGCCCAGTTCCACCTGCAGACTCACGGTCCATCTTGACAGGCCTGTGGTGTTCATGGCAAGACGGACAATGGACACTGCTATGCGGTCAAATCTTTGCACTAGTTGGCGCTCACGGTGCCTTGCGCTTTGTCTCTCAGCCACCAGTTCCGTCACACGTTGGCGGATTGATTGTGTAAGGTCACTGAAATTGTCATTCAGTCTTGTGAACTGTGTGTTCACATCAGCTAGGCCATATGTGAAATTGTGTTCCATTTTCTGCATTGCACCTGAGATAATCCTCAATTGCCTTGTTTGCAGGCGCTGACCAGAAAGGAGGGATGCCTCAACTGCAGACATGGATGCCTCCCCTATATCCTCTTGGGCAACCGCTTGGACTTGGACTCTGCGTCTGTGACGCGGTGGTGCTTCTGGCTCTTGCTGTCTCACAGTGTGGCTGGGACCAGGTGTTGTGTCTCCTTCCTCCATGTCCTGTACTTCATCTGGAGGGGACTGTGGTGGTGTCGTGCTAGGCCCTGTATTGGCTGCTGCAGCCTCCTGCACTGCCTGTGGCCTGCTGTCTTCACCCTGGATGGTGTGGCTGGTGGGGGTGTCTTGTGGGAGACCTGTGGGACATAGGGAACACACTGTCAGTCTATAACATCTGTTGTGTACCTCATAATAAACATTTGCCTATATGCTGCCTACTGTACTACATTGCCCATAATGCACCATTCTGGTGGTTGCTAGTCTGGAATGGAGCTAGTCTGGTTGTGCATTCTGTTGTGTACTGGGTGAGTGTGGATATAGCATTTATAGGTGTACATGCATGTTTCATGGTACTCACTTTTGGATGTCCCTTGCGCTGACGTGTCCAATGCTCCCATTCCTGACACAGCCTCAGGCTCCAGTGTCTGCTCCACCAATCCCTCCATGGTTGTGGATGGTGAGATGGTGGATGGGCCTCCTCCTGTGCCCCTCATCTTCCTGAGGCACTGTGCCACCCCTGGAGTGTGCTCTGCTTTGTCCTGGAGCGCAGGTCGTACCACCTTTTTTTTTATTTCATCAATGCTTCGGTGGCTCACCCCAATGGCTTTGATCCTCTCCTGGATTTCCTGCCAGATCCTCCTCTTCTCAGTGTCTGGGACACTCAGGGCTGCCTTGACAAAAAGCTGGTCATGGTGCTGGCAGCATTCTTCTGTCAGCACCTCAAGTTCTTTCTCTGAGAATTTTAATTTCCTCTTCCTTCCTGCACTGCCTGTGTCTTCCATGGTAGCAGCTGTTCCTCCAGGTAGTTGCTCAGCAGTTTGAAAAGGGTGTGGTCCTCCCTCCCCCCAGGCGTATTTGATGTCTTCCTGGCTCTGATGTCGTCAGCAAGAGCCAGGAAGTGTTTTTCCAACTGTTTTGCTGCACCCGCATTCAATTTGCGGCCCAGTCGCAATTTGCGACACCCGACTCGCAAATTGCGAGTTCGCTTTTAGCGAGGTCATAAAAAGTGACCTCGCTAACAGCGGACTCGCAATCTGCGGTGCAACATCATTTGCGAGTCGCAAATTGATGTCGCTTTTTTTGTTGGATCCCATTTTGCGAGTCGGAAATTGCGAGTCGCAATGACTCGCTATTTCCGACTCGCAAAAGTTTACCTTCCTACATCTGGCCCTATATGTCCTACCTTAACCATACACTGCACCGTGCCATGGGGGCTACCTAGGGCCTACCTTAGGGGTGTCTGACATGTAAGAAAAGGGAAGGTTTAGGCCTGGCAAGTGGGTACACTGGGCAAGTCGAATTTACAGTCAAAACTGTACACACAGACACTGCAGTGGCAGGTCTGAGACATGATTACAGAGCTACTTATGTAGGTGGCACAACCAGTGCTGCAGGCCCACTAGTAGCATTTGATTTACAGGCCCTGGCACCTCTAGTGCACTTTACTAGGGACTTACTGATAAATCAAATATGCCAATCATGAATAAACCAATCAACAATACAATTTACACAGAGAGCATATGCACTTTAGCACTGATTAGCAGTGGTAAAGTGCTCAGAGTTCAAAAACCAACAGCAACAGGTCAGTAAAAATAGGAGGCAGGAGGCAAAAAGATTGGGGTTGACCCTGCATAAACTAAAAAGTCCAACAGACCCAATATGTAGGGCAAAAGAAGGACAAGAGAGAAGCATTATTAGAATTATGGGCCATCTTTGAGGATGCCCAGACTGATAATCCTATCCCACAATCAGCAAACGAGAAATCTGCACCTCCCCGCCATATGCAGGAATCGAGGTGCACTCCCAGATGCCTGCTATCCCCGCATTGGGTTATACCAATCCGCCAGTGGAGGGAGCCGAAGGAGCCCCTACCAAACAACAAACTGTTAAGTTTAGGCATGACAGACTAACAAGCCAGCAGGACAAAGCAATCACAGAGCCACCCCAGTCTAACTCAAGCCCAGCGCTAGAGCTCCCTGAAGTTCTGCCCTCCGTTTATCATGTTCAGCCCATCAAACCTCAGGGGCACGGAGAACACCCAATCCCACTGGTTCCCGATGAATGCACTTGAGTGACAGGGAGAGTCATAGCGGTTCTGGACAATGAGACAACTAGTGAGGGAGAGGAAAGGGTTCCCAGTCCTCCGGGATCCAAAGATAAGGGGAGGGTCACAGGGTTTTCTCAGGTAGTTGAAGAAATAACAAAAAGTGAGTTTCATTGCAGGTCCCGACCAAAAAGAACAGCACATACCTCAGAACAAAGGAGGAAATCTAGGTAGGATTTAGAGGGAAAGGTGCAAACTAAGGAGAGAGAGATTGCACCATGGAAAAAGAGAGTAGAGAAGCACACCCTCCACCTGAGGAGAGCAGGGGTAGATACAGAGCCCCATTTGTTGAAGAGTCCAAGGTAGAATTAGAGAACAAGTTTTTGCTGGGGTCTAAGCCTCATTAGACCTCCAACGTAGGAGAGGGGTTGACCAGGAAATAAGAGACCAATGTAGATTGCTGCAAACTCAATTTAGACGCAGTAGAACAAAGATGGCATCTTTGTGTGTGCCTGATGGGAGCAGGAATGAAGATGTCTGCTGTTTCTACTGAACATGCAGGACAGACAAACTAACCCTAAGAATGATAGTGGCCCAAGAGGAAGGCAAGATCTTTGCGTGACCATTTTGTTACCTGCTAGCCCACCTGACTGGAGGGAAGTGACCAGTATGATAGACCCGGGCTGGAGGAGGGATCCTTTGAACCAGAGGATATAGATGTTGCAGAAGACTACATCCAGCACGGAGGGGGTGATCACAAGTGAAATATCCCCTACATGCAGAGCCGTTTAAGAAGATGGGAACACTATGCTAGGGAGAAACCAGTGGTGCTACCCAGAGCCAATATATACCAGCTTCTGCAGAAGGGCACGTCATGCACCATCTATGTGTCATGTGCTCAGATGGATAAAGAAGGGCTAAGAAACAAATTGCCATGATTGTTGGATGGGGCAGAAAACTGGATCTCATACTTTGAGAAGAACATCACAGGAATAAACCTAGCGATAGGCGGTGTCACAAGTCTGCTAAGTAGTCTTATAGGAGAACAGACTAACATGGTGATCAACCGAGCTCGGATCCCAGCAATCACGCTGACAAAAACCAAACATGACGGACCACATTTAATTGGTGCAGGCACCAAATATGGATGGCCCTGAGGGAAATGTTCCTTGAATACCCAGAGGTAGGAGGGCTAAAAGCAGAAACCATAAAACTTGAGGAGACTAAGACCAATTTTCTATATAGGATGAGAGAAAGATTGGGGACAAGAGACAGGAAAGCCATAGACTGATATCGGCCCCCAGGTTGCATTCTTTTACAATATCCTCAAAAAGGGCTGCCCACTGAAATACAGAGGGGATTTGACAGCGTAATAGGGCTAGGCACCAAACCCTGGTGGGAGATACAAGCTCACATGTTACACTATCACAAAAAGAAAAAAGTAAACTACAGGGGAAAGCAGGAGCAAGCCCAGAGAGACACCACTAAGTTGGTCCAACACAAATTGAAAAAGACCACCCTCGAGGGGTCCGCATTGGCTGCTAGTGAGCAAATGGCACCAGTTCACCCTAGCTACAATGCAGAAACCAAGGAGGTTGGCAGCAGCCAGACCTTACAAATGTTACTATTGCCACAGAATGGGCCACATGGCTGGCAGATGCCGGCTAAAGGCATATCAAAAACAGAGGTTGATGAGCTGGGGCCAGGACCCCCAAAATTTCTATCCACAAAAAAACTCCAGGGAAACCTGAATACATCTTACACTGAGTGGCAGGGAAGTCGGTCCACTGCTGCACCACTGCAACAGTGGTCAATTGGTTGGAAAAACAAATGGCAACATCAATTACAGACAATTAAACCAGGCCAACAAGGCCTGGGACTACAACCATGGCAGGAAGGAGTAATCGTTTGGGGAAATAATGCCCTCACACACATGCAGTACCCAAATGTGCAATACGTTAAATACACCCAGTGTAAAGCATCCATTTTGCACACGCCTTAAAATTCACTGGACGAAAACTCAAAAGAAGCTCAAGCAAGATAATATTACAGATTCAATCCTTTATTTGTGTTGAGGAAACTCAGGGCTGCAGTATGTGTTCTGTTGATCAAGTATCCTCAGTAGAGTCTGCCATTCAGGGTGCCATCGGGAGTATAGATCCCACTTTGCTGCTGATCCCCCAGGGTGGGGTTGGCTGGCCACACCCCGGTGGGAGGGCAGTCGGACAAGATGGGCAGGGCTGCTTCCCATCCAGTGCTTAAAAGCAGACTCCCAGGTGGTTGCACCCATAGGTCAATTGGGGCAGGTTCAAATCAGCAAGTCGAAATATTCCCATTCTTGAGCATCCAGGTGGGACTGAAAATTGTTCATGGTGGGTAGTCTCAACAGCAATAGTGCCCCCAGGAAAGCTATACTGTCTCCAGCCAAAAGGAGGCCCCATTTAGTTCCAAAACAAAGCTGTCCTCCATTGTTGGGAGCCAGGTTTCCTGTACGCTTATGATAGTGAAGACCCGATTATCTCCAGAGCACATGCACAAATTTCGACAGATTGCGAAGTACATCATGGCACCAAGCCAGTAGAAGGGATTCATCAGAACAACCAGACGTCACAGTTCATTACTGTCATTTGGGCAAAAGTTGACAAGTTCTTGGCCTTGCACCGGACTCTCCATGTAGCAATATCTTTGCCTCCTCTTCTCCCTTAAAGTCTTACAAGTAACAGCCAGGAACGGCAGGTCCAAATATTCTGGGAAAGATGTGGTCTAAGGGAGAGGAGAGGGAAAAAGGGAGTCTGAAAAGATTTGTCATAGCTCCAAGCAGGTAGAACGCAGAGATATGTTTACCCCCGTATCAGGCCTACCAATCAGTCAACACACAAGATCTTACACACCATCTGGCGGGAGCCATAATCCAGATCTCCTCAAATCAGAGGCACACGGAGGCCGCAAAAATATTCTTCAACCCCCTCCTGTTCACAACAATTGAAATAACAGAACATGTGGCTCAGGGAAGTGCCAAATGACCAATAAAAAGAAGCCCAAAGCTTGTCCAAACGAAGCCTCCAGAAAAAGGGCGCATTCACAACACCTGCCACCACTAGGGAGGGTCACGTTGTACACCAAATGCCGGGACTGTAGGGGTAAGCGCATGAACTCAGGGCACGTTGTGATCGCCAAACAACAATAAGCTGTGACAGACCTCCCCTTTATACATTGCCCTGCGCACATGTAAGTCAAAGGACACCGCCCATGCTGAGGATGCCACCATGCACACATTAGGATACTGGAGGGCTGGTGGGGCCCACAGAGCATCAGTTAATAACTGAAATGACAAACATGCTCAAGAGATCACCCCATTAAAAAAATGCTTTCCACAGTACATCTGAGGTTACTGATTGACAGGTCGCAGGTGGGGTAGCACCTAGATAGCAAACAAATGCTTGAACAGTAAAGATCGGTCTCACAAAGACACCACAATGGTGCCAGGAGATTGGCCTAACAAAGCACACATGGCAGAGGGGTGTGCATATTCCGAAACACCATAAAGTCAGATGTCACATGTGGTTCGGGACACTCAGCCAATCACAACACAGCACACACACTAACTGGTTACTGTGATTATGCACACCTCAGGCCAGACATCTGGACACACTCTCCATTGGCTCACATTGCATCCATGCAAGGTTGAGGCCCACCTACATTTGTCATCAGGACCTCATTTTTGACTCCAAGACAACTGTTCACATTTTTTACCCTAAAAGGAATGGTGTAATTGTTTTATAGTACTCATAGAAAAGGTACTCAGAGAAATGTATAAAACACCGCTCAGAACAATTGTACCTCAGACCCCAGTTACAGATTTTTCTGGCCGTAATGTTTAATTAAACAAACTGTTCCTGCTTTGCCGAACACCTGTTGTCTTCTGTTTTTTCAAAGTAAATTCACATTTGAGCAACATAATATAAGGGTAATTTTGGGGTTAGGTTTGGGTACAGATAAAGGGAGGTTAGGGTAATGTTAGGGTTATGGGGAGGTAGACGTAAAAGTGCATAAGAGTAGCATTAGGGTTCAGGGGAAGGATGAGGTAAAGGTGGTTTTGTGTGCCACCCAAAAAATTATATATATATAAAGAAACTTTTCTGCCACTCATTCAAAAAAGCTGAAAATTGCTTGCGGAAAATGATAAATGGATTAGGTATATATCCATGTGGACACGATACATTGATGACCCTTTTTTGATCTGGGAGGGTCCTCGTCAGGACCTGGAGGAATTTTTGGATCACATTTCACAAAATACCCTGAATTTAAGATTTATCCGAAAAATACATCCAACTAGGATGGAGTTTTTGGATGTTTTGGTGGAGATGGTAGATAATAAAATACAGAAAAGGTTATACCGCAAAGATACAGCGGGCAATAGTATTTTGCATGCAACTAGCCACCATCCCACTAGTCTCAAGAATAGCATCCCTTATTGTGAATTACTTAGAGTCAGAAGGAATTGTAGCACCTTGGAATTATATAAAGAGGAGGAGAGTAGGGTGATCAGGAGATTACAAGCGAGAGGTTATTCCAATAAGATATTACGTATGGCTAGTAAAATGTTTACTAACATCAATAGGCAAACATTATTGGTGAAGACTGAAAAGAAATGTAATTTAATTCCTGAAATGAGGATGATTACGACTTATAATATGGCTAGTCCTATGGTCAGGAGGATAGTTATGAAACATTGGCATCTGGTGAAACATGATCCTATGATTGGGAAAACACTGTCTCCCTGTCCTCAATGTACATATCGGCAGGCTAAATCCTTGCAAGATATTTTGGTCCATAGTTATCTACGACAACAAGATAATACAAACCGTGGTTGGTTTAATCAGCAGAGGGGTTTTTACAAATGTGGTAGATGTAAAGCATGTAAAAATAGCAGAAATGTTAAGACGTTTAAGACAGCCTGTGGAGAGGTTAGAACAATTCACAAAGTTATTTCATGTGTTTCGGATTACTGTATCTATGTATTATGATGCCCTTGTGGCCTCCAGTATGTTGGTAGCACCATTGGCCCAGTTAAAAAGAGGATCTTAGAACATTATAGGGTCATCAAGAATTATGACACTTCCTTTCCTGTGGCGAGACATTGGTCTAGAATGCATAATAGAGATGCTAATTGTTCAGTTTATTTTGGGATTGATAAGATTAAGAGAAATTTACGGGGAGGAGACAGAGAGAGACTCCATAGGATTAGGGAATCATAATACATTATTTTTCTCGGGACGAAGACCCCGGGGGGGCCTCAATGAGGATGAGGAACTTTATGTGCATGTTGGTTAATTATGATTATTACTATTGGGAATGTGTATTTTATCTTTTCCTGTCCTCTCATTTTGGGAACTCATGTTTTGATAATAGCTTGGGACATTTAGGGGGTGATTACAACTTTGGCGGGCGGCAAAGGCCGCCCGCCAAAGTTCCCCCAACAGAATACCGCTACGCGGTCAGAAGACCGCGGCGGTTATTCTGTGTTTCCCGCTGGGCTGGCGGGCGACCGCCAGAAGGCCGCCCGCCAGCCCAGCGGGAAACCCCTTCCCACGAGGAAGCCGGCTCCGAATGGAGCCGGCGGAGTGGGTAGGGTGCGACGGGTGCAGTAGCACCCGTCGCGATTTTCTGTGTCTGCATGGCAGACACTGAAAATCTTTTAGGGGCCCTCTTACGGGGGACCCTGCAGTGCCCATGCCATTGTCATGGGCACTGCAGGGGCCCCCAGGGGCCCCACGACACCCCTCACCGCCATCCTGTTCCTGGCCATCAAAACCGCCAGGGACAGGATGGCGGTGAGGGGGTCGGAATCCCCATGGCGGCGCAGCAAGCTGCGCCGCCATGGAGGATTCCTCAGGGCAGCGGAAAACCGGCGGGAAACCGCTGGTTTTCCGTTTCTGACCGCGGCCATACCGCTGCGGTCAGAATGCCCTTGGGAGCACAGCCAGCCTGTTGGCGGTGCTCCCGCGGTCGTTGACCCTGGCGGTCAATGACCGCCAGGGTCAGAATGACCCCCTTAGATACAAGCATAATATATATACATTATTTGCAATCTGTAAATGATTGGTTATTATTTATATTTCTAGCTTATTTTTGATTGGTTATAAAGTTGGTATTATTCTTTAAATTGTTTAGATATCACTCCTAAATTGTTATCCTGGTCATATATTTGTTTTTGCATATTATCAATGAGGGTATATAGGTTGGAATGACAAGGATTATTAGATTAAAAATATTGGCAATTGTACCTTGATTTATGTGTACATTTTAATTTATTTAAATTGCTTTATAGCATTCATTCTGACATTATCATGTGAACTTTTCCTTTTTATATTATTTCTTTTCTGTTTACTGCAAGGGGTATTTAAGTATGGCTTGGTAAGTGCCCAGGTTTTTTCGATTTGGCCATGATGAAGACACTTTGGTGTTGAAACACGTTGCCTTTGAAACCGTTTGCTTCTTTGTGGATAATATATATTTTTGGCAAATAAAATTCTATTTTTGTGGAGTGGACATGTCGGGTGCGACTTTTTTCAGTTTTTTTGAATGAGTGGCAGAACATTTTCTTTATATTTTAAAACGGGTACCACTACCATTTGATCGCACCAGCCTTGTGAGGTGGATGTAGCCGATTCAGTGGTTCTCTTTATGTTTTTTATATATATATATATATATTTATATATATATATATGTCCTAGTGCCGATTGCGCTAGGTAGTTATAGTAAGGACCTACTTTCTGTAGAAAAAACATTTCTTGTTTTGCTACTAATCGTTTGATGAATGTCAATGGAATATTCCAAAAAAACACAATGCTTTTTCAGCGTCTGTTTGGAAAGATTTGGGGAGATCTGTTAAGTGGGGGCCAAGAAAAAGGGGGGTCCCAAAATGCTTTTTCCCCTTGCATTTTTTCCTGGGCATTTTGAAGAGGAATAGTGTCCAAACCCCTGGATGAAATTACATCAAATGTGGCAGCAAGGAAGTTCTTGGTCCAGAAAGCACCCGTTTTGTTATTTGGTGTAAAACTGAAAAGAAAAGGGGCCAGGGTAGGGACACCCTGACTTTTTAGATCTGGTGCTGGGGTCTCAGAGTAAATAAACATTTTTTTTTCAATTCCACCTGGAGCAGTGGCATATCTGGCAAATTTGTTTAAAAAAAGGCAAGCGCTGGCTCTGGTGCTTGTTTTACTGAAGCCAGGTTCTGGGGGCATTGACATTTTGAATGAGGGGGCCCCGTGATCCATCAGCAGCCCCGGGGACCTTAAGCTCCTGGGGCAGAATATGCAATGAAATGTGGGGGGAGCATCTGCCCTCCCTACAGGCCATGGGACCACAACATCCCCGGGCTAATATTGAATGAAATGTGGACTGGGCCACCCGCCCCCCCCTGCAGCTGTGGGACCACCACCTCCCTAGGGATAACAACTAATGAAATGCAGGGACGGTGCTGGTCCACCCACAGCCCTTGGGATTGACACCTCTCTGGGGCTAACAACTGAGGAAGTGCGGGGGCACCCAGCCCCCCTGCGTTCCTGGGAACCACCACCTCCCAGGGCTAAGATAGAATTAAATGAAGGGGGCAGCCCAGCCCCCACAGCCCCAGGGACTGCCACCTCCTCAGGGCTAACAACTAATTAAATGCAGGGGAGTCGCACATCCCACACCCCCATAGACTCGGAGACCGTCACCTCCCCGGGGCTAAATTTACACCCCGGTCACAGGGACTATCATCTCCATGGAGCTAATTAAAACTCATGGAGCCAATAATGCCCTGTGGACCACCACCACAGAGGGCCAGCTCCTGCTATGTCCCAGGGACATAGCTGTTTGTGTCACTTGGTGGGAGCTCTGACAGCTCCAGCTAAGTCAAAGCAAACACTCCACTTTCTGCAAGTGGGCGCTGTCAAACAGTTTCTGCTTGCAGAAAGCAGGGTTTTCATCTGTGTTCCTGCACTAAAATATGCGTCCAGGGAAACAGATGAAAACATTGCTTGCGGGAGTAGCTCCCTTCTTGTGAAAGCAATGCCGGCTCCCGCAGTATATGGGAAGCCAGCTAGGTCCACGGGGCCTTGAGGCTCCCCCAGCAGTCCTGTCTCTCTCTCCATCCCTCTATTTCTCTTGGGATGGAAGAGAAAGGGAGAGATTGTTATTGCAATGGTCTATCCATACAATTACATCAAAGTCTCACAATAGCAAAATGTTTGGTTTGAATGTTATAGCAAAATTTTCATGGACAGCAAACCATGGTCACTTCTGTCCTAATGGTAAAGCTCTTGGACTGTCACTCAGTAGGCTGAAGGTATAAGTCATTGAATCTCATGGCAGTGTGTCTGTTTATTTTTAAGTGTTTTGACTGATAAACATTACTAGTGATGTAACATTGAAGTCTTTTACCACTGAAAATCTTTGGGTCCAATGGTATAGCTATGTCTGGACACCACATGCTAAGGAGTCACTTTTGACCTAGTAGGTAAGGTCTCAGGTTATGGGTTCAAGTGTATGTGTGTCTGTAGTCATTTCCCTTTGTCTCCAGGGCTGAAATCGACCGGGTGAGGGGGCCATGTGGACCTGCGGCCACCTCCCCATGTGCATGGTCAAAGGCCATATGTAGCGTGGGTTTGAGTGGGTGGGGTGGTTGGCCGCAGGGCCTGGCTGCAGGCCAGGTTTTGTGGCCAATCCCACAGTGCACAGCTGAAGGCTTGCATGGCAGAAGGTTGGGTGGTTATAGGGGGTTGGCCGCATGGCCTGGCCACAGCGCAGGCCCTGCAGCCAACCCCCGCTATGCACAGCCTAATGCCGTGTGGGTCAGTGGTTGGATTAACGTATTAACCATAGGAGTTCACTGAATAACTCAAAGGTTACAGGGACTTTATAGTTAGGAAATAGAATTTAAAAAGCCATTGTAATTCACTTAAAAAAACAAAGGTCACAGGGACGTTATAGTTAGGCTCACATTCTAAACGTTTAAAACCATAGAAATTCACCTGTTATAGTTTGAGTTATCTGAAGTAACTGTAGCTTGTGCCCTGAGGTAACTATAACGTGCGCCCTCCCCATGCACTGCCTAATTACCTTCCAAATTACGGCACTCATTACATCTTTGATAACATCATTAATAATATCATTGTAATATTTGTAGTAAAAAAAATTATGAAAAAACTGTGCATGACGGGGGTGAGAGTTATAGTTACCTTAGGGGACGAGTTATAGTTACTGAAGATAACTCTAACCATATCAGGTGAATTTCTATGGTTTTGTACGTTTAAAATGTGAGCCTAACTATAACCTTCCAGTAACCTTTGGTTTTTTAACATTAATATATATGAATAAATATATAAACATATATATTATATTATATTATATTATATTATATTATATTATATTATATTATATTATATTATATTATATTATATTATATATATGTTCCACCACACACCACCACAACAAAGGCTAATATTTTTCCCGAATGGAACTGGTGCCAGTGACGGGATATGCTGTCTGTCATATATCCAAACTGCAACAGCCACAAAATCCAGAACAGAGGAGATACACCATATGAGGCAACATGATCTAATGTACAGACCAGAAGGACAATGCGCTTTGGCTTCCTATCATCATTTGTGAACCTTGTCAATTGATCGCATGCCCCCTCCCCTAAAAAGGAATTCAGTCCTGAGGGATGAGATCCCTGGGACCTGTAAAAGGCTCAGGGAGGGAGCTGCATGCTCCCCTTCCCTGAATCTCTTTCCTAAAAATAGATGTATCCCTCAGACCATGTTATTATCATTATTTTTTTTTAAGGGGCAGAAGCTTGCTTATTTAAAACATGTTATTGCAGATCCTACATACATTTGAGGTAACATTTCGGGGAAAAGTGTTGAACTCCTTGGGACCCCCACACCCCCATTTACCAGGCCTAGGGGGCAGGGTATCTGTACCCTGTCCCTTTATGTTTTTTGTACCTTTTTTGCAGGACAGGGGACTGAATCCTTGAGTCCTGAAATGGCTGCCACCACATCTTTGGCAGCTAATCAGATCTTATCTTGAGAGCTGTTGGTTACAAAGATCCTCAGTGGCTTGAAATATACAAAGTTTTTTAACCTTATTTTTTTTGTAACTTAACAGATTTACACCAAATCACAAAGCAAAACCTACCAAGATATAGCTTTCTACCAAATTTGGTTTAATTCCGTTCACATGTGTGTGCAATCTTGCTGTTCATTTTTCCAACTGCATGGGGAAAATGTGATTTGGGACCCCCCCTTTCTTGGACTCTGCTTAGTGCATTATCCCAAAACTTTAAATGAAGGAGCTGAAGTGGATGACATTTTTTTTGGAAGTTTTGTGAAGATTCATCAATCTGAGCCAAACTGATAAGCAAAGCAAAAAAATGCTTTCCCTATGAAAATGTGGTCCTAACTACAACTATCCAGTGGTGACCTCCTAGATAGATAGATAGATAGATAGATAGATAGATAGATAGATAGATAGATAGATAGATAGATAGATAGATAGATAGATAGATAGATTTAAATATTGATGGCTTTAGATATATGCATCTGTAAAGATATATCTCTATCTCTATCTCTCTCTCTCCCTGTATATATATCTATATGTATAGATATATATATATACATATATAAGAAGTGAATGGCAGAGCTACAGATTATAGTTCACTCAGTAAACTACAACTGGTGGATTTCAGTGTTTTTTGTTTTAAAAATAGTTTCTAGATTATTACAAAACCAAACTACAGTGTCATGTTAACCTTTGTTTCAGTGTATATGTGTGTGTGTGTTTGTGTGTGCATACTGGATATACATATAAACATAGATATACAGATGTAGATGTAACTGCAGATATTGATATAGATATCTCTACAAAAATGTGTGGTGGAGGCCCACAAAGTAATGTACTACCTTTTAACTGTCAACAATTCTATTCCTTCGTATGCATATCAATTTGCCCTGTGGTGTTTTTTTATTCGCTCTGTTGTTTGTGATGTTCCAGTCATGTGTCCCAATAGGTGCCCTCTGCAAAAAGGTCTTCACTTGTGCATGCTGTCTTGTCCCCATTACATCAAAAACACTGAGTCATCCTGATTCTTTTGGATTTTGAAAACTTTTTTTGACCTTTTTTTTCTTGTAAACACATTTTTATTTATATTTTTAGTCATTAAATGATCATACAATCTTAGTGAGATACAACATTTTTCAATGCAATGGCTTAGCTCAGTCAATTTTTGTCGAGCAAACTACTACGCTGGGTCTTTAAGAGCTCGCCCAAATTCCCCCCACCCTTAACCACCCCAACTTCTCCCTCCACCTAGTGAGCTGAAATTCGTGGTGCAGGATGAACATTGTGCATTGAGGTTGCATGTGTACCACCACCCCTTGTGTGAGGTAGTGTCAAATTCCTAATCAGTAGGGATGTCTGCTATCAGGTGCGATGTTGTTGGGTCCTATCAGTCCATTGTTCATTCAGGGGGTCAGGGCAATTGGGGGTTGCCTCTTCCATGGCTTCCATCACCATGTCCCATCCCCTTACTACTTCCAGTGATCTCATCCCTCTTTTGGCCTCCCTGAGAAGGACATCCCCCTCGTATCTAGCCCATTTTTTCAATTTTCTTTTCCATTGAGATGGCCTTGGGCCCATCAGGTTTTTCCAAGTCATGGCAATCTCCCTCTTGGCCAAGACATAGGCCAGGTCCTGGAATCTGCTAGTGACCTTTGTTCAGAACATATGCAAGAACCACCCGAGTAAGCCCATTGTACAGGGAATCACCTTGTCCACAGCTCTTGCCACTGACTGGGTCACCTCACCCCCTGAATGTCCCCAGTGTTGGGCAATCCTAAAATATTGAATTCTTCACCGAGCAGCCCACACCTAGGGCATTTTGCTCCCTCGTGCTAAAGTGCCTATTAATATGACCGGGGGTTAAATAACCTTGATGCAACACATAAAAGTTAATAAGCTTGAGTCTGGAATTTCTAGTCGTCCTGAGGAAGCCCTCCAGTATATGCTCCCACGCATTGTCAGGGATATCGGTGCCCAGATCTCCTTCCCATTTTAGTCTAAGTTGGGCCAACGGGAGAGTCTTAACTGACTGTATTCTGCCATATAAATTTGTCACCGCTTTTATCTTACCCACTGAGGTTGTCAGATAGGTACAAGTTGGGGGCTCCCCCAATCCCACCCACCAGTGATACCGAATACTGGCAGTGACTGAGCCATAGAGCAAAAAGTGACCCCCCGGTAGATCAAACTCAGCTCTAAGGTCCTTGAATGTTGTCCCTTCCTTAAACAGGGTGCCCACTCTCTGTACCCCTGCCGCAACCCAGGCTTGAAGCCCCTCCCAGTTACTCCTATGCAGCAGCGGCAGTATGGACAGCAGGGGAAGGTCTGGGGAGTAGGGGGTCTTTGTCTTAGTTTTGCGTAAGCAGCTTGTCTAGCAGTGAATCATGGTTTTCAATTCAGGGGGGTCCCCGCCCTGATGCTTCAACTCCCCAACAGCACCTCCATTAATCTTGTCAGCGGAGAGGTGAATGGTTTCACCAAGGCCTCATGGTCCTGTCTGCTTGATATCCATTGTGTGAGCCACTGGAGCTGAGCCGCCAAATAGTAGGCTTCAGAATCGGGGACAGCCAGCCCTCCATCCGTGGACTGTCTTTGAAGTTTGGCTAATGCCACTCTCCTTTGCCCACTGCCCTATAGGAATGATATGACTACTGCTTCCAGTTCCCTAAAGGTTGCCCTGCGTATCCACATCTGTAAGACTATAAAATAATAAAGTAGCCTAGTCAGGACTATAATTTTTTGAAGCGCCATCCTACCCCCGCTACATACAACTGCAGGGACTGCCAAAAAGCCATTCTGGTCCTAACAGACTGCAGGGTCCTCCCTACATTGCCCTCAAGGATGTCATGTGGGTTGTGATACAAACGAACCCCTAAATAAGAAAGACAGCGCGGTTCCCATATGACCGTATTCAGCTAGTGAGGGGGAATCCCAGTGGGAACAACCGGGTCTTGTCCCAGTTTACTCCAAGTCCTGAAAGAGTACCGAACCTGGACATCATCATCTGGGCCCCCGGCAGGCCTCTATGCATATTCCCCAGAAAAATCAGCAGGTCGTCGGCGTATAAGGCTATGTAGTGTCTTCCCCCACCTGCTCTTATTCCCTGGCCTCCCTCTCCCCCTCGAGCCACAGCTGCCAATGACTCCATCGCTGATGCAAACAGCAATGGAGACAGGGGGCAAGCCCTGTCTAGTGCCCCGCTCCACTGTGTAGCTTTCTGATATTGTCCGAGGGTGAGCACTTGGTATACAGTAACCGCACCCATGCAATATAGTCAGGCCACAAGCCCATCCTGGCCATCACAGAGTAAAGGAACCCCCACTCTAGGCTATCAAAGGCCTTCTCAATATCCACAGCAAGTACGCCGCAGTCTTGTCATCATAGGAGGGGCCCCTCATGACCACCAACAATCGCCGTATGTTATCCGCTGTGTTTTGTCCCAGGACAAAGCCTACCTGGTCTGAGTGTATCAGCCACCAAGATCTTACTAAGAATCTTGTAGTCCAAATTCAACATGGACAATGGTCTGTAAGCGCTGCCTTCTGTAGAATTTTTACCAGGTTTTAGCAGAGGTACCACAACCGCATCTCTCACTGTCACCAGCAATATTTCCCGCTCTCTGGGAGCCACATAGAGGGCCTGCAGCCTTGGGGCCAGTAGTTCTACGTACATAGCATACAACTCGACCGGGAAGCAGTCTGTCCCCGGTGTCTTCCCCTTAGGCAATTCCTTGATGGCCCCCTTGATTTCTTGTTGGGTGATGCCCCCCCCAACTCCTCTGTTGTGTCAGGTGTAAGTGTGGTGAGTGGCATCTGGGCAAGGTAGGTCTCTGTAGTTTCTCTATCTTAATGGAGGATACTTTTATATAGCCGCTCATAAAAGGCTAGAAAACGTGCATTTATTTCTTCCTGTTCATAGATGCTATCCCCATGTCCATTTTCATTTCCAGAATGATTGAGCCTCTCTGAGTCGGCGATACCATCCACGCCAGCATACGGCCTGCCTTGTCCCTCTCCCCGTGGGTTCTTGCTTCAACTCACTCCGCTACTGTTTCTTTGATCTCTAATATTGTATGCTGGTACTTTGGATTCTCTGGTCTACTCCTTTCAGCCTATCTCAGTTTGCTCTCTGCCACTATGATGTCTATAAGTAGAATTCTACATACCCCTACTGCTCCCGCTATGCACCTCCCCCTCATCACCACTTTAAAGGTATCCCATTCTATCAAAGGATTGCTGGTTGTGGCCTTGTTATCTGCAAAAAAAGTGAGTAATATGCTGGTTCACCTCCCCCTGATATTATACCTCCTCTAATGATTCTGATTTTAATTTCCCTGTGGGAATACGGGGGAGGGGCAGACCCCACTTCAGTGATAACAATATGGGGTTATGATCTGAGATAGTGCGAGCCAAGTATTCAGCATTGTGTATATGTGGGAACACATCTGGTGTACACAGGAATGCGTCCAGCCGAAAGTGTAATCATGTAATTAA
Organism: Pleurodeles waltl; assembly: GCF_031143425.1. Classification (NCBI taxonomy): domain Eukaryota; kingdom Metazoa; phylum Chordata; class Amphibia; order Caudata; family Salamandridae; genus Pleurodeles; species Pleurodeles waltl. The sequence continues at coordinate 748,968,729 of NC_090443.1, read as the reverse complement.
GAGAAGTACAAGTAGTCTCTGGTGTCAGGATGCAACCTTCACAACGCATCAACCAGGCCCCAATGTGATTGCCAGGATGTGAACTGCTGATCCACTCTAGTAAGCGGAGAATCGTGCAAAGGGGAGTGGGAGCAGCCTCTAATGGTGTCTGCCACGCAATTAAAATCCCCTCCTTATACTAGGGCGTGTTGCAGGAATGAGGCCAGGTGGCTTGATAGCCGTGTAAAAATGCGCCCTGATCTGAATTGGGTGCATAAACATTGATCATCGCTAGCTTCCTGCCCTCTAATCTCCCCCGAATTGCCACAAATCACCCCTCAGGGTCAATGAGACTAACCAGCAATTGGAATGGGACCCCCACCGGTATCCCTATCAGGGTCCCTCTGCCAAAGGAGGAGTGAGTGGTGTAGAATACTTGGCCCCTCCATCATTTCTGTATAGCTTTCCCTTCTGCTTATGTTAAGTGTGTTTCCTGAAGCATTGCCACCTGGACCCCTCTCTTCTGTAAGTTTGTAAAAACCTTATATCTTTTTACCATCCTGTGCATACCCAGGACATTCCATGACATGAATTTATATGAGTCCAATGTAGCCATACCACTGTCTTGTCTGAAGCCGCTTCTGTGCCCATCTCATCTCCATAGACAACTGCAACCGTATCCTCCCGCCCCACATCTTTAGATCCAGAACTACCAAACTCTGTGACTCACATTGCCCTGTAAACCTAACCCAACAAATAACTTCCCAACTCCCCTTCCCCATGGCAAAAGGGTTTTTGTCTCTCATCCAAACCTAAGCAATGACGTCAAGTAGTCTATGAAATCTAAGGGTGGCCCTCAAGTTCTTTTTCAGGAGTCTGCCATGTTGCCTGTCTCCCCCGTCTTATAATCGTGATTGTGTTTTTGGGCTCGGCTTCCCTCCTGCAGGTTCCGCCATCTCTAGCTGTTCTTTCAACTGCTCATGACGGGAGGATGATTTCCCAACGATTCTTGGTGGCCGTCTGGGGGCGACCCAGGACCTCACAGATAAATCCAGAGATGAACGAGTCAGATGATGCAGTCCGATGTCCCCAGAGTCACTTCCGGTCCTGTCCCAACTGATGTGTGCGATACAACTAAGTCTTCATCCGATCCTGAATGCTCCATCTCCTCGCCTACCACCTGGGGGGAGCCAGAGTCTGATCCACTCAGAGAGGCCCCTGCCTCCATTACCTTTTGGCATTCTCTTTGCACCTCTTTTTTGGAAGGAGTCGTCAATCTGTGGTTCCTGCTATGTCAGGCTCTGTTTTGGCACCATGATTGGGGGTCCCCCATGAGATGGTTCTCCTCTAGAGAAGACTGAGAGTCTATCCACTGCCATACTTTTTCTGGTGTGGTAAAGAACTGTGTGCCCCCCTTGGCTATCGCCCTCATTTTGCTGGGAACATCATTCCAAACTGCATTCATATTTGCCACAGTTTCTGCTTAGCATCTCGAAATGTGTCCCTCTGTTTCGGTACTGCCCTTGAAAAGTCTGGAAAAATATGGACCCTGTGATTGTCTATTGTGCAGTCACTGTTCCTCCTGACTTGGTTCAGCAAATTGTGCCTGTTCCCATAGTGCAGCAATCGAGCTATAGCCGGCCTTAGAGGGGCACCTGGAGGCGGGGTGCGCTGGGATCCTATGCACTCTTTCGAGTGCAAAAAAGGGTGAGAGTCCATCCTCCTCCGCTTTCTCTTTAAGCCAGCGCTCTAGGAACTCCTGCATGTTATTCTTTTCAATGCGTCCTGGTAAGCCAATCATGTGGATATTGTTTCATTGGGAATGATTTTCTGCGTCCTCTGCTCGTATTTCCAGGTTGCAAATTTGCTTCTACATCTTGGTCATAGTCTTGGTTGTGTCACAAATCTGTGGCAGGAGCTCTTTGACTTGTTTTCCTGTTGTAGACACTTTCCGGCCAAGCGACAGTGGTCATCCCTGAGTTTAGTAAAGTCGGTGGCCAGGGCATCGATTTTCCATTCTAATACTTCACAGGAGGCTGTTATGGGTTGTAAAATGTCCTGAAGGGTGGGGTCCTCGGTCCCTTCCACGGGGTGGATGTTCTTGATTCCCCACGGTCCTGTCATGGCATTTGCAGTAGTGTCATCTTTCACCTCTGCATCTTTCTTGCGGCCTACATTTCCCGTATCTGGGTCTCTGTCGTCCAGTGCTGTCTTCTTCGACAATGGAGGCCAAGTCAGTCCCCCCTGGGGGAAAGGGGGTGAAGGAAGGATGCAACAAACTCCTCTTCCGTTAGTGATTCTCCAGGCCCTCCAGATCCTAGAGGTTTCCTGGACGCTTCTCCACTTGTCTTGTGGCTTATAGAGTCATCCTTCCTAGGTGCGGTGCGGGATCTGCCTCATCCCACCTGCTGCATCTCTCCAGTGACTGCGCCGTGGCGGGCTCGTGATGTTGCAGTGGTTCGCTTTCATTTTTGGTGTTGAAGTTTTTACTGTATTGGGATCCCCCGGTGTGGGGTACCTCAAGTGCAGCTGGCCCCCTCCCGCAGACTGCCTCTGTGGTTTGCCACAGTAGAGGACTATGGGGCTCACCTCGGCTCCCCACGCACAACTCCTTCTCCTGGGCAATATATTGGCTGGAACCCAGCAGCATCCACTCCTAGGCCCTGGCCACCGTCCTTGGCTCCCTGCGGCCCACGCAGCTCTGGCGAAGCTGGGCAGCCCTCCCATCGCCGCACGTGTGGAGGACTCCCCTGATATGCCGCTTCGGAAGCACTGTGATCCGTCCGCCCTCACCTCTGAGGCGGCCTTGCTGCACGTTGTCCAGGGCCAGGGTCAGAGACCTCCTCTCCTCCCTGACCCCTTCAGCGCCATGTACTGTCTTGGAGCTCAGCCCATCTCCTAGAGGGCCAGTCGCTGTTTCTCAGGGACTCTGCTGTCATTAGGGCCTGCTCCCCGCTGAGCGCCTTCATCCTGGCTCCTCGCACTCTGCGGTCTCCGCTGGGCTCCTCACCAGTCCAAGCTGTCTTCTGCCCTTTGCCATGCCCACATGCTCTAACCAGACCTCCGCAGGGGGGGTGCACAGTCTCAGGCTGCAGTGCCCACAGCAGGGGCCGTTATTCTGGCCTCGCAGGTCTCGGTCTCCATCTTGGCCTCTTCGCGGCCCTCGCCGTCCTGGCGAGTCAGGGGCCGATCCCCGATGGCCGCATGCGTGTCTCACCCCTCACCTTCTACATGGGCCCTTTCCGCACCTCCAACAGTGCATCAGGGGGCCAGAGGCACTCCAAATAGCAGGATTTAACGGGGTTTAGGTTTACAGGCGAGAGCCTCACGGAGAGGCTTCCTCCATAGGCGTCTGGCCACGCCCCCTTCGAGAACTTTTCTGACTATGTAGGAATGCAAAAATGTCCCCACTAATACATTTGCAAATGTATGACAGTTATACAGTTATAGGCGTATTATTTCTTGCTTAGTGAAAACTCCTTTAAGTGAAGTAGAAAGATGTATTTGTTCACCAAACTGTTTTAGATCTCTGCTACAGACAGCTTTCGGTGTCTGTCAAAAGCCTTTTGTTTCCAATATATAAGACATTTAGAATTAGCTTCAGGTCAGTCCCTTGTTCATTACTGGATTGTGTTGTTGTCTATCACAGGTCTCTGATCTTGATTCAATGACTCACCACTTTGGAAACTGTTTGTTCAACCCAGGACCATTTTGGTCTTACAGTAGTCTGACTGAATGTGTTGTATCCTTCCAGTGCTTGCTTCAGGAGGGTCTTTTCTTTCTTTGCCTTTTAGCACTCCATGGAAGTGCATGTCTTTCCTTTGTTTGACTCCTGCTCTCCTGCATGTTCCCACTAAGGTGACAGTGACCCCACCTACCACATACTCTTTATGTACTTCTGTTGCCATCCCCCAACCTTCGATACAGCTGCAAAGCAGTAGTGGACCTTTCATTTCATTTTTAGTGCTGAATCGCAATTTATTTTTTCAGTGACTTCTGGTGATCTTTGAAAGTGATGTGGCGTAATATTTGCCCGGAGTTCAACCTGTAAAAAAATAAAAATAAAATTGCCATGAGAGTTCCCCAGTAGCTTCATTGTGGCAAGGCCACCATCCTGTTATGCATATCCTTTATGTCAAGAAGTGCATACAATATTTTAGTGCCACAATGTTTCCATTGATACTGCTAATATATCATGTGTGGTCCATATGCCAAAAAGTACATTCAATAACTCAGAGCCAGCATTTTATCATGGTTAACTCCATTTATTCATACACACTCTAAAACTCAGAGTCTCATTCACTTTCACTCTCATTGACGCTCTCAAACACTGTAACTCAATCGCATTCACTCTCAATTACTCACAAATACATTCCCAAACACATCCACAAGCATCAACAGAGAAACAGCATGTTTTTTACTTACCTTGCTTCCTTTCCTGGCAACTTGGCGGTTCCATGGCAGTAAAAGAGAAGGAATCTGGTGCTGACCATTGGCACCAGCAAGTCATGCTTTGGAACAAAGACCCAGACAGAGCAGCAAGGCTGTGAAAAGAGGAAGCCCACCTCAGAACCGCACCCTGCCTCTTGATAGGGCTCAAACAGTGCTGAGGATTGTGTTCTTGTGTATTTGTATGGCTTATCATTTGCCTCAGAAATGCACTGGTGTGCGCTCTGAAAACCACATTTTAGCAGATATACTGTGCTACCTGAGGCATGCACAGAATGACTTCTAAATAAAATGGATTGTACCTGTGTGAGGGGATCATAGTTGTACTGTGTCCCTTAAACATGCACAACCCATGTATACTCCTACAAAGTGCTGTTTTTGTAAACAGCAGTCTGTAGCTTGGTTGTCCCTCAGGCCCCCTCCTCCTGCTGTCATCAGGAGCTTGGAGATGAGGCAAAGAGGCCAACCTCCACACTGGTAGTGTTCATAAACATAAAAAAGTCTTGTCTTCATGAACACTGCGAGAGAGCATAACCAGGGTGTGCCATTATGTCTCTTAAAACATGAAATGAAGGAGTGGTTATTTTTCTGTATATTGGGAAAATGTTTTCTTTTTAAATGTGGTGCATACAAGCGCATGAATGAATATGTTTCATGTATGCAGCTCTTAGTCACTGTTTGAGAACTGTTTACTTTACAGTACTTTAAACTGTACTATTCCTTATAATTAACTTATATTCAATATAAGAAGACTACAGAAACCATTTATTTTTAAAGTGTATTTGTGCATATGTAGTTTGGACAGAGTGAAGGACCACATTATTACTGTGCTTTAAATTAAATGTGAAGTTTGCCTTTTGAATGTTTTTCTGAAACTGCAGATGCTGAGACTAATAAGGAGCCTATTGTGCGTGTGGTAAGAAAGTTACTGTTTTGAAATTCCTGAGCATAAGGCTACACCAAAGCCACATAGAAGAAACTTAAAGTATATAATGTTACCAATTATTGATTTGATTTATGACTTTGTATTTCAGAAGAAGAGTTTGAAAATTATGTCATTTTTGCAGAGATTGAGATTTAAGTGTGGTTTAGTTAGCAAAAGTTTCAGGCCCCTTTTCACCCTTGAACAGAGTGGACTAATTTGAGAAAAAGACCTCAGGTTTTAGACATTCAGTGGCTATATGTTGCACAAACCTCTCCTGACAGAATTTTCTACAGAAGTGTTCTGTTATGCTTACCTTTCTCTGAAATCTTTTGAAATATTAGAATAGTTAGGAATTTAGATTCAATGGTTAGACAGGAGAATTTGATTTTGGATTTTAAACATCAAACCCTTTTCTTGATTTTCTGCATTGTTGCTATTGAGATAATGGTATTCAATACGCTAATTTGATTCAATATTGTGTGACAATTTAACCCTCCTTTAGTGATTCTGTACATCTATAGCATGGTTGTGGGACTCATTTATGTAAGTTTGACGTTTAGTTTGTAATAAAGCACTTTGAAAGTTTAAGTTGGTCTCCAAGTTTGAATGTGTAACCATTTGGTTACACTGTAACTGATTTTGAATAATTTGATGTGAGTCTCTTCGCCCCTGTAAAACAGAGAAGGAAAGATTCATTGGAGTTAACAATTGTAGATATAGACCAAGCTAATTCAGATGGTAGTGACAAGAACGTTTCTCTTCCCGAAGTGAGGAGAACTAGAACCATACTTTAGAGTAGTTAGTATCTTAGAGCCCATTCCCTAGTGTACATGGCCAGAGTTGGAGAACTGGTGAAGTCAGGGAGACCAGGAAGAGAGTCATAATGGCATTGGGAACATGAATATAAACAGGGTTGTGCAGCAGTTTGCATTTAGCTTGCAGTGATTGTGAGGCTGGATGGTGTTATGAGGAGATGTTTTGTATGTTGTGTGAGTGTGGATATATATAAAGGAGTTGGAAATGTAATCAGGTCTGAAATGGCCTAAAATCCTGGGATAGTTTAAAAGATGTAGAAGACACTATATTATAATGTCTGCTAAGAGGTTGTGTCTGCTGTGAGTTGTCATCAACGGCACATGTAAGATAGGGATTTACTTTGTGTGAATGTGGGGTGATTGGTATAGTGAATCTTAACTCACAGAGAAGACATGAGTCTAGATGATGATGAGTTTGGAGATAGTCTTTTGGAGTGTTATTGCCTGAATGTCCAACCCCATAGAATGAAGTTATGGGGAGAGGGGGAAACAATGGTACTGATGGCAGTGGCATAGTTACCTTTCCTACTGCCCCAGCTAAGACGACCTCCTAGTTCTGTGTGACCCATTCCTGTTAGTAGGCCTTGTGAACCAAGAAGCAAAGGTTTGAGAGAATGTGTTCCAGTTGATCCCATTGTGAGTATTGTTAATCCTCTTACAGTCACAGTTACTATTGGCCCAGTAGTTCCTATGTATAAACCTGAGGGTTCTGGCACAAATACGTACAATTTAGCTGTACCTAATAATAATAATGAAAGACAGAGCAGAGTTTCATATAGCTCAGATACTAGGGAGTTTGTTCCTTTGATTCCAATGTATACTAGTACTCCTTGTGGAGAGAGTGCAGATACAACTTTGAATATGTCAAGATGCACTTCGACAGGTTCTTACCAGAAAATACCCACCCGTACTACTCCTGCATGGGAACCGACTTTGGATTTGGGAAATGGTGCTCAGGGAAATGATTCCACACCTAAGATTCCTGAAGTAACTCAATCTATTAGTGCGAAGTAGGTAAACAAATGGGTGCTCAGGGAAATGATTCCACACCTAAGATTTCTGTAGTAACTCAATCTATTAGTGCGAAGTAGGTAAACAAATGGGTATAATTCTTTAATGGAGGTAGTCCATCTAAAGAGAGTAAGAGTACAGAAGTGAGTCAGGGAACAATTCCATCGACACACTGAGAAAGAACTCTGGATGTGGTGAAGTTGACAATAGAATTGGATGTAATGATTTTTGGAAATCTTGGTTTAGAACAATAGGAGACTTACCATGAGTATTATCATGCATTTATGTGTAGGGATATTACTAAACGAGCAGGCCAGGTTCATGATAAACTGACAGAATTGGATCCAAACTATGAGGTTGACTTAAATAAAACTAAAGCTCTGCAGGGAGAAATTGAGTGTGTTTTGGCGAGAAAGACAGTGCTGACATTAGAACCAGATGATTGAAAACCCAGATCAAAGACCTAATTCAGCATATTAGTAAATTAAATGATTTAGCTAAGTTAGAGACTAAGGGGCATATTTATACTCCGTTTGCGCCGAATGTGCGTCAAAAATTTTGACGCACTTTCAGCGCAAACGTTGCCCCATATTTAAACCCTGACGCCCGATCCGGCGCACAAGGAAAATGGCGCTATGTGCGCCAGTTTTTGGAAGCGCACCCCGCCCTGCGTTAATGACATGCAGGGTAGGCGTTCCCGTCCAAAAACAGACGCACATAGCGGTGCGTCGTATTTATGCTTCGGGGCAAAAATCACTCCCGCGAGGCAGGCGGCGCAAATAAATCACGCAAAGCACGAATATCGTGAAATTTTAACGCCTGGGTCAGGGCAGGCGTTAAAATGGGGCAAACACACCTGTACTTAATCAGAACACACAGAACAAACAACAGAGCAGCAGAGCAGCAGAGCAGCAACAGAGAGACCTGGAGGTGCTTTTTCTTCAGCGTGCACGTAGACGCAGAGCCCTGCAGCAACAACAGCAGCCACAACAACAACAGCAGGGACCACAAAGACAGCGCAGAAGGCAGGAGAGGATATTCCGCCCAAGAACAACCCTGCATGGCCTCAGGGAACGAGACATCATCCAGAGGTACCGGTTGGACTGGCAGGCCATTCAGCAGCTGCTGAGAAATATCGAACAGCAGTTGGCCCCCACTTTAGTGACTCCACGCACTATTCCAACAGAAACAAAGCTGCTTGCCGTACTTCACCTGCTGGCAAGTGGCTCCTTTCAGACAACTGGTGCCCTGGTTGGTGGAATCTCACAACCATCTTTCTCCGCATTCCTGCCTAAAGTACTGGATGCCATCATTGGACTGACACCCTGCCACATCTGCTTCCCTAACACAGTGCAGAAGCAGCAGGAAACTAAACAGGGGTTCTACGCCATCAGTGGCTTCCCACACATCCTTGGTGCAATCGACTGCACACACGTACGCCTTGTGCCACCTGCTGCGAGTGAACACCTCTACCGCAACAGGAAGCACACACATTCCATCAACATGCAGGCCATAGTCGATCACCAAGGACTGATCAGCAACATTGTGGCTAAATATCCTGGGAGTGTACATGACGCATTCATCTTCCGTCACTGCACCATCAACCAACACTTCCAGGATGGACGGTATGGCAATGGACTACTTGTTGGTAAGGACAAAAATCTACTTATATACTCACTGCACAGAAACCCTCTAGGATAAACAACCCATACACCACAATAGCAACACCTAGACAGGAACACACTGAGGTACTCACATCACTAGCCATGTTTCACAAGTCACCATTGAACCTCTCACACATTGAAATTTACTCTACAGCTTAGTGTGAAGACATTCATGACTGTGGTTGCCTAAATGTCACCTTGCAAATTGGAAGTCTCACAATAACCTGTACACTAATACAATGCATAAGTTTTAAGGGATGGGATGGCCTGGGTATGTTCAATTGAACGTTTCTAATACACTTTCATGTTTCAACTCTGCATGGAACTATCATCACACCCCCAGTGAGGACACACGGACACCTGTGTCACAAGTCACAATGCAAGGGAGGGCACACTGTACTTGAGAAACCAATACATCCTGCTGACAAACAGTTAGCCAACAAACACTTGCTCAGCCAAGGAAAAAAAACAATGCCAAAGTTTCCACCAACAACCATAGGTTGTCACATTAGTACACAAAATAGTCACAGACAACACAACACAACTACTTCCATCAAAGATACGTACAACAGTGCCTCCTACATCTAATTGATACCATTCTGTGTTTCTCTTTCAGCTGATCAGGAGTATGGCATCCAGCCTTGGCTAATGACACCATATGGGAACCCAAATACTGCTGCTGAGCGGGCATACAATGACGCCCACAAGAGGACACGCAGCATTGTGGAGCGGACCTTTGGGATCCTAAAGTCAAGGTTCCGCTGCCTTGACATCACTGGCGGAAGCCTACTATACTCCCCAGAGATGGTCTGTAAGATCATACTCACTTGTGCCATATTACACAATATTTGTGTAAAAAGGAACATTCCCCTCCTTGAACCGGACCCAGACATGCCTGAGGATGATGATGAGGAGGATGCTGGCCTGCAACAGGAGGGGGAACAACCTAACACGGCAGCAGGAGTGCGTAGGCGCCAACAGCTTGTGAACAATGTTTTTACTTAAGTTATTATAATCACTTGTATTCCACACTTGTAAATAAACACAGATAACAAACACCACATCATGCTTTGGCCTATTCATTTCTGACCACCTTTAGTTTGAAATAGCTGAAGATGAATGTCGTCTCATTGATCAAGAATGCCATTAAAATTCATCACACCAAAAATTAACATCACAACTGTATGCACAGAGGGTAGGATGTGACATGAGACATTACCATACACAGAGCCCAACAAGAGTACAAATGTGACAATTACACATGCCGGATCCAAACAACTGAAACAGTCTCTCATCCAGCCCAAAATTGGAGATCATTTGAAAGTCACATTACACGTGTTCAGAGACTGGGTGGGACCATCCATGTGTACGTGACCATGTCATCAATGGCTTCTCTCAAGTGTGTGATATGAGCAATACACAATAGCTACAACATCAGCTGCCACTAACTCAGGAGGAGACCTTGAAGTTACAGTGACAACATACACCCAGACAGGTGATAGTGGATCCACATTCCCACACACATGTACACATATGTCATACAATCAATCTAATATTTGAAAGTAGACCATCACAGTTGTGTCCCAGTTTGAACCTAGCAGGAAGATTGTAACATGACACTAAACCAGTTTATGCAGAAAGGGACACAGACAACCAAAATATTCTTCTCATTATCACATCGGGAACGCTGAGAGTCTTGCAAACATAGTCATAGGAAATTGGTATGCAAGTTACCTTCAATTCACCATTACTGCAAACGTCAAATGGGCTAATGAGATCAATGAATGGTCAACAGTCATTCATACCATATGGCCTTACATTAGCCCGCTGCTGCAGGTTTGCCATGATATAATAAATATACTCCATGGATACAGTAGCTATTCTGAATGGTCAAATCCTAGGGTGCTGGGGGCCTAAGTCCACCTCTGCCGCCCCCAAAACATACAAGAATCATGTACTTGTGAACTAAACACATGCATAAGGCACATGTGTGGCCTCCATGTCACAATTCCAACACAAATCTGAAACACAAAATCATAATGGGACATGCTCAGCCCCATAAAAACTGAAAGTGACTCTCCCACTCCCTATTAGGACTACAGATAAAAGCATCACCATCATAAATGTGGACACATTTTGGAGACGGAATAAATAATGGTATCCCATCCATCATTTCAAAATAGCCATCAGCAATTACACCAAATATGTTGACAAATATGGTCAATACATTAGTTAACGTATCCCAAACATTACAGTGTGAATGCCTCCTATACATAAAACAACGGACATGTGTCATCTACAAACACATATGTGTATCACATCGCACCGTTTGTCCATGACAAATCACCTTTCCAAAGCTAAAAACATGAAGACATAAGGATAAATTTGCTCCATATTCTACGCATACAGCATGGCCGTCATAATTTGTTCACGTACAAGTGTGCACACAATGCAGAGTCAAATACAAATGTATCCAAAAGTGTCTTAATATTTCGCCTTCAAAGTATAATTTACATCCACAATATTTTTGACTCTGCATCATGTGCACTACTGTACGTGTAAAAAAAATGACGCCCATGCTGTATGTGTGGTAAAATTGACGCTACATGGACAATATGTTGGTCATCTCATGTACATTATAAATTATTAATATTCATATCATATTTTTTCACTCCGCATCATGTGCACTACTGTACGTGTAAAAAAAATGACGCCCACGCTGTATGCGTGGTAAAATTGACGCTACATGGACAATATGTTGGTCATCTCATGTACATTATAAATTATTAATATTCATATCATATTTTTTCACTCCGCATCATGTGCACTACTCTTCGTGTAAAAAAAATGACGCCCATGCTGTATGCGTGGTAAAATTGACGCTACATGGACAATATGTTGGTCATCTCATGTACATTATAAATTATTAATATTCATATCATATTTTTTCACTCCGCATCATGTGCACTGTAATGCGTCAAAAAAAAATGACGCACAACTGTGTATGCGTGAAAATATGACGCATAACGGGAAAATAAAAACGGCGGCCATTTTCTGCAGGAAGTGATGTAATAGGATATCCTGTTTACAAAATCTGTACTGGGAGTCAACTTTCACTTTCACTTTGCAGTCTCAGATTTATCTAGACTGTGTGGTTGTGTGAAAGGTGTTGTCCTGTGTTTTACTGCTTTTGTGTCCTGTGTGCCTTGTATTTTGTCTTAGTGTCAATCTATTATTGTTGTATAACATTGTCTCAGTCTGTTTAGTGTTATTTTGTCTATACCTGTGATAGTTTGTATTGTCAGTGGGAGTCTGTTGTGGGTAGCATAGTTTGGGGGGTTAGTTGGGCTAGTTGTCTCCTTCTTCTTTATCTTTCACACCTCTACCTTTCCCCATTTCCCACTTTTACTTTCATATTTATTTTGTCCATTATTAGTCCTCTCAATATGTCAGGTAGGCCTCGCCTGTCCAGGATGGGTGAAGACGAATTGGGGGGGTTCATATGGCTAGTAAGCCATTTCCTCCCACTAATGCTGGAAGCTGGGGGCCGTGTGATACAGGGGTATCACACGGAGGCGAGGAAAATCCGGTGGGAGAAGGTGTGCCATCACCTGGTCCGGGTCTACGGGAGTCTGAGAAATGTACACCAACTCAAGCACCGCTGGGCAGATCTGATCACCAGGGAACAGGACCTGCTGGACCACCTGGGACTCCGGATTGGTGGCCATGTTGGTGAGTAAAAATCTATTAAATGGGAATGATAGAAATCTGTGTGTGAACATGTGATGATTGTTAGCCAATCTGCAAAATAAGTAGCTGACTGTGTGTAATGCTAGGGAAACCTAGGCCCATGGTTATACACATAAATCCCCATATTTTGCAACACATGTACACGCAATAACAGCATTAAAATCCAACATCTATTTGTATTTTGCTAAGTCGCCCCCTCTCTGCGTCCCAAAATGTTGCAAATGCTGCGCTACAAAGGTATACATAGTGTCCTAATGTGTATTTGTTGCAGAATGTGTATGAAGACCTAGGCTACCAGTCCGATGGCTCATTTTTGCAACACATACCAGATGCCTGTAGCTGCATGTAATGTGGTGCTGCATTTGTGTCAGAAAAGCAACACGTGAACTGCTCTATTTGTACTCCACTGGTCATAATGGCCAGTGAGTACGTCATGTAGAAACAACATACCTACATATGCAGACGCCATAGCTAGACAGAAAATTGGAAACACATGATGATGCTATACATGTGTGTTGCCTTCACGTCACATGAAGTTAGTCATGTTGTTCACACATATGTCACATGTGTGTCTGGTTGCTGTGTGTTGAACCTGTCCACATAGCCTGTTTGATTGTGAGTGGTCATGCAGTCCTCATGGAACCAGTTTTGGAATGTCTCTCTGGGATGCACATGCTGAGATGTATGGTTAACATTATTGTTGGGGCAAACTAATGGAGGATCAACTTGGACGACACATGACTGTCCTGGCCACTGCATGAGTGTAGTAGGGTGTGACACTGGAGCAGGAGACTCATCCAATGATAATGTTGAATACAAAGTCATCCATGCAGGATGAGCATGTGTGAAAGTCTATCATTACCATTTCATATTCACACAGTGTCATTGTAACAGAAATTATTTGTCCGTTCACCCAGTCTGAGTATAATCTTTGTTTCATGCTTTACAGGTGGACCAGCCCCGTACACTGTGGGAGAGGTGGCCCATTTTGACGACCCCGATACCTACAGTGAGTGTCGCCTGAGTGCTATTTACATTGTTTGGTAATGAAGCATGATGGATTACTGTTTGTTCAAGAGAATTCATGATTTGATGTGCTGGCCGTTCATTGGCTTTGTTGTTTTAGTGTGATATCAAATTTGAATAATGTTTCTGTAAAGCAATACCTAGTCATCTCTCAGATTGAGGGGTTGTAGCCCATTCAATTAGGGCGGCAATTGGGAATGGTATGACTCATTTGGAATACACTGGTCAATGTTAGACTTGGTCAGGGACTTGCCATCAACTGAGTCTGCATATCAGACTGACAGTCTCCCAGATAGCTTAGGCACATGGCTTTGATGACAAGTGTTTCTTCCTAGTTGAGGATGGACTGTGTACACTGTAGGTCGGATCTTCCGGGGCCATGTACTTCCACAAGGTGAACTCGAAGTGTATGTGACTTGAGTGCAATGGCCTAGGTGTTCAGTTGAATCATGTGAATGGGTGTTCTACCTCCTCTGTGTGTGTTGTTAAACATGCCTCACTAATAGTATGTTATGTTGGGCTGAGTCATATCATTTTGACATGTGTGGACCTGGGATGTGACAAGGTTGGGCTGACTACAACGTGTTGCTAGCCCTTCATAGGTGTTGTGTGTGAAGGCACATACTTGTTGAACTTTCTGTACACTCCTGGGTGTGCATTGAACATGGGATTGTTGGTTGTTCTTCCCACACCACCCACAAAGACTGGGATGTTACTGTGAAACAGGGTACCTAGGACTGTAGCAACCAGTATGTTACACGTACTTAGCACCTTTTGTGACTTGAGTTAGTACCTAGGGCCAGAGTGAGAAAAATGTCTACACGTTGCAAATGGCATAAATATATGTTTGTGATTTGCAAACGTCTGTTTCCTATTCCAAAATGTATTTGGTGGTCATGTACATATTAGGAAAATGCTTTTCAAAATGGAAATGATAAAGGGGTTTACCAGACCTACTTGTAAATCACAGTGGAAGGCAATCCCATTTGCAACCGAGTACGTGGTTGCAAAGTGAGTAGCTGTTATCATCCACCTGAAGTGGATGGTAACCAACTTGCTGACTGGAAGGGGTCCTCATTGTAAACCTTCACCTTTGTGAGTGGACCAAAATAATCCTGCACAAAACAGCCAGTGGTCTAAGGGACCAATGATTACCGTGAAAATTTCAAAGTTGAATTGTTGTGTTATTAAACTAATTGCAGCTCATTTTCCTTTCAGGTAAACGGCCTACACTTGGGGAAAAATTACTTGCTTCATTTAAAAGCAGTCACGTCTATGGATTTCTGCTGGTCCCAGCAGGCCTCCATCCCCGTGAGTGCCCATAGTCGCTACGGTGGGGCAACTTGGAACCCACATCATTGATGTTCATGAGGTGGGTTTTCGGGACCCCATAGCGACTCGCAGACGGTGTCAGAGACACCGTTCTGCTTTGCATAATTGCTAGTTGTTATTTCAAGATTCCTACATCTGACCCCTAGTGTGGACATATGATTCTGGGCCAGGGGTTCAATCTTAGCACACAACTAATTCCAAATGCCATTGAGTGAGGAGTATGATTGTTATCACATAGAATGACATATGTAGTGAAGTCAGTATGCGGAAGAGCTGGTGCCATAATGTCTCATGCCTTAGGTATGATTTGGTTGAGTAGTTTAGGGTGATGTCATCCATCATGTAGAGACATGTATATGCTAGGTGTGATATGCCCTTAGGTATGCAGGATTCACATGTACTTCCTCTGAGCCTTTCCGTGAACTATGTTGTAACAATTGCAGCAAAAAATACATTTCTAGTAATGGACAAATGACCCATGGTGGTATTCAACCCACTGTAAATTCAATGCTCAATATTTCCCTTTTCTCTTCACAGCTGCAAACCTGAGTGCCGCAGAGCGCAACCATTTAGAGCGCCGTGCAATGAGGTACAGGCACATCCTGCAGGTGCAGTGTGGGTATCGGAGGATGGCCCGCAGATATAATTCGGATTGGGCCTCCGGGGCGTGGTATGCCACACCACAGGCTCCCCCAACGGTGCCACCAACAACCACCGCCACTACATCCACCAGGTCTGCCCAAGGGGACACAGCAACGGACCAGGCATCTTCATCCAGACCTGGACCCAGCCGTGTGTTGGGAGCAGGGCTGTCCCGTGGCCACTCCACTCCAGCAACAACCTCCACCTCCACCGGCACCCAGACCAGCACTGACCCTCCTATTGACCCTGCAGCCTTCCAGGCATTGGCCAGAAAATTGGACAGGTTGATCCGCAAGGTTGACAACCTTGCGGAGGACATGAATGAGGTGAAGAAGAAGGTGCGCTCCATCCGGCGCACACTACGGAGGGCAAATCTGTAGTCATTTTGCCCTCCTGAACTTTTACCCCTCCCCTCTCACCTCTTTCCTTTTTCGTACTGTTAGTTGGGTTTGGGGGGTTAGTTATAGGATAAGTATAGGAAATTAGCTTAGTTAGTGTTAGGTAAGAGGGTGGGGGGTCCTTATTCTTTCTATCTAATATTTTTGTGTGGGTGGATGGGTGGGGGGCAATGTTGGGATTCCTGTTTAATAAAAAAAAAATATATATATATATATATATATATGTTTGTTTAGGATAGTATAGTATGTGTGTAGGTTAGTAAGTGTTGTCCTGCATGTGTCTTGTCTCTTAATGGTGGGTGGGGGGTTGATGTTTAGATCGTTTCGTTACATGTGTAGAGTAAGTTTAGCTTAGGTTAGTTAGGGACAGTTGTGGGTTAGTAGTAGTCAGGTTAGATCAGTGTAGGTTTTCCTTTCCCTTAGTTGCCTCTTTTATTACTACTTTGAAATAAAAAAATTGTTAACCCTTTACCTGATGCGTTAGTTGCTACCTTTTCATAGCCTTGACATCAGTGTAGCAGAAAGTTGTAGTATGACATTTGTGTTCCATGCTCGCTATCCCCAGGCTAATGAGGTTTAACATGCCAGCTACCCGTGTGCTAACTTGGTAAGTATCCACCATGTGGGAGAGCCAACATTGGTAGTGTGCATTGATCATCAAGGTTTGGGGTTGGTATGTATCCTACTTCACAAAGAGTGCTTCCCGACTTGTTATTGTAGGTAAATAGATAGGTCGGACAGCATTGTGAAGTTCAGGGAGAGCTTTGTAGATGAGGATTTGTTCACACTCTTGTCTTGTTGCTGTCATTGCTGACCTACATCATGTGTGTACTGATTCAGCATGACTTTCCTTCATGGAAGTATACGCCGTAAGGGTGATTGATGCAGTGTAATTTGTTTATCATTCCTTTCATTTTACAGCATAATTTCCAATTTTAGTATCGCATGATGCCTACATTTCTCAGCCACCATTAGTTGTCTAGAATAGCTGTAGATGGTGCATCATTCTGTCCAACACAGCATGATTGTGTGTGCTTAGTCCCTTCATCAGTTATTTTCCTCAGTATAGTAAAGCTATGATGCAATCCTGGCCACTGCACAGATGTTTCAGTATACATGAAATCAGGACAGTAGTATGGAGAATCGACATGGTTGCCACACAGCCACTTTGGAGTTATCTACTGCACAGTTGAAGTGTGAAATGACACAAAGACACAATAGGTGTGCAAGTGATATTTATTTGTAGGTGGTGTAATGCAAAATGTCCATTCACAATGTTAGCTGAGTCCGTTCTGGTGCATTATTACATGGTGATCCTACAGACGGGGTGTGGATGATGCTCCTGACATGCTGGGGTGATGTCACAGACGGTGCAGAGGAACATGAATTGCCAAATGGTAGGAGAGAGACATTCACTGGCAATGGGGACAAGTCATACAGTGGATTGCCGAACAGTCATTGAGGGTAGTTGTAGTGAGACTGGCATGTGTCAAAACGTAGGACCTTGGTCAGAGTAGGCCATGGTGCAGGGACTAGGGCTTCCGGGTACTCTTGCGTGTAAATGTTATCTGTTCCATGTCTTCTTCTTCTGATGTGTGTGTTGCCTGGTGTATCCTTGTTGTTGTTGGTTGTGAAGGGGCAACACACACCTCAGTGTTAGAAGACATGCAGGCAGACATCCCGGGGGCTGATCCCTGTCGAGTAATGAAGGGCAGTACTGCAGCAAGGAGGGCCTGCTGGTTTTTCAGATTGGCAGCCACATCCCGATGGTAGGCAGCCAGGTCGGCCCTGAGGGGTTCTATGTTGCATTCGTGCACACGTTGACTGGCTTGCAGTTGGAGTTGTTGTGTCAACTGGATGACAGCTGTGCAGATTTCCTTCTGTGTTTTTAAAAGTTCCTCCAAGAGCGATGTTCTGGCTTGCATTGCAGCTGCCTGATCAGCAGTTGACAACATGCACGAACGCACCCCCTCAAGGCTGGCTGCCATAGTTTGCATCCCCACCCGCACCTCCTTGGCCAGCTCCCGCTGGACCCCAACGACAGTTCTTTCGAAGCTGGTGCCAGTGTCGTCAGAGTCCTCAGCTGTGTTGGAGCTGGCAGGTCTTACAATTGGGGTGGCGGGTGGTTCTACTGTGGTGGCTGCTTCTTCTGTGCTCCTCCATGTGACTGAAGGTGGGGTTTGGAGGCTTTCAAGGACCATGTCAATGGTCTCTTGTGGGAGGTTGATGGTCTCGTCATCCATGTCATCAGGGAACTCATGAACAGGCATATCGGCAGGAGATCCGTGTTCCTCTGCAATGAAACAGGGTACAATTAGTGTGTCTGTGTTGTGACAATTTTGCTTTAAGATACAAGCCTTTGGATGCCTTAACTTTGTACTCTGTGTTTGTCTTGGTATCTGCTGTCCGTCATAGGGCATTGTTGTAGGCCTATGGCCCACCTGTGTGTCACATGTATGATATGGATCTTTCAGACATGTCTGCCAGGTCGCCTCTAGGTGTTGCTTTGTAATTATTTAGAAATAGGCGTTTTTTTGTCCTGTTCCTCACTCGGTGTTTCACTATTGTTATGGAGGGACATTTTGTTGGGTGGGCTCTCATTATCATACATGTGATTCTTGGCTTTCTAGGCAGCAGGATAGCTAATGGTGTGGGGGACTAAGTTTGACCCACTTGTATATAACTCTGTCACCCAGATATTCAATTTAGCTCAGACTAACTAGCAGTGCCTCTGGTCTCCCACATCAAAGGAATGTTTAGACATCCGAGCGCATGACATCTTTGGAACTTCTCAGGGAAGTGGTGGTCACTCAGGTCCTACACATTTCTATCTTTTCCGGTATGTTCCCACACACAAATGACAAAGACAGTATTTGTTTGATATGAAGTTTCATTGTACAACTGACTTGTAGGAATTTAGGTGTGAGCCCCAATAACCCAAACAATACACACTGTTAGAATTGAAATAGTCCGCAGGAGACTAATACATTAGTACACAACTATCATGGTGCCTAACAGTTTCTACTCTCCCTCTGCTTGTTCTATGTATAGCACAGCATGTTAAGTTTGGAGCTTGCCTGTCTGAATCACAGGGGAGACATCATCCCTCATATCAGAGGAATGGGCTGGGATCTGGTTGTGCATCAGCAGCAAGGCAGGCAGCATCTAGTTGTGAATTTATGTTTGGAAACTCCCCCATGCGTGTCTTGGGACGAGGAAGTGATTTTAAAAGACATATGTCATGGTGATGACAAGGTTTCCCTACGCAGGAATGCCAGACCTTCAACCCTACCACATCTATCAGCAACGTACCAGATGGTATCCTTGACTGGGGCACAGAGTGAATATGTTCTGGCAAACTCCAGTGCAGAAGTGGGCAAAACAGGGTGATTTGACTAATTAACAACACCCTAGGACTGACTATTTGCTACATTAACTGATAGGAAGGGCAATGATAATCATTTAGTGCAAAGTGCTCTGAGGCTCTTAGATGTGAGCAAATGAGTATTAGTACATTCAGGGTAAGATGCACAAAGGCCTCCAGCCTGAGGCTAATGCGCAAAGTATACGTTTCACTTGCCACACTACACTTTGACTGACTGTGGGTGTTGTGACTGCCCTGCCAGCACACTTGCCTCTCAG
This sequence comes from Pleurodeles waltl, assembly GCF_031143425.1. NCBI lineage: Eukaryota > Metazoa > Chordata > Amphibia > Caudata > Salamandridae > Pleurodeles > Pleurodeles waltl. Next base: position 748,949,096 of record NC_090443.1, on the reverse strand, counting down.
GCCCTGCCCCATACACTTTTTATTCACATTGCATGAACTGTACATGTTACGTGGCATTACCTATGCATGTCAATGTTAGGATGTGGTATGGATGTAAACATTGTTGATATTTCTATATGATGGGGTATGATGTGTGTCTTACTGGATTGGCCTGTTTATCGTATGAATGTCCTATTTTTTGGTAAGACTGTGCAGATGTGTTTCAGTGACCAGTTGCCTGGGTCCCCTCCTCAATGTTGTTGTCTGAGCAGTATGACATTAGTGATGTAGCCTTGTTAGCCAGGCACGTGAGGGACCCTGACGTATGCAGCATGTGTGTGTCGTTAGTGCTGTGTGGCTCCTATTGCTGTTTACTTAGGGTTATGTATGTGTCAGTTATGGACATTCGGCATTTGAGTGTACTGGTACCTTTGTCTTATTTCTAGGAGTAATTGCAGATGTCATCCTCACCCCCTATTTTAGGTATGTATGTTCCAGGGTGGGGTTCCTGCCATTTGGTGCTATAGCTGCACAGAGATGAGAGGTGTTATTGTCAACTGTGGTGGCAGTTAAGTTGCAGTTGTTGTATTTGCTACTGCATTACTGTTAGGGACCTAGTTGATGTAGAATAGATTTTGCAATACAAGTGCCTAGATGTGGATTTGAGGTAGTGTCCTTCCCAGCTGTCACTGCTTTCCCTTGGCTCTCTTGTTTTAATTACAGGATGTCCCCGTGGGACTGTTGTTGTTGCTGTATTTTGTCGTGCCCCAGCTTTGGTCAGTACTGGGCATGCCCCCCTGCCGTGCCCCTTTCCCCATGCCACTTCATATATGTGCTGACTTACATGCATTGTGTAGTAGGTATCCCCCCCCTGCTTACAATCCTCATTATTGCATTTGAATTCCCCATGCGACTTACCCTGCATGTGCGTTGTCTCCTGGTAGTCTGCGCTGTCCAGTCCTTGAATCCCTGTGACGATCTCCTCCGGGATGACGGCTGCGACCATCTCCTCCATGTTGTCCAGGGCCTCCTGTTGTGCTGGACTCCCCCCTCCAGTCTGCATTGCTGCCTTCCTGTTCCTGGCCATTTTCTCTTTGGTCCTACGTTTGCAGTCATGCCAGCGTTTCTTACACTCGGTGACTGTCCGGCGTTCTTCAGCCACACTGTTAATCTTGTCCACAATTTGTTTCCAGATGGCCTCTCTCCTACTGAGTGGCAATTTAGAGGAGATGAAAAGTTGGTGCTGGTGTTCCGTCACCTCTTTCACCAGGATTTCCTGCTCCTCTGCACTGAAGCGACACTTTCTTTTTTTTTTTTAAATGTCCTGGTTCCTGTATGCTTCCTCCTGGCTGGTTCCTGGTCTGCTCTCATCCTCCTGGGGTCTGTTGGGGCATCTAGGATCCATTTTGGGTCTCCTCTCCTGAAAGGGCAGTTTTCGCGCAAAAATGTAACGCAATTGCGTGAAAAAAAACGGCGTTTTCACGATTGCGCTGTCGTAAATCGACCCACAGTGATGTGCGTCGCATTTACGTTGGTTTCCTTTACGACAGACGAACGCTGTGTGCGTCACGAAATAATGACTCCCACCTGTTGGTTGCGCCGTCGTACGTCAAAGTATAAATTTGACGCCCGCATGGCGCTTCCAAATGGCGTTAGACGGCGCAATTTTTTTTTACGCAAAACTGCGTTGGCACAGTTTTGCGTCAAAAAGTATAAATATGGCCCTAAATGAGTGAAGAAGAAGGAGCTAAAGAAGCCTCTGGGTGAGCCACCTCAAGGTGGAGCAGATGGAGGTGTTACAACCTTCCCTTTGAGAGAAGTGCCTGGGGATGGTAATGTTCATGTGCCATGGAGCAGAAGTGATCTTCCTTCATTTGCCAATGATTTTACAAAATTGCGAGAGAAACCAGTAGAATGGTATTGACAGGTCGAATGTTTTTTTTTAAATTTTCAGGTATTGGGGGTTAATTTGAATACGTTACTTGACATCTTGTTCCAAGTGATTTGTGGACTGAGTGTTAAATAGCTGTTCGATGGTCTAAGATGGAACCAACTAGAAATGCAATAACCAAGGGTCCCTTGCCATTGGTAATGAAGAAATATCAGAAAATCATGACATTCCTGAAAGGGAAGGTGCCTCCACAAGATGTTGATTTGGTTATGATTGACAGGACGACTCAAGAGTCAAAAGAGTCGATCCATATTTACTATGAAAGGTTGTTACAGGCAGTCACACAGTATAGTGGTATGGAGACCTCAGAGGCTAAGGAAAAGGGACATTTTGTGTTGAGGTTTGTGACAGGAATGACGCCAGAGATAAATATGATGATACAGCAGCATTTGATTTGTTGGCAAAATAGGTCTTTTGATGAAATTTTGCGCTGTGCAAAATACTGCTATGATGAGATAGAGATGAAGCAGAAAAAGCTCACATAAAGTTGATTGTCGCTCAAATGAAAGCAGCTCAGAGAACTAGCCAGAAGCCCCTAACTGTAAACAATGCAGGCACAATGCAAGGTGCATATCAGCAACTACAGAATCCAAAGAAGAGTAGCGGTCAAGGAGTCCCTATAGACCCTGGTACCAGAATGGATGCAAACAGCCTAAAAAGATCAACTTCCTGTCACATCTGCAACAAGCTGGGACACTGGAAGAGGGAATGTCATTTAAATCTAGCTAATCAGGTCCAAACCACAGGGTTTGCGACTTCTCTAAATAATAATTCTAATCAGGTGCAGACCTAGGAGCCAAAATATAATATTATAGTGCCCCAAACTCCAACAAAGCAAGTATCTCATTTTCTGATGCCACAGCAAAATGCGGTTCGGCCGCGTCAGAATATGAATCAAGGTTTGAGAATTAATGCAAGTGTGACTCATTCCAACAATACCCTTTGTTTGATTCAAATGAGGGAGATGGCTTGATCAGTCAGCCTGACGGACCCTGAGAGGGGAGGCAGGCTGCATACTTAGTGCAGCTTTAGAGGTACACCAGAGAGGACCATTCTTAGATAGTGAAGTGGATGGCCGCCTGTGTAATTTTTGTTTGACACTCATGCTACCTGTTCTACTCTAAGAACAGTAGAAGTCCCAAACCTATCACTCTTGGGAAAAACAATCCAAGTTGGTGTAGAAAATAAGCAAATGACAGCTCAAGAAACTGCCCCAATCACTCTGAAAATAGAATCCTTTGAGAATCCTTTGAGGACAAGCACAGGTTTACACTGTGTGAGCACAGCCCTGTGAACCTTTTGGAAAGAGACTTGTTACACAGTTACGTTGTGTTATCTTTTCTACCCCAGATGGAATTGAGATTCAGAGTCAGGATGAAGATGCTTTGTTTCAAGTATCAAGAAATGAATCTTGTTGCACATTATTGATCTTGTTAACAGTTGATGATTTGCCTCCAGATTTGAGAGAAACTGTTAAGCATGAAGGGTGGGATTACTCAGGAAAATATATCAGAGTGATTAAAAGTGTAGAACCTGTCCATATAGCTGTTAAACCTAATGCTGAATTCCCGAGAACCCCACAGTACAATTTTACCCCTGAAATGATTGCTGGAATAACTCCTGTAATCAAAGTCTGTGATACAACAGGGAATCCTGAAAGACATAATTGGGAGACCTAGCAACTCTCCAATTATGGGTCTCCAGAAGCCAAATGGCAATCACAGAATTGTACAGGACCTTAGGAAAATAAATAACATTGTTGGTCCTTGTTGCCCCGTGGTACAGAATCCAGCTGTATTATTGTTTCATATTCCATGTGAGGCTGAGTGATTTGCTGTCACTAATTTGTGCCAGACCTTCTTTTCTATACCGTTGCACGAGGATAGCCAATTCCTCATTGCATTTCAGTTTGGAAACAGGGTTTTGACATGGTGTCGAGTTCCACAAGGGTATACTGAATCTCCATCAATCTTTAATCAGATTCTAAAGAAAACTTTGGACTCTTTAGTCATGCCTTGCAATTCAGTCCTGATCCAACATATTGATGACCTAAGGGAGGGGTTGAATACTCAAGAGGCTTGCAAACAGGATATTATTGTGTTACTGAACCACTTAGCTGAAAATAGACATAAGGTATCTCTAGGAAAGTTACAATATTGTCAGAAAGAGGTCGAATATCTTGAACACTACATTGAAAAAGGAGTGATGAAAGTGTCATAAGAGAGGATTTCAGCCATATTGAAAATGAGTCTGCCAACTACACAGAGGGAAATCAGAATGTTTTTAGGAATAGTGGGCTACTCTAGACAATGGATACCCAACTTTTCCCTGGTGGCCAAGCCTTTACAGATGGTGACACATAAGGATGTACAAGAACAAAATATTGAGCTACTTCATCATTACTACACACTAACAGGATAATGTATAAAACAAAGACAATGCAATAAATTCCAACAAAATATTCATTAAAAGTGTATGTACAAAAAAAACAGACCAATATATCACAAATTTATAAATATACAACTCCTGCGCAAAGAGATTAACAATATCCAAATACAGAAACATTCATCGATATTAAAAAATACAATACACAGAACATAAAGAACAATGTCACAAATATATTAACATACAACAGTTACTCACAAAGACAATGTGCTACACAAGACAAGACAGTATGATTGTAATGCCACAATAATTAACATACATAGACACAAAACATAGGTTCTTACAAATATACTTAAATACAATTTACTATAAACATTTTATCTTTCAATTATGACTATAACACCGTTCCATATGATGCAACCTAATATATAAATCACAATTGTAACTTAGTCTTGTCTTGCAGTTACCTGGGATAGGTCTTCCATACTATGAAATAATTTTACCAGGAAAAAACAATCAATCTTCATGTATACAGTAGTAGGAACTAAGCCTACGCCCGTTTCGGAGGTAGTCCTCGGAATAAGGAGTCCGCCTTCATCAGGGCAGTTCCATTAACACTTGATAATGTAAAATATTGCAGGTTCCAACAGCCTAGTTAGCCTTTCAAACAGCAGATGGCCTGCAACAAAAAAACGATGATAAGAGAAAATAGAAGAGGCGACAATCTTGTTAAAATGTTCCTCATTGACACCCTTTTTGAGGACAAACACATCTCTACAATAACCAATCCAAAATTCTTTTTGATTTACCAAAACTGGTAGTTTTTACAACAAAAAATAAGCCAGGGCATCCTTCATGTGGTTCATACTGATCATACTACTTCCATCTTTCAATTTGCGTGGGCCTTCTAATGGTGAAAAGTGATGACAATAGGACTTGTCTGATCCTATACCATGGGACAACAATTGCCGTGTCGAGTTCCTTGAGCTGAGAGAATGTCTCTGTCATGCCCTGGCTCCGGGGATGCCCAATTATAATAAATCTTTTGCACTTTTCTGCAGTGAGAGGGAGGACTGAGCTCTCTCTGTGCTGACTCAAATGCATGGAAATGCTAAGAGATAAGTGGCATTTTGTCTGCCACATTAGATCCTGTAGCTTCTGCATTACCTAGATGTCTACAATCAGTACCAGCAGTCAGCACTAGTATAGAGAGGTGTGACAATATTGTTATGGGTCACCCATTAACTGTGTTTGTGACCCATTTGGTAGAACTTTTGCATACTAGAACCAGAACACAGCTTTTAACAAGCAGTTGACTAACTAAATGTAAGCAAGTGATTGTAGCTGCAGAGATGGTGACAATAAAACATTGACAAATTTTGAATCCTGCTACTCTGTTGCCAATAGTGGGTCAAGGAACCAATGAAGATTGTGAAGGGGAATATGATTGTCTTGATGTTACTGAACTGTCCAAGCTGATACAAGATATATGAGATGAACCATTACCTGAATCCAAAACAGTGAAGGAAGTTTAAAAGCAGCTTATGCTGTTTGTACCCTTTCTGGAGTTGTTGAAGCTTCCTGGCTTCAAGGAATAGTCCCTGCCCAAGTGGCTGATTTGATTGCTCTTACTAGAGCATGTTGCATTTCTGATCATTTGAAAGTGACAATCTTTTCTGATTGCCAATACGATTTTGGTGTTGTTCATGACTTTGGACAACTGTGGTCTCACCAAGGCTTTGTGATGTCTTCTGGATCTCCAATTCAGAATGGATATCAAGTGAGAAACCTCCTTGATACACTACAATTGCTTGAACAGATTGCAGTGGTCAAGAGCCCTTCCCATCATTCTGGAGATGATCATGTAACTCTGGGCAATAGCTACGCTGATGAGGTTGCCAAGTATTGTGCTCATAATGTTTTGAGAATAACTTTAACCTCTTGTTGACAACAGCTGATACCTGGGATGAGGTGAAAAGGCATCAAGAGGAACTGTCTGAGGAGGAACAACAGAGTTGGGTTAGAGCAGGTTGTGTCAAAAGAGATGATGACATTTGGATTTCAATGGATGAATGACCAGTGTTACTAAAAAGTTTGCTACCTCCTATGGCTAGACATTTCCATAGTCCGGCTCATACTGGTAGAGGCACAATGGCAAGGTTGTGTAGGCAGACCTGGTTTCATCTGAAATTCATATTGATGGCTGAGGCATTATGTCACAGGTGTGTTGTATGTCAACAGAACAATGTTGGAAAAAGAACTGCAGTCACATTAAGTCTTATAGGTAGGTCAGGAGGCCCTTTTAATAGGATACAGATAGATTTTATTGAAATGCCTGTGTGCAATGGATTGAGGTATGTTTTGGTCATTGTATGCATCTTTTCCCGTTGGGTCAAAGCAAGTCCAATGAGATGAAATTATAGTCTTACTGTAGCCAAACTACTGTTGAGGGAACACATTTCCAGATTTGGGTTTCCAACTTCTTTGGAATAAGATTGCGGAACTCATTTTAACAATGAGGTCCTGAAATTGTTGTGAGCTGCATATCAAATGGAACAGAGATTGCATTGCAGCTACAGACCTGCGGCTTCAAGTCTTGTGGAGCAGGTGAACAGCTTGATGAAATCAAGACTGGCAAAAGTGTGTGCTTCAACATCTTTGAAATGGTGTGATGCTTTGCCCCTTGTGTTGATGGTCTTTGGAGTGTACCTGATCAAAAAACTGGACTAACCCCCCACAAAATCCTGATGGGGAGGGCAATGAGACTGCCAGCGATTCCTGCTAATGTATTTGTGAAAATGACAGATGATATGATCCTAGATAATTGCAAGGGACTAGCTAATTTAGGGGGTCATTCTGACCCTGGCGGTAAAATCCGCCAGGGCCAACGACCGCGGGAGCACCGCCAACAGGCTGGCGGTGCTCCCTTGAGCATTCTGATTGCGGCGGTACAGCCGCGGTCAGAAACGGAAAACCGGCGGTGTACCGCCGGTTTTCCGCCGGTTTTCCGCTGCCCTGGGGAATCCTCCATGGCGGCGCAGCTGCAACTGCACCCGTCGCACCCCTTCCACTCCGCCGGCTCCATTCGGAGCCGGCATCCTCATGGAAGGGTGTTTCCCGCTGGGCTGGCGGGCAGCATTCTGGCGGTTGCCCGCCAGCCCAGCGGGAAACCCAGAATACCCGCGGCGGCCTTTTGACCGCGCAGCGGTATTCTGGCGGTTCCAGCCAGGCCGGCGGCTTCCGCCGCCGGCTGGGGTCAGAATGACCCCCTTAGTGTGTTCTGTGTCTCATCATGTTGGAGCCATCACAGCCCCTTCACAACAAAAACAGTGCCATGACCTCAGTCCAGATGACTGGGTATTGGTGAAGAAGCATGTTAGGAAGACGTGTCTTGATCCCTGTTTGTGTGGGGCATAACAGGTGATCCTGGTTATAATGACTGCCATGGAGTGTGGAGGTCTTCCCATCTGGATACATGCTTCCCATACTCGTAGTATTGAATTTTCTCTTAAAACAACAGCACTTGTTCCAGAAGAACCAGTAGTACGAGACAGGCAGTCAAGCTGTCGGGGACCATCCTGATTTTGAAAAAGCACCTAAGCAAGCTGAAGAGGGTCTGCAACTCTGAAGCAGAAACAAAGAGACCTATCCTGTGGTGAACCCGTCACACCCAGACCCTGGAGAAGGAAGGAGTGCTGTAAGAAAGCAAGTAGAAGCTGAAGACCATTGGCCCAGAAGCCAAGAACAGGGAAAAGTGAGCTTGCCTAAAGAACGTGTGCTGCTAACGATTGCTGAGGGGAATGGAAACGTTGACTTGAACAAAAGTGAAAATAAGGGCGTGGTGCTGAAATGATTGAAAAGGACAAGAGTGCCTAGTCATAGGTATTCTTCACCAGAGTGGACCTACTTTGCAAATTACACAATCACAGATTAAGAGTTCTTGAAATTTCGGGATCAGTATTCAAGTTTGGCTGAACCTCTATAAACTGAACATTTTGGTTGAACTGTATTTTGGATTTTTGCTGTCACATATGAGTTTAGTTTGAGGGCACGTTAGAGGAATTTGGCAGCTTTCCTAGGCCCCAGTAGAAGAAGAAAGAGGGTTGTCACTTAGAAGAATGCTGAGTAGGGCTAGGGAAGTCTTAAGAAGATTAGTTTGTTAGTGATAAACTAACTTTGAACTTTCTGAACTTCCTTGCTGTTTGCATTGGTGAAACCAACAACAAAGTATTTTACCATCACTCTGCTTACTTGATAATAGATTTGATTCTCAAGAGGTAATGGAGCCAAACCTGAAAGTTAGATGTACATACATAGTAGGTGCTTTGGAGCTCATTTTCTTTGTAATACTAGAAGTAGTGCTAATAGGAGCATTTTCTTCTGCACATTCTGAAGAGAAGGAGCTGTCCCCTACTGTTTCCTTATTGACTCTTCGCCATAATTATAATAATCACTATGGTGGTCATTACAACCCTGGCGGACGAATGCAAAGACAATAGAAAATGAGTGTAACCATTGTAATATATTAAAATCAAGTAGGCATAAATATATATATTCACCATGTACAAAATACATACCAAGCATAGTAGTCCAGGTAATGCTCCAATTAAGTTCGTGGAACACTGGGACCACACGGTATGGGGAAGGCCCACACAAGATCCCCGACCATGACGGAGAGAACACTGCAGGGGCATCAGACAGCAACTAAACAGGCACCTCAGGGGGAGGAAAAGGGGGTGCACCTCAGCCGCTTGAGTGCACGACGCCAAATCCACGAGGGGGCCACATGCTCACTGTCAAATCCTGGGGAGTGCAAAGCCACAGTCTCTCAAGTCTCTACAGTGGGTGGGTTGCCCACTCTTCCATCCTGGGGAGTGCAAAGCCAAAGTCTCTAAAGTCTCTACAGTGGGTGGGTTGTCCACTCTTCCATCTTGGGGAGTGCAAAGCCACAGTCTCTCAAGTCTCTACAGTGGGTGGGTTGCCCACTCTTCCATCCTGGGGAGTGCAAAGCCACAGTCTCTCAAGTGGATGACAGTCTCCACTGGTTCTGGAGGGGGCATGGTGCCCAGAATGCTTCATCCTGCTAAGGACAGAGGTAGAGGATGACAGTCTCCACTGGTTCTGGAGGGGGCATGGTGCCCAGAGTGCTTCATCCTGCTAAGGACAGAGGTAGTGGATGACAGTCTCCACTGGTTCTGGAGGGGGCATGGTGCACAGAGTGCTTCATTCACCCTGTGACGGACTTAGTAGTGTCAGTGCCCTTGCCTATCATGGGCCAGCGGTGCTTGAGACGGCGGTGCCCTGTTCAGCGGTGCTTTGAGACGGCGGTGCCCTGTTCAGCGGTGCTTGAGGCAGCGGTGCCCTGTTCAACGGTGCTTGAGGCAGCAGTGCCCTGTTCAGCGGTGCTTGAGACGGCGGTACCCTGTTCATCGATGCTTGAGGCGGCGGTGCCATTTTCAGCGGTGCTTTTGGCCAAGCTGAATGCTGAATGCTGGCAGTCATTCGTGGCCCAGTGGGGCTTGTGCTGGCGGTCCTTCATGGCCCAGAGGGGCATGTGCTGGCGGTCCTTCATGGCCCAGCGGGGCTTGTGCTGGCGGTCCTTCATGGCCCAGCGGGGCTTGTGCTGGTGGTCCTTCATGACCCAGCAGGGCTTGTGCTGGCGGTGGCCTCCTGGGCAGCTGGGCTTGTGCTGGCGGTGGCCTCCTGGGCAGCTAGGCTTGTGCTGGCGGTGGCCTCCTGGGCAGCTGGGCTTGTGCTTGCGGTGGCCTCATGGGCAGCTGGGCAGGTGCTGGCTGTGGCCTCCTGGGCAGCGGGGATGATGGCGGTCTTCTCCGTCATGCTGCTCTTCCCAAACTTGCCGGGTTTCTTGTGGCCCTACCCCACCTTGGAAGGTGTCACAGATTACTCCACACTCCCACCGGGACCCCTGGGAGCGGCTTGGGTGGCTGGAGTCTTCCCCCTCTCCCGCCGGGCACTGGCCAACTTCTGATGCTTCACAGGTGGGGGACTGTCTGTGCTGTGGCTCCGTGCCACACTGGCTGCCCTGGTGGCCGGTGCACTCCAGATTCCGGTGACTATAGGCACCACTGGTCCCGGAGATGTTGTGGCTGAGGTGCTAGTTCGGGACCTAGGAGACGGACGGGGTGGGGGAGGTGTTGGAAAGAGGTCAAGGTTGGACAGGAAAAGTCTTTTTGACACACTGGGATGGGTAGCTGGAGGGGGTTTGGGAGTGGAGGAAGAGGTGGTGGTTGTAGGAGGTGTTTGTTTGCTGATTTTGGGTGAAGGTGCATGCGCTGGAGGCTGTCGTGAGGTGGATGGCTGTTGGGTGGGTGTGTGCCTGCGTCTGTGTATCTTGGGAAGGGACATCACAGACACATTGGGAGAGGACGCAGGGGACGTGTGAATGGTAGTGGGGGTGGTGACTGCACGTGAGCGGGGTGTGGTGGTGGGTGTGCTGGAGAGGTACGTAGTGGCTGTAGAGGTAGTGAATGCAGGTGTGAGTGTAGACGAAACAGGGAGGGAGGAGGGACACGAGGAGGAGGGGGACACAGTGGACGCAGTAGATTTTGGTGTGTCTGCATGTGTGTGATGCTTGCGTGAGTGCCTGTGGGATGTGAGGTGCTTATGTTTGCCTGAGCTTCCCTTGTGTGTTGACGTGTATGCATGCTGGTCTGTAGGTGTGCTTGGGATAGGCTGAGGTTCAGGGGATTGGGTCTGGGTGGAGGAAGTTGGAGGGGGGAGGGTAGACATAGGGACAATGGATGCCATCAGTGCTGAGGCCAGAGTCTGAAACGCTCGCTGAAGGGCCGCCTGACCAGAATGAATGCCCTCCAGGAATGAATTGGTTTGTTGCAACTGCCTTTCTACACCCTGGATGGCATTAAAAATGAGAGACTGACCAACAGTTAGGGACCTGAGGAGGTCAATGGCCTCCTCACTGAGGGCAGCAGGAGTGACAGGGGCAGGGCCTGAGGTGCCTGGGGCGAAGGTGATGCCCTCCCTCCCGGGTGAGCGGGTATGGGGCGAAGGCTGAGGGGCTGCTGGGAGGGCGGCGCTGGAAGGGGGGTGGTGGCTGTAGATGGGGGTGGCACAGATGTTGCAGCCACCACAAGGGAGCTCCCATCAGAGGACGAGTCTGTGTCACTGGTCTCAGCTCCTGTCCTCACAGTGGAGCTCCCCTCGCCCTCCGTCCCACTGGTGAACTCCGAGTCCGTAGTGTGACCCTCCATGGCCATGTGGGATGCAGCCCCCTGGTGCTCCGGTGCCACTGCTCCTCCGCCTGATGATGCTACTGCACACAAGAACAGGGAGACCACAAAAAGGGGGGGATGACAGAAGAAAAACATGTTGAGTGCATGCATTACTGCTACCGTTGGCGGAAACCACAGACACAGAAGCCCCCTGCACTGCGCCGCTCACTTGGGGTCCACTCTTCAATCCCTGGGAAATGGCCTACAAGGCTATGGACGACATCTGCACACATAGATGACACAGGGGCATGATTAGGTGTACTTGGCACTCTACAAAGGTGGGGTGGGCTGCCACATGGGCTGCCTAACGGAGGGACATTGCCTATGGCACTCGCCGAGGCCTAGGAAAACCCACAGCCCACCTCCCCCACCCAGACCCCTCCACTGCGCGCAAAATCAGCAGAATGAGAGTGAAGTCAACCTCTTGTGGCTGCAGTGATACCCTCAAGCGCCCATCCAACTCCGGGTAGGCCACCGCCAGGATCCTGCACATCAGGGGGGTCATGGTGCAACGGACACCCCTCCCACATTTGGAGGCCATCCCCAGCTGAGTCTCCGCTGTCTTCTTGCTGCAGCGGCAAATGTCCTTCCATCTTTTCCAGCAGTGGGTGCTCCGTCTGTGGTAGACCCCCAGGGTCCAGACGTCCTTGGCGATGGCACGCCAAATATTTTTTTTCTGGTGGGCGCTGACCTACATGAATTGTACAGGAGGAAGAGAAACTTATTACCAACTGCACCGTCAAAGTGATTGGCCCCCATCCCTACCCTAGCCATGTGGCACATGCATTCACTGTCGTTTCATGCACGCCGCACTCTCCCCCCTTCCTTCTTACATCCAGCCCTTTCCACACAGGAATAGCCCATACATCATGCTCCCAGTGTACTTACCTGTTTGTCTGGAGGACAGTAGAGTAGCGTGTACTGGGGGAGGACCCCATCCACGAGTTTCTCCAACTCCTCCGATATGAAGGCAGGGGTGCTTTCCCCAGGTACTCGAGCCATTGTCTCTTCCAGACCAAGGTCACAGCAGCACTTGCAGTGTAGGTCCTCTCCTGTTGAAGATCAGGTATCGAGTGATTGCACAGATAGAAAATGGCGGTCACGTCCACGGCGGTGCGTACCGTCACCGCCGGCGTGCATCGTCATTGGCTCCTGGGACACATAGGGTCCAATGTTAACCAATGCAGCATTGCGCCGCGGTCTTTGACCGCCTACCACGACGGTGTACAACGCCAGCGCAGTTACCTCACATACCATTGTCCCACTTTAGAGGTCAGGCAGCCGCCATTTCAGGGGCCCACATGGCTTAATTTTCAACTGCGTCACACATACCTAGACCTAGACTCAACACACATACAGGCCACTTTTTGAGTATGAATGGTGTTCTGTGTAAGCTGTGGGTAAGTACCTCTGAGTTGTTTGACTCTGTGCTCGCTGTTGTCCTTCATAGGCACCGTCCGCTCAGACATGAGAGGAGATGGCAGCATCCTCCGGTGTACCGACTGTTGGTGGACCTGTCGACAATGGAGGAAAGACGTGATTATAACATACAGGCTTGATCGTGCCACAATCCAGGAACTGTGTACCCAGTTGGAGCCAGAGCAAAAACAACAAGTGATGGACGGAATGCTGAACATTGTCAAACACTCACCCCCAGTCACAGATCTGGGTTTAATACATCGTTCTTTTGTTCACCATGCCACCCAAGTTTGGACCCAGCCATATGCAAATCAGTCTTGACCCTGTTCCTCATGGGAACAGTCCAGCCCGAACTGCCAAGCCAGGTCCTCACTGGACCGGAAACAAGCATCCTGGGACCGGTTTCGGGGTTTCACCCCTCATCAGCCAGGCTAGCTTGAATCCAGTGGCATGGGAAGCACGGGACCCACGTCTGGGCATACCCTTCCCACTTAGGGCGACAAAGCAAAAACAACAAGTGATGGACGGAATGCTGAACATTGTCAAACACTCACCCCCAGTCACAGATCTGGGTTTAATCCATCGTTCTTTTGCTCACCATGCCACCCCAGTTTGGACCCAGCCATATGCAAATCAGTCTTGACCCTGTTCCTCATGGGAACAGTCCAGCCCGAACTGCCAAGCCAGGTCCTCACTGGACCGGAAACAAGCATCCTGGGACCGGTTTCGGGGTTTCACCCCTCATCAGCCAGGCTAGCTTGAATCCAGTGGCATGGGAAGCACGGGACCCACGTCTGGGCATACCCTTCCCACTTAGGGCGACAAAGCAAAAACAACAAGTGATGGACGGAATGCTGAACATTGTCAAACACTCACCCCCAGTCACAGACCTGATGTCAGCTATCTGCCATCCCACTGGAATCCCCCCTCAAGTGCAGGTGCTGTCAGTGCTCCATTTCCTTGCAAGTGGGTCATTTCAAACAACAGTGGCCATAGCATCAGGGATGTCCCAGCCTATGTTTTCCAACGTGTTGTCCAGAGTGTTGTCTGCCCTTCTGAAACACATGCGGAGCTACATCATTTTCCCTCAGGTGGAGGATTTGCCTACAGTGAAAGGTGATTTCTATGCCCTGGGACATATCCCCAACATCATAGGTGCCATTGATGGGACCCATGTGGCTTTGGTCCCCCCCCACAGGAGTGAACAGGTGTACAGAAACTGGAAGAGTTATCATCCGATGAATGAAGGTGAGCACCTGGAAGCAAGTCAGTGGGAATGGTTGTCTGGGTCTGGGGATATCCCTCCAGGTTAGTGTGTGTCTAACAGTTGTCCCTCGCCATTTGCACGGGACTCTGGTTCCCCCAATCTGTCATGGCTACTGACCCCAGTGAGGAATCCCAGGACAAGGGCAGAGGAACGCTACAATGAGGCCCATGGGTGAACTAGGAGGGTGATCGAGCGGACCTTCGGCCTCCATATGACAGGTGGATCCCTATTCTACTCACCAAAGAAGGTGTGCCAGATCATCGTGGCCTGCCGTATGCTTCACAACTTGGCTTTGCGATGACAGGTGCCTTTTCTGCAGGAGGATGGTCCAGATGGCAGTGTTGTGGCAGCTGTGGAGCCTGTAGACAGTGAAGACGAGGAAGCAGAGGAAGAAGACATGAACAACAGGGACTCAGTGATCCAGCAATATTTCCAGTGAGACACAGGTAAGAGTACAGAGCTGCCTACTACATGTACTTAAACACTACTGCCTCTCTACTGTCTGTCGTTTTCACCCAGTGAATGGTCACTGAGTGTTCAATTTCCCTTACAATTTCACAGATGTGGGTCCCACTGTGTGACATCTGCTTTGATTCCTCATGGACTAGAGCTGTTTGACATAGGTATGTTGACATTACATTTGAATGAACATTTTGCCACTGTTATTGCTAATACACTATTTCGAAATCAGAGACAGACTCCAGATTGTTTTTTGCTTTAAGTGTGTTTATTTAAGTGCTCAATATTGGAGGGGGTAGTTAAATGGTGAGGGGTGAGGGGTGATGGTGGAGGAATGTCCATGGCAGAGTCCAGTCTATTAGTCTCACATGTGCATTGTCCAAAGGGGCATAGGAAGTGGAGCTGGGGCAGTTTAGGTATGGACACGATGACAAAGTGGGACAGTAGGATGACAATCAGGGTGGTCTCATTTCTTGGCGGGGGTCTTGGCATCATTCTCTGTCTTGTTCCTGGATCTCAGGGACCGTTTGCAAGGTGGTTCTCCCTCTGCAGGGGGTGGGGTGCTGGTGTGGTGGTCCTGTGGCGGGGCGTTCTGTCCACTACCGCCGGCGGGGGTGGTGGGCAGTTCATCGTCCAGGCTAGTGCCAGGGGCCCCTTGTTGTGCCACAGTGTCCCTCCCGGTGTTGAGTACTTCCTTCAGCACCCCTACGATGGTGCCCGGGGTGGAGTTGATGGTTCTGAGTTCCCCCCTGAAGCCCATATACTGTTCCTCCTGCAGGCACTGGTTCTCCTGAAACTTGGCCAGTACCGTTGCCATCGTCTCCTGGGAGTGGTGGTAGGCTCCTATGATGGAGGAGAGGGCCTCGTGGAGAGTGGGTTCCCTTGGCCTGTCCGTCCCCTGTCGCACAGCAGCCCTCCCAGTTCCCCTGTGTTCCTTGGCCTCCGTCCCCTAGACCGTGTGCCCACTGCCACTGCCCCCAGGTCCCTGTTGTTGGTGGGGTGGTGGGTTAGCCTGGGTTCCCTGTAGTGGTGGATACACAGCTGATTGACGTGTCCTGGGGATGGAGGTATAGGCCGCTGGGTGGGTGCTGTGCTGGTGTTTCCAGAGGGGGAAGGTCTGTAGTGGCCTGTGACTTTGTGATGGGAAACGACTGTCCCGACGTCCCGGATGGGCTGGGCTGGTCATCTGGATCCAGTTGGACAGAGCTGCTGTCATCACTGTGGGCCTCTTCTGTTGGTGGTGTGGACATGTGTGGACCCTCCTGTCCGGTGACGTTGGGTAGGAGTCCTGTAGGGGTATAAAAGGATGCTTATTACATCTGTGTGTGGAATGGTGTGCAATGGGTGGGTGACCGTGTACCCCAGTGCTTGCATTCCTGTGTGGGGGCTTGTGTGATGATGGTTTAGGGAGGTGTTTGGGTATGTGCAGTGGGCATGCTTTAGTGATGGGTGTCCATGCTTTGTTGTTGCATGCAGGGCTTGGTGTTGGGATGGGTGGTTTGTGATGTTGGGACATTTGTGAGGAGTAGGAGTGCTGGGGGTGAGGGTGGGGGTATGTGATAGCATGCAGGTAGGGTGGGGGATGTAATAGTTAAGATTCGACTTACCAGAGTCCATTCCTCCACCTACTCCTGCGAGGCCCTCACGATGCAGAATCACCAAGACCTGCTCCTCCCATGTTGTTAGTTGTGGGGGAGGATGTGGGGGTCCGCCGCCAGTCCGCTGAACCGCCAGGTGGTGTCTTGAGACCACGGAACGCACCTTCCCCCGTAGGTCGTTCCACCTCTTCCTGATGTCCTCCCGATTTCTTTGGTGTTGTCCCACTGCGTTGACCCTGTCCACTATTCTTTGCCATAGCTCCATCTTCCTAGCAATGGAGGTGTGCTGCACCTGTGATCCGAATAGCTGTGGCTCTACCCGGACAAGTTCCTCCACCATGACCCTGAGCTCCTCCTCCGAGAATCTGGGGTGTCTTTGCCATGCCATGGGGTGGTGTAGGTGATGTGTGGGGTGGAGTGTGGGGTGATTAGTGTGCTGATATGTAGTGGTGAGTTGTGTGAGGTGCGTGGAAGTTCTGTGGGTGATGGTGTTGTGTGCCTGTGGATGCTAGTGTTCTTGCTGGTGCTGTCTCTCTCTGGCTTTCGTTCGTAAGTTGTTGTCGTAAGGGTTTCTGGGTGATGTGGGTGGGTATTTTTATATTGTATTGGGTGTGTGGGAGTGGTGTGTGTATGTGTATCAGGTGTGTGTATTTTGAATTGTCCAATGTGGCTGTGTTTTGGAGATGTGTGTGTATTTTGAGCGCGGCGGTGTGTACCACCAATGGAATACCACGGTTGAAAGACCGCTGCGTGAATTCGTGGGTCGTGATAGTGTGGGCGTATATCTGTTGGCGTGACGGTGGAGGTTTTGTTTTCGCCAGTTTATCACTGACCTTTGGTGTGGCGGACTTGTGTGGGTGTCTAGATTTTGGCGGATTCCGAACTGTGGGTCATAATAGCTGTGGCGGAATTCCACAGCTGCGGCGGTGTGTTGGCGGTCTTCTGCACGGCGTTAAGTGGGATTTACCGCCAATGTTGTAATGAGGGCCCATATGTTAAATGAAAAAGCACTACATTTATATAACTCTAGAGGAGATTATTCAGCTAATGTATATTTTAAATTGCTATTTGAACATATTAATACAATGGATGCATGCATGTGTTATGGCTGTACGCAGCTACCTGGTCCCCCATCACAGGGTATCCCTTATCATTATATTCCACTGACATGTGATATTTATTGTACTTACCTATTTTGTATTTTGTAATGCGTGACGTTTTCAATATTATTTTTCTAATTATGACTTGGTGCTGCCAGAGATCCCCTGTTCAAGCATCTGAATAAAATTCTTTATTTTAAAGGTGCTGAAATTGCAGGGTAATATTTTGCATCATTGAAACCTTTAAACACTGCATATGCAGAGAAACATGATTTAACCTGCTGAATGACTGAGATAGAAAAGAAATGTCTAAGTTTGGTAGAAGATTGAAGGGTGGCATTAGGAGCCAAATCCAAAACAGACAAAGATCTTAGAGCACAACACAAATGGAAGAAGGAGGAAAGAAAACATCAAGTTCAAGGGAATTTGCCAACTTTGACTTTGGACTGGCAACATAAAGAGAAGTTGTACATACACATTGATGACCGAAGGTATATAGATCCATTGTTTATAGGGAAAAGCGATTGTGAGCATGTTTTTGATGAAGAGTGAATTCTTCTTTGATGAAAATTATCCTGTGATTCCTGGAGTATATTTTTTTTGTGGACAGCATGCATATATTAAGTTGCCGAAAGGTTGGCATGGTACGTGTTATCTGGCAATAGTCTTTCAAACGATTTGTCATGTGGAATGTCTTGAAGATTCTGTGTGGAGGATGAAAGCTAGAACTAGATGAGGAGCAAGTGCTGCTGAAATAGAAAGGGGTGTGTTTGGTGCATTGATTCCATTAGTAGGAGTGATTCTGAATTACCAGAAGATTAGAAAGCTGTTCACAATAGTTGATAAATTAGCTACTAGCACTGCAAATTCACTGTTGTTTGTAAACAACAAAATGGTCGCAATAAGATTAATGGTTTTCCAAAATTGACTTGCGCTAGACTTGTTTCTCTCAAAAAAAGGCATAGTCTGTCGGATGCTGAAGGTTTGGCAATATTGTACCTATATTCTGGATAAAAGTAAGAATTTGCAGAACTATGTCTGGAATATCTCTTTGTTGACAAAGGACTTGAAAGAGCTGGAAGTAAATGGTGCATGGCAAGCAACTGGAAATTGATTTTCTGCTCTAGGCAGGTGATTTGAAAACTGGTTATTGTAGGCATTGGGGAATTGTATCTCAGCCATGGGAATAGTTCAGTTTGTTGGATACAAAATCTCCCAGAGAATGGCGATTCAGAGAGGAAGGAAGAGAAAGAAAGCAGAAGTTGAGATGGCAGATAATCAGTGTAAATATTATGATGATATGAAAGTTGTTCAAAACAACCATACTTGAGGGAGTCTCATTCAGGAATGAAGTGGGATTATGATGACTCTATAAGTCATCATAGGAAGGGTTAAGAGCACAACCTGACTGTGCCATTATATCTCTTAAAACATGCAATGAAGGGGCAGTTATTTTTCGGTATAGCGAGAAAACTTTTTAAATTTGCACGTGGCACACCGAAATTCATTCAAGTCCACAAATGAATATAATGTTTCATGTATGCCGCATTTAATCATTGTTTGAGAATTGTTTATGTTATAGTATTTAAGCACTTTTATTCTTTATAATGATTTATGTGCAATGCAAGAAGACTTTGGGAACCATTTATTTAGAAAGTGTACTTGTACATATTTAGCTTGGCCAAGGGAAGGTCCACAACAGTCCTGTTTTTTAATTTCAATGTGAAGTTTGCTTTTTGCATGTTTGTTAGAAATGGGGTCTTTGGTTGGCAGTCAGGTTACCCCAGCAAGGACCCTCACTCCAGTCAGAGTAAGTCACACACAATCCAAATTATCTTGTGCCCGCTCTCTGGTAGCTTGGCACTGAGCAGTCAGGCTTAACTTAGAAGGCAATAGGTAAACTATATGTGCAATAAATCATGCAATAACACAGTGCAAACACCACAAAAATACACCACACAGGTTTCCAAAAATATCGAATATTTTTCTGGGTAGATTAAGGTCACAATTATCAAGGTTTGATAAATACAAGTTGAAATATCACTTGTCTAATGATAAATAGAGTCTTTTATTTCTTAAAAACAACAATGGTCTCTTGTGTGTGCAAAGTACCTGGTTTCCGTCTAAATTATATGCACTGGACCATAGAGGTGGAGATGCGTGGAAAACATGGAGGTGTGTGTTGGTTTCTCCAGGCCCACACAGATGATGCGTCAATGCATTTCCATGCAGCAAGGGCTTTGCATCGATTTCTGGTGCGCAGAATTTGATTCTTTTCAGGTTGTGGGGTATTTGGATGCCCCGGGGAGGATGCAGAGAAATCCTGGGTGTGCAGGAGGAAGTCACAGTGTTGTGTAGCCATTTTAGTTATAGCTCCATGCACGTTAGTTTAATACACTAGGCCGCTCTGCACCTTGACCTAGGTATATTTTATTCAGATTTGCAACCAGTTTTATGGTCTTGTTTTAATTTCTTCTCTCTAATTGTTTTGCTTAGCCCAGCACTGTGTTCTCAAACAACACATTCTTGATCACTTTGTGCTTTAGTCAAGGCTATAGTTTGGTATATTGCCGATGAACGTGGTAGAAGTTTAGCCTCCAACATTCGTAGAAATACACATCCTTACGTAGGGACATTTTCTTAGAACATTAGCTGTGTTATTATAAAAACACTTCCTAGTCCCATTACATGTTAAGAGGGAGATTCCAGCCAGGGAACCACAACTGTATGCTGAATGCTTCGCTGCAGATGCTAACGCAGACTACAGGCCTTTGCTCAGGTATGAGGGTAGATGTCCTCCCGGGGGAACCTGAAAGGCAGGATTAGAGCTTCACATGCTGTGCTCAAATTATGATTCAGGTAGAAAATAGTCCATCGAATTTAGTGGCAATATGACAGCATTATTCTTATGCTTCACTCTCATCGTCACCATTTTAATATTGTTATGTTGTGTTGTTCTGGTTATTGCAGCTCACGCTTTGCTATCTAAAATGCTGTTGTTTTATTAAACCAGTCTTTAAAACTTATACTGCTTTCATTGTCATTTATATATGAGACCGAACTGTGAATGAGAGAACCGGATACGACCTGAGTGACCACAACTTCCCTGAGAAGTATGATATGTCATGCGCTCGGCTGCCCAATCATCTCTACCTTTCGGGAGAGATGAGGCACTGCTAGTTAGCCGGAGCAAAACTCAGATTCGGAGCGACAGGTGTCACCCACCGTGGGTCAGAATCAGTCTCCCACACTGTGGGCGATCTTGCTGCTCAAAATCCAGTAGTCTCATTAGAATAATGAGAGCCTACGTGACATGGCGCCGCCAACTTTTGGTCAGGCTCTAATTTTTGGGTCCTCCGGAGTATCTCTGTCTCATTATATATAATGACACCTCAATGCCGTATGCGGAGACGTCCGTGGTACTGAGGATTTCCACCACAGCTGTGTAGGTAATTGTAGGAAGTTGGCTCTGTATGTACTATTTCAAAGTAAGAAATAGCATGCACAGAGTCCAAGGGTTCCCCTTAGAGGTAAGATAGTGGCAAAAAGAGATCATTCTAATGCTCTAATTTGGGGTAGTGTGGTCAAGCAGTAGGCTTATCAGATGGTAGTGTTAAGCATTTGTTGTACACACACAGGCAATAAATGAGGAACACACACTCAAAGACAATTCCAGGCCAATAGGTTTTTATATAGAAAAATATATTTTCTTAGTTTATTTTAAGAACCACAGGTTCAAGATTTACAAACAGTAATGAAAGGTACTCAATTTAGGGGTGTGTCTAGGTCTGGGAGGTTAGTAGCCAATGGCTACTAGCCCTGTGGTAGCTACACCCTCTTTGTGCCTCCTCCCGGTGGGGAGGGGGTCACATCCCTAATCCTATTGGTGGAATTCTCCATCTGCAAGATGGAGGATTTCTAAAAGTCAGAGTCACCTCAGCTCAGGACACCTTAGGGGTTGTCCTGACTGGCCAGTGACTCCTCCTTGTTTTTCTCATTATCTCCTCCGGCCTTGCTGCCAAAAGTGGGGGCTGTGGCCGGAAGGGCGGGCATCTCCACTAGCTGGGATGCCCTGTGGCGCTGTAACAAAGGGGGTGAGCCTTTGAGGCTCACCGCCAGGTGTTACAGTTCCTGCAGGGGGAGGTGAGAAGCACCTCCACCCAGTACAGGCTTTGTTCCTGGCCACAGAGTGACAAAGGCACTCTCCCCATGTGGCCAGCAACATGTCTGGTGTGTGGCAGGCTGGTAAAAGTAGTCAGCCCACACTGGAAGTCGGGTATGTTTTCAGGGGGCATCTCTAAGATGCCCTCTGGGTGTATTTCACAATAAAATGTACACTGGCATCAGTGTGCATTTATTGTGCTGAGAAGTTTGATACCAAACTTCCCAGTTTTCAGTGTAGCCATTATGGTGCTGTGGAGTTCGTGTATGACAGACTCCCAGACCATATACTCTTATGGCTACCCTGCACTTACAATGTCTAAGGTTTTGCTTAGACACCGTAGGGGCATAGTGCTCATGCACCTATGCCCTCACCTGTGGTATAGTGCACCCTGCCTTAGGGCTGTAAGGCCTGCTAGAGGGGTGACTTATCTATGCCATAGGCAGTGTGAGGTTGGCATGGCACTCTGAGGAGACTGTCATGTCGACTTAGTCATTTTCTCCCCACCAGCACACACAAGCTGGCAAGCAGTGTGTCTGTGCTGAGTGAGGGGTCCCCAGGGTGGCATAAGACATGCTGCAGCCCTTAGAGACCTTCCCTGGCATCAGGGCCCTTGGTACCAGGGGTACCAGTTACAAGGGACTTACCTGGGTGCCAGGGTTGTGCCAATTGTGGAGACAAAGGTACAGGTTAGGGAAAGAACACTGGTGCTGGGGCCTGGTTAGCATGCCTCAGCACACTTTCAAATCATAACTTGGCATCAGCAAAGGCAAAAAGTCAGGGGGTAACCATGCCAAGGAGGCATTTCCTTACAGTAATCCTGTTGCAACTGGTGGTTGTTCAAGCTTGAACTTTAAAAAGAAACCCCATTTTGGGGTGCCTTCTCTGAACTCATAGTGTTACTATCATGGCAAATCCCCAACATGTACAAATAGCTGTTAACATGAGACAACCTCTCACAGCACACTTATAAGCAAATGGCCTAAGTGCACAGGGAGGTCCAGTCACATTCGTGGTGGACGCCCACACAGCTCATAGAACAGAACTTTTTTACTCTTCGGTCACATTTCCAGCAGCTGATGGGAACACAAATACATTTCACCTATATACACCTGCAAACGCACCTGGACAATACAGAGCGTACACGTTTTTAGAGATACCTCTATCTTATCAAGAACATAATAATTGGCTTGATGGCACCCCACCCCATACAATATTACCAGTAAGGTTAGGTCCACTAAGTAATGATGGTCCTACCTGGCCTTTATTGGCCACCTATACACCACATCCTGCGGTTGGAAATTTAGCAGTAGCTGAGGTTCGTCGCTTATACATTGAGTTAACAGCAATATATAGAGGATTAGTACAATTTGTGATGAAAACATTAAATACAAACCCAGCACGTGCTGCTCCAGCACACCCACATGCAGTAATGCCAGGTATAAATGCTGCAACTGTATATTCGATTATGGGTAAAGTACCCGCCAAACGAGAAGAAACTCCGTTTTGGTTAGCACAAAAAATTAATACGCTGGAGGCAATATTTCCCCATACGGGACCTCAGGATAAACTTAGAATATTAACGATGTGCTCGCCCTTTGGGATGGTCCCTACAGTAGAAAAGTGTAATACCTGGGGTACGGTATTTGCCGCGCTCTACACAACCGCACACGGTACACCAACACTTGCCAATTTACCGGAAGTGCTGAAACAAATTCAAGATGCCCCAGCCCTAGATTTGGGGATGCAATTGATGGACAATTTTGCCACAGTGTCCTCAATCATTTTAAGTAACCTTAAAGGGGAAGCAGTCGCACTTGCGGCTTCGTGACGTTCTGCAACAATATCAAGAACGAGAGCTGCCTAAAATAATAGCAGAAACATTTTCAAGTATTGGTCGAGATAGCCTAGGGTCCAGATCACAAAAACCTCAATTCCAGGGTAAATCAAATAAAGATAACCCTAAACAACGACCTGAGGGTAATAAGAAACGCTGGGATAAAAAGCAACAAACGCCTAAAAAAGAAAGGGGAGAATCTCCACGTACGGAGACCCCACAGAATAGATATAATCTCAGAAATAGAGATAATATCAAAACGCCTGATAGATATCAATATACTGAGACACGCCAATCTCGTTCCTTTCAGGACTCATCGTAAAAGAGAAATGAGAGAGGTGGGCGATCAGAGTGAAGAACAAAGTACGTGAAACCGAGACTGGAATCACAATGCTCTTCAGAGGTTTCTGTTAAAAAGGAAAAGAAACCTGCCAAACAAAAACAACAATTTAAAAAGAAAAAAG
Organism: Pleurodeles waltl; assembly: GCF_031143425.1. Taxonomy (NCBI): domain Eukaryota; kingdom Metazoa; phylum Chordata; class Amphibia; order Caudata; family Salamandridae; genus Pleurodeles; species Pleurodeles waltl. The sequence continues at coordinate 748,925,225 of NC_090443.1, read as the reverse complement.
TGGCAGCAGTCACAGTCCGACATGCCACATAGGAAGAGGATACTTTTGAAGAACAAGAATTGGGCTCTAGCATTGCTAGACAGTGCGGCAGAGGTCACAATAGTTCACCGGAATCTTCTAGAGCATCTGGAGGTGAAAGCAAGTGATGACTTTATACAAGTATAAACAGCGGACATGCGTGTCTCCAAGCCTGATAGGGTGTACAAAGTAACGCAGCAATTAGAAGGAGACATTGAATGCACAATAGACGCAATCTTTTGGGATCGCACAGTAAAAGTGTATGATGTCTTTTTGGCCGAACAAGATTGCCCGTCTGACTTTGTCCGTACCTGCCCATATGGAGAAGATATCATTAAGCCTTCCTTCTCGCCCCTTGTTCCAGAGGAACTAGCTGAATCCTATTCCATTGAATAGGCTCTAGCACAAGCACCTGCATTATAGAGAAATCACGTAGGATGGGATAAAGACTCCCCCTACCATGTAATTCCCATTAAAAGTGAACCTCAGCCACAACCGCAGTATCCTATAAAACATAAAGCAAAAGCACCAGTGAGAGAAATACTCACGCAATTAGAGTACCAGGGTGTAATTGAACCCTGTGTCTCCCCAATAAATAATCCTTTATTCCCAGTAGCCAAACCAGACCATTCATACAGAATAGTCTCAGACTACAGACATCTAAATAGTCGTACACGCACCTATGCTATACAAAATTCACATAGCACTGCACTAATGAGCAACATAGCAAAAGAACACTAGACATTTCCAGGGGGGTTTCTGCCAAAATATAGCACTTGAAAGCAGAGACTTAACAAGCTTTAGCGCGCTAGGCTCTCAGAAAAAATTCTGTTGTTTACCTCAGGGGTATAAGAACAGCCCAGGACTGTTCACGGCTCGTGTCACTGCCATTTTACACGAGATCGACCCTGAAGCATTGTCCTATGTAGATGATATATATCTCACGGATGATGAATTACTACAACATTTAAGACGGGTAGCCCTCATTGTTGTAGGGTTTGCCGAATTTGGCTACAAATTTAACTTCAAAAAAACTAAAATTGCCTTCCTCAGCGTCCTGTTTCTAGGATATGAGCTGTCAAGTGAAGGAAAGAGCCTAGAGCCACAATTCTTTAAAAAGTGTGCACAATTACAACCACCGAATATGATTAAAAAACTCCAATCATTATTGGGTTTCTTGAATTTTGGCAGAACCTGCTTTCCAGATTATGCTACACGCATAAAACCTTTATATGACTTAATACGTCCTGATTTTTCAAGTAAATTCTGGACAACTGAACATACACAAATCCTTAGAGAATTGCAGACAGGCATGCTTGCAGCACAACATTTACACACAAGGGACAACAAAACACATTTGGTCATCAGGGTAATAGCTGGGGCCATCGGTTTCACCTATGTGACATTTAATGAAGGTGAGAAAGTCCCGATTGCATGCAAATCACATTTGTATTCAGCAGCTGAACAACGCTTTGCTCCCACAGAGAAACTTCTCACTACCGTACAGATGGCTGTTATTAAAGAAAGACCTCTTGCCCAAGGAAAACGCATTATTGTTGTTTCTCCAATCCCCGCCCTAGAGGCTGTTACAAAAGCTAGCATTCCGAATGCAAAAGCACTACATCCACGTTGGATACAATGGGCTACGTCTCTAACAGCCACTGATGTAGACTACATTTTTGTCCCAAAGTTACAAACTCAGGAATTTCTACAATATGAAGTAGAATACCCAGTTCCAGCAAATACCTTGTCTATTGATCAGTATCATAGAGTCATGTACACCGATGGCTCTACACAACCTGCAATTGGAAGTAAACATCAATATTCTGCTGCTTGCGCAGTCGCAAGTGGCTATATGGAAGCACGTACATTTTGACCTCTACATACCTTTACACAGACCCTAGGGGATTGTACAGCACAATTGGCTGATCTAAAAGCTCTGCTGACGGCACTGGAACACATGGATCCGGCACAGCCAATGCTGATTGTATGTGATTCATATTACTGTGTCCAGTCCTTTAATGAATACCTGCATTATTGGCACCAGAATGGGTTCAAACACTCCAAAGGCAACACCATTAAACACAGACTACTGTGGGGGAAAGTAGCTGACCTGAAAGAGACACTACAGAATGTCCATGTTGTACATCCACTTGGACACCAGCTCATTGGAATACATGTTGCTGGAAATACATTGGCTGATGAAGCCGCAAGTCAGCAGTGGCAGTAGCCACTGTAGCTGCAGTGACTCGTTCACGTTCCAAACCAGACGCAGACATTTGGGCTGCCGTGAAAGATGTGGCTGATGGTACGCCCCATCCTAAAGGATTTCCTAACAAATATCATTATCATATGGGAAGTATGCTGAACGCTGAAGTTAAGATACCAGGCGTAGGCGTACAAGACATCCCTAACAAAGATTTAAGACCACAATTGATTAAAGCAGCGCGTGAGGGGGTGGCATCTGCACATGCTGGTGTGGCGGCTACAATTTCAATCTTACAGGCCCGTTATTGGTGGCCAGGTCTCAACAAAGAGACTAAGCAGTATGTCCTTTGTTGTGACATCTGTCATTAAATCAAAGTTTCTGCCGCAGACACCCCTCTTAATGTCAAACAAACCGCTACAGTGTGTGTACTTGGACCACTGCGGTCCCCTATCACCTGATAGTGCATACAAATACATATTAGTCGCTGTTGATTCATGCTCCAGATTTGTATGGGTGTGGCCACAACGCTCGGCTGATGCTCCAACTGTTATTAAAGACTTGCGAGTCTTTATTGGTACATATACAGTTGCGGCCTTCCTTTCGGACCAGGGCCCTGCTTTCACCTCAAGGGCATTGAGGGACAACATGGCTTCATTGGGGGTCCAACTACAGTACTCGTCTCCATTTCATCCCGAGGGAAATAGTGTTGTGGAGCGATTAAACCGTGATTTAAAGCAATCCTTAACAGCCAGAGTCTTAGGTACAGGTCGTAGTTGGCTTAATCACCTGTATGGAGTCCAGAGAGCACTAAATAACCTGCCTAGAAGGTCCTTGGGGGGTCGTACTTCATATGAGTGCCTGTTTGGAACTCAAATGTATGTTCCGGATCTTGATGGTCCTGGCGTGGAGGCAGCAGAAACACCTTTTGACATAAATGAACGTGTCACTGTCTTGCAGGAATTGCAACAGTTCCGTGATGATAATTCTTCCAAAAGTGCCGCCTCCGCAGGAATTAAGGATATGCCAGTAACATCTACCAGTTGGATTCCCAGAGTTGGGGATCTTGTATGTGAAAAAGTCGCAGTGAAAAAGGAATTTGGCCCTTCTTATTGAGCACCAGTCCCTGTACTAGGGATACACGGTACCAGAACTGTTATTCTACTACCGTTGGAAGGTGCCAAAGAAAATCGTTTTGTCTCAATTGACAATGTCAAATTATACCATGTGGCCGATCCTGCACAGCCGACCAAAAGGAACATCCAGTAGTTCCTGAATCCCTCTCACTACTGGCGAAGAAGTTCCACTACAAGTTGTTTATACCAACACTGATACCTCTCCGAGCTTGGGGAGGGTGGAAGATGATCTTGCATTAGTTACATCACCATCAACTAACTTAGAAACATTTGACCAAGTCTACTTGACTACAAACCAAACGGATGGCGCTGTCTATAGTGTGGCACCACAGGAAACACCAACTTCACCACTGAGAACCGCTACGCCATTTGCACGAACTGCCTCTGTTTATTTTGCTGACTTCAACGATGATTTCTCTGACTCATTCGCCTCTTCGACAGCTGATTTGTCAAGTGCACGTAAACTAACAAACTGGCTTCAAGAAACATATTTCATTTTTCTGTGGAACTATATATGGCTTTCTCTGACTGTCCTAGCCTTTCTACTTTGGATTGGTTTTGTCACTTCCTTTTTTATTAATACATGGTCATTTTCTTCCTGAAAGATCATCAGTTGAACAGGTGGAGGAGGTTTTGAAACCACATTTTTCGGCACACAAAGTCTGAAGAGATTTATCCTCTGTGAACATTTTTGCAGTGCCATTTCCTGATGGGATTGCGTGGGACAAAGTAATGTTTGTTATATATGGTCCCATGCAAATTATTCAAATACCGTATGTGTTCAAATTGTCAATGAATGATATAGTGATACCAGGCATTGTATCTGATGATTGGGATGTGAAAACTGTTGATTCTATGATGACAGAATTGCAATATCATATTGTCTTTGAAAATGAAGATGTTTATCAATTCAAAGAAAATTATGGTGTTATGTTTTGCTATAATTGTTATGGGCACCACTTCATACATAGAGCGAGCAGTCACAAAATGGTATTTAATTACACGCAATGGGAACATTGTCCAACTCCACCGCAAGGGAGTTCTAAAACATATTCTGAAAAGTTTGCATATTTTTCTGGGCTCAATCAAAAGAATGCTGAGTCGTATTACTTTAAGGTACCACCTACTAAGGACATACACATGTTATTGACTAATACGAAATTTATATATTCGGAATCCTTTGTTTCCCGGTTATCAATAGAAGGCTTTGAATATTGGTCCAAATCAATTGATCTGAAAAGTGTCTCGGGAGCAACAAATTGGCAAATTAAGGGAAAAGAAACATTGTTTAAAGCATGTCTTATTCCTGTTCAGATGATCTTCTTAAATGAAACTGTGCAACAAACGAGTTGTTTAGGCTTAGTAACAATCATAGAATTAAACATACCCAGTATACCTGCCCCTGCAAAATTTTACAAATGGCAAAAATACACAAATGCAACTAAAGATGAGCTCGATGAGTGGGTCCAGAATGGTACGTTTAATGCTTCACTGACACGCCAATCGGGTGGTTATTGTGGCCAATAGATACCAATGGGTGTCATCAATGTTTTATTAACTCCTCGGGGTTTTAGGATGAGTAGGCCAGACCCTCGCTATATATCTCCAGAACATGCAGATATCATTACAACAGATAGGGGGTCATTACAACCCTGGCAGTCGGTGTTAAACTGGCGGTAAGACCGCCAACAGGCTGGCGGTCTTACTTTGTGGAATCATGACCATGGCGGTTACCGCCATGGTCATCTGCCGGTTCTCCATTCCGCCCGCTGGGCTGGAGACCTGGGTCTCCAGCCCGGCGGCCGTCACAATACCGCCGCCGGTATTTTGACCCGGCTTACCGCCGTGGATTTCCAGCGGTAGGAGCCGCCATGAAATCCATGGTGGTAAGCATTATCAGTGCCAGGGAATTCCTTCCCTGGCACTGATAGGGGTCTCCCTCACACCCCAGCCCAACCCGACTCCCTCCCCTACACCCCCCACCACCCTTGCCACCCCCCAAAGGTGGCAGGGCCCCCCTCCCCACCCCGACCCCGACATTACCTTACACATACACACCCGACACACACGCAGGCACCACCAACACACATACACGCGCACACACCGACATACATGCCAACATCCACACACACAGTCAGACACGTACACCCACATTCAAACATACACGCACACATCCATACAGACATACCCACAGACGTACAAGCACTCATTCCCAAAACACGCAACACCCCCGCAAGCATACACGCACGCACACACCCCCCTACATACACAGACGCACACCCCCACGCACCAACACAACACACAACACCCCCCAACACCCCCAACTGACGATCGACTTACCTGTTCCGTCGATCCACCGGGAGGGGACGGGAGCCATGGCGGCAGCTCCGCCTACACCACACCGCCAACAGAACACCGCCGAACAGAATCACAGAACGTGATTAGCTGGGCGGTGTTCTGTTGGTGTGGCGGTGGAGGTGGAGCAACCACCACTTCCCCGCCGCCCGCAAGTATGGCTGTTGGCGGCTCTCTGTTGGGAAAACGACGGAGTGCAGCCAACGGTCATAATACGCCAAACGGCAAACCGCCACTACTGACGGTCTTCCGCACGGCGGTCCCTCGGCGGTCTTGTTAAAAGACCGCCGAGGTTGTAATGACCCCCATAGTGTAGGAAAATTATGCCAATAGTGGCTAAAATCATCCTCACTAAACGCGGTTAAAGAACACCTCAATCTCTTGTCTAACACCACTGATTTACAAGATTTCTTGTCAGGCCCCAGAACACCACTTAGGAAGCGTTTCTTATATGCAGTAAACAATGAAATATGGACACTTTCCCAACAAGAAGCTGCTGCCCGGTAAAGGCAAATAGATCGGGAAAATCTAAAAAAGGCATTAGCTGTTGTTGATAATGGGATTAACACCTTGTCCGACCGGATATATACAATTAACAACATTGGTGGTCATTACAACCCTGGCGGACGGTGTTAAAGCGGCGGTAAAATTTTGGAATTACGACCGTGGCGGAAACCGCCAACAAATACAGCCATTTTAACACTCCGACCGCCACGGCGGTACAAACAAACAGCTCGGCGGTCACTGCCAACAGACAGGCGGAGGACAATGTACCTCCCACACTATTATGACAGGCCAATCCGCCACCTTTTCCGGTGCGGATTCACCGCGGATAAAAACACGGCGGAAACAGGAATTTCGAAGGGAAAACGCTCACCTCTAAACACTCCACGAGGAAGGAGGACACCATGGACCCGGAACTCCAAATCCTACCTGCGATAGTCTTCCTTCTCCTGTATCAGGAGCACCAACGCCGGCGGCGAAGACCACGGTGAGTACTGCACCTACGACACAGGGGAGGGGGGAGGGAAAAGAGAATGACACACGCAACACGCAACACCCCCACCCCCTCCCTCACCCACTACAACACACACACTAATACTTATCTAAACATCATAGTTACACCCCACAACCCCCGGAAGAATGCAAAGACAAAAGGAAATGAGGGTAACCATTGTAATATATCAAAATGCAGTAAGGAAAAATATACATATATACACTATTAACAAAATATACACCAAGAATAGTAGTCCAGGTATTACCCCATACGTAGTCCATGGACCACTGGGCCCAAAATGCATGGGCGAGGCCCACACACGATACCAGATCCAAACAGAGAGAACACTGCAGGGGCATCAGATAGAAATACAACAAGCACCTCAGGGGTAAGGGAATGGGGGCTACCTCAGCCGGATGAGTGCACGATGCCAGATCAACGAGGGGGCTCCATGCCCATTGATGTATCATGGGGAGTGCAAAGCCACAGTCTCTCAAGTCTCTACAGTGGGTGGTTTGCCCACTGTTCCATCCTGGGGAGTGCAAAGCCACAGTCTCTCAAGTCTCTACAGTGGGTGGTTTGCCCACTGTACCATCCTGGGGAGTGCAAAGCCACAGTCTCTCAAGTCTCTACAGTGGGTGGTTTGCCCACTGTACCATCCTGGGAAGTGCAAAGCCACAGTCTCTCAAGTCTCTACAGTGGGTGGCTTGCCCAATGTTTAATCCTGGGAAGTGCAAAGCCACAGTCTCTCAAGTCTCTACAGTGGGTGGCTTGCCCACTGTTCCATCCTGGGGAGTGCAAAGCCACAGTCTCTCAAGTGTCTACAGTGGGTGGGTTGCCCACTGTTCAATCCTGGGAAGTGCAAAGCCACAGTCTCTCAAGTGGATAACAGTCTCCACTGGTTCTGGAGGGGGACTGGTGCCCAGAGTGCTTCATCCTGTTTAGGACAGAGGTAGTGGATGGATGTCTCCATTGGTTCTGCAGGGGGACTGGTGCCCAGAGTGCTTCATCCTGGGAAGGACATACGGAGTGGATGCTTGTCTCCACAGGTTCTGGAGGAGGACTGGTGCCCAGAGTGTTTCATCCTGGGAAGGACAGACGGAGTGGATGCATGTCTCCACTGGTTCTGGAGGGGGACTGGTGCCCAGAGTGCTTCATCCTGGGAAGGACAGACGGAGTGGATGCATGTCTCCACTGGTTCTGGAGGGGGACTGGTGCCCAGATTGCATTACTCACCCCGTGATGGTCCCTGTTGCGTCAGTGCCCCTGCCGCTCATGGGCTTGAGTTGGCAGTGCTTGCCCTGTTCAGCGGTGCTTGAGTTGGCGGTGCTTGCCCTGTTCAGCGGTGCTTGCCCTGTTCAACAGTGTTTGAGTTGGCGGTGCTTGCCCTGTTCAGCGGTGCATGAGTTGGCGATGCTTGCCCTGTTCAGCGGTGCTTGCCCTGTTCAGCGGTGCTTGAGTTGGCGGTGCTTGCCCTGTTCAGCGGTGCATGAGTTGGCAGTGCTTGCCCTGTTCAGCGGTGCTTGAGTTGGCGGTGCTTGCCCTGTTCAGCGGTGCTTGCCCTGTTCAGCGGTGCTTGAGTTGGCGGGCTTGCCCTGTTCAGCGGTGCTTGAGTTGGCGGTGCTTGCCCTGTTCAGCGGTGCTTGAGTTGACGGGGCTTGCCCTGTTCAGCGGTGCTTGCCCTGTTCAACGGTGCTTGAGTCGGCGGTGCTTGCCCTTTTCAGCGGTGCTTGAGTTGGCGGTGCTTGCCCTGTTCAGCAGTGCTTGAGTTGGCGGTGCTTGCCCTGTTCAGCGGTGCTTGCCCTGTTCAGCGGTGCTTGAGTTGGCGGGCTTGCCCTGTTCAGCGGTGCTTGAGTTGGCGGTGCCTGCCCTGTTCAGCGGTGCTTGAGTTGGCAGGGCTTGCCCTGTTCAGCGGTGCTTGCCCTGTTCAACGGTGCTTGAGTCGGCGGTGCTTGCCCTGTTCAGAGGTTCTTAGAGGTGGTGGTGCTAGCCCTGTTCAGCGGTGCTTGCCCTGTTCAGCGGTGCTTGAGTTGGCGGGGCTTGCCCTGTTCAGCGGTGCTTGAGTTGGCGGTGCTTGCCCTGTTCAGCGGTGCTTAAGTTGGTGGTCCTTCATTGCCCAGCTGGGCTGGGGCTGGCGGTCATTCATTGGTCAGCTGGGATGTGGCTGGCAGGGCCCTCCTGGCCAGCTGGGCTGTGGCTGGCAGTGGCCTCCTGGGCAGCAAGGATGGGGCTGGCGGGGCCCTCCTGGGCAGCAAGGGTGGAGCTGGCGGTGGCCCCCTGGGCAGCGAGGATGGGGCTGGCGGTGGCCTCCTTGGCAGCGAGGATGGGCCTGGTGGGGCCCTCCTGGGCAGCGAGGATGGGGCTGGCGGTGGCCTCCTGGGCAGCGAGGATGGGGCTGGCGGGGCCCTCCTGGGCAGCGGGGATGATGGCGGTCTTCTCCGCTGTGCTGCTCCTCCCAGACTTGCCGGCTTTCTTGTGGCCCTTCACCACCTTGGGAGGAGTCACAGCTGAGTCCACACTCCCACCGGGACCCCTGGGAGCGGCTTGGGTCTTCCCCCTCTCCCGCCAGGCGCTGGCCAACTTCTGGTGCTTCACAGGGGGGGGACTGGCTGTGCTGTGGCTCCGTGCCACACTGGCTGTCATGGTGGCCGGTGCACTCCACATACCTGTGACAACAAACACCACTGGTCCCGGAGATGTTGTAGCTGAGGTGCTCGTTCGGGACCTATGAGTTGGACGGGGGGGAGGAATAGGTCAAGGCTGGACAGGAAAAGTTTTTGGGACACACTGGGACGGATAGCTGGAGGGGGCTTGGGAGTGGAGGAAGAGGTGGTGGTTGTAGGAGGTGTACGTTTTGTGGCTTTGGGTGCAGGTGCATGCGCTGGAGGCTGTTGTGACGTGGATGGCTGTTGGGTGGGTGTGTGCCTGCGTTTGTGTATATTGGGGGGGGCCTCACAGACACACTGGGAGAGGACACAGGGGATATGTTTATGGTAGTGGGGGTGGTGACTGCACGTGAGCGGGGTGTGCTGGTGGGTGTGCTGGTGAGGGACGTAGTGGCCGTAGAGGTAGTGCATGCAGGTGTGAGTGTAGACGAGACTGGGAGGGAGGAGGGAGACGACGAGGGGGACACAGTGGAGGCAGTGGATGTTGGTGTGTCTGTATGTGTGTGATGCTTGCGTGAGTGTCTGTGGGATGTGTGGTGCTTATGTTTGCTTGAGCTTCCCTTGTGCGGTGAGGTGTGTGCAGGCTTGTCTGATGGTGTGCTTGCGATAGGCAGAGGTACAGGGGATTGGGTCTGGGTGGAGGAAGTTGGAGCGGGGAGTCTAGAGACAGGGACAATGGCTGCCATCAGTGCTGAGGCCAGAGTTTGAAAGGCTCGGTGAAGGGCCGCCTGACCAGAATGAATGCCCTCCAGGAATGCATTAGTTTGTTGCAACTGCCTTTCTACAACCTGGATGGCATTCAAAATGGTAGACTGCCCAACAGTGAGTGACCTGAGGAGGTCAATGGCCTCCTCACTGACGGCAGCAGGGGTGACTGGGGCAGGGCCTGAGGTGCCTGGGGCGAAGGTGATGCCCTCCCTCCTGTGTGAGCGGGCACGGGGCGAAGGCTGAGGGGCTGCTGGGAGATCGGTGCTGGTAGAGGGGGTTTTGGCTGTACCTGTAGATGCGGGGGGCACAGATGTTGCCACCACCACAAGGGAGCTCCCATCAGAGGACGTGTCCGTGTCACTGGTTTCAGCTCCTGTCCCCGCCGTGGTGCTCCCCTCGCCCTCCGTCCCACTGGTGAATTCTGAGTCCGTAGTGTGGCCCTCCATGGCCATGTGGAATGCAGCTCCCTCATGCTCCGGTACCACTGCTTCTCCGCCAGATGATGCTAATGCACACAAGAACAGGGAGACCACAAAAAAGGGGGGGAGAACAGCACTACATCACGCTCTTGGGCTCTCCAGTGCAATTCCTGGGAAATGGTCTACAAGGCTATGGGTGACATCTGCACACATAGATGACACAGGTGCATGAATACCTGTACTTGGCACTCTACAGAGGGGTGGGGTGCCACAGGGCCATGCCTTACGGAGGGGCCTAGCCTGCGGAACTCGCCCTGGCCTAGGGAAACCCACAGCCCTCCTCCCCCACCCAGAAACCTCCACTGCGTGCAAAGTCAGCTGAGTGAGAGTGTACTCACCCCCTTGTGTCTGCTGTGATGCCCTCAAGAGCCCATCCAACTCCAGGTAGGCCACTGCCAGGATCCGGAACATCAGGGGGGTCATGGTTTGACGGGCACCCCTCCCACGTTGGGAGGCCATCCCCAGCTGAGCCTCTGCCGTCTTCTTGCTCCAGCGGCGAATGTCCTCCCATCTTTTCCGGCAGTGTGTCCTCCATCTGTGGTAGACCCCCAGGGTCTGGACGTCCTTGGCGATGGAATATCCTTCTTCTGGTGGGCACTGACCTATATGAAATGTGCAGGGGAAGAAGAGAAGTCATTACCAACTGCGCCGTCAAAGTGAGTGGCCCCCATCCCTACCCTTGCCATGTGGCACATACACCCATCGACTTTCATGCACGCAGAACTCTGCCCCCTTCCTTCTTACAACCAGCCCTCTCCACACAGGCATAGCCCATACAACATGCTCCCTGTGTACTTACCTGTTGGTCTGGAGGACCGTAGAGTAGCGTGTACTGGGGGAGGACCCCATCGACAAGCTTCTCCAACTCCTCCGATGTGAAGGCAGGGGCCCTTTCCCCAGACGCACAAGCCATTGTCTCTTCCAGACCGAGGTCACAGCAGCACTTGCAGTGTATGTCCTCTCCTGTCGAAGATCAGGTATCGAGTGATTAGACAGATAGAAAATGGCGGTCACATCCGCCGCGGTCACGTCTGCGGCGGTGCGTACCATCACTGCCGGCGTACATTGTCTTTGGCTCCATGTTAACATTTTAACCAATGCAGCATTGCGCTGCGGTCTTCGACTGCCTACCGCAACAGTGTACAACGCCAGCGTAGCTACCTCACATCCCATTGTCACACTTTAGAGGTCAGGCAGCCGCCATTTCAGTGGCCCACATGGCCTAATTTCAACATGCGTCACACATATGTAGGCCAGTCTCAACACACATACAGGCCACATTTTGTGTATGATTGGTGTTCTGTGTAGACTGTGCGTACATACCTCTGAGTTGTCTGACTCTGTGCTCGCTGTTGTCCTTCATAGGCACCGTCCTGCTGGGACATGTGAGGAGATGGCAGAATCCTCCGGTGTACCAACCGCTGGTGGACCTGTCGACAATGGAGGAAAGAAATTTGATTTTCACCTACAGGTTTGACCGTGCCACAATCCAGGAACTGTGTACCCAGTTGGAGCCAGACCTGATGTCAGCAATTCGCCATCCCACAGGAATCCCCCCTCAAGTGCAGGTGCTATCAGTGCTCCATTTCCTTGCAAGTGGGTCTTTTCAAACAACCTCCATTTCCTTGCAAGTGGGTCTTTTCAAACAACTGTGGCCATGGCATCAGGGATGTCCCAGCCTATGTATTCCAACGTATTGTCCAGAATGTTGTCTTCCCTTCTGAAACCACATGCGGAGCTACATTGTTTTCATTCAAGTGGAGGATTTGCCTACAGTGAAAGGTGACTTCTATGCCCTTGGACATATCCCCAACATCATAGGTGCCATTGATGGGACCCATGTGGCTTTGGTCCCCCCCCACAGGAGAGAACAGGTATACAGAAACCGGAAGAGTTATCATTCCATGAATGTACAGATGGTATGTTTGGCAGACCAGTACATCTCCCATGTGAATGCCATGTTCCCTGGCTCAGTGCATGACGCCTACATCCTGCGGAATAGCAGCATCCCTTATGTGATGGGTCAACTCCAGAGGCACCGTGTGTGGCTATTAGGTGACTCTGGTTACCCCAACCTGTCATGGCTACTGACCCCAGTGAGGAATCCCAGGACCAGGGCAGAGGAACGCTACAATGAGACCCATGGGCGAACTAGGAGGGTGATCGAGTGGTCCTTCATCCTCCTGAAGGCCAGGTTCAGGTGTCTGCATATGACAGGTGGATCCCTATTCTACTCACCAGAGAAGGTGTGCCAGATCATCGTGGCCTGCTGTATGCTTCACAACTTGGCTTTGCGACGGCAGGTGCCTTTTCTGCAGGAGGATGGTCCAGATGGCGGTGTTGTGGCAGCTGTGGAGCCTGTGGACAGTGATGAGGATGAAGCAGAGGAAGAAGACATGCAGAACAGGGACTCAGTTATCCAGCAATATATCCAGCGAAACACAGGTGAGAATACATTCCTGCCTACTACGTGTACTTTTACACTTCTACCTCTATCCTGTCTCTCATTTTCACCCAGTGTATGGTCACTGAGTTGTCACTTTCCCTTATGGTTTCACATGTGTGGGTCCCAACGTGTCTCATCTGCTTAGATTCCTCATGGACTAGAGCTCTGTGACATAGGTATGTTGACATTTCTATTTCAAGAACATTTTGTCACTGTAATTGCAAATACACTATTTCGAAATCACAGACAGACTCCAGATCTTTTGGTGCTTTAGGTGTGTTTATTTAAATATAAAATATTGGACGGGGAAGTTAAATGGTGAGAGGTGATGGCGGAGGAGTGTCCATGGCAGAGTCAAGTCTATTAGTCTCACAGGTGCATTGCCCATATGGGCATAGGAAGTGGAGCTGGGGCAGTTTAAATATGAACAGGGTGACAAGGTGGGACAGTAGGATGACAATCAGGGTGGTCTCATTTCTTGGCGGGGGTCTTGGCATTGTTCTATGTCTTGTTCCTGGATCTCAGGGACCGTTTTCCCTCTGTAGGGGGTGGGGTGCTGGTGTGATGGTGCTGTGCGGGGCCTCCTGTCCACTAGCGCCGGTGGTAGTGGTGGGCAGTTCATCGTCCATGCTAGTGTCAGGGGCCCCTGGTAGTGCCACAGTGTCCCTCCTGGTGTTGAGTACTTCCTTCAGCACCCCTAAGATGGTGCCCAGGGTGAAGCTGATGGTTCTGAGTTCCTCCCTGAAGCCCAAATACTGTACCTCCTGCAGGCGCTGGGTCTCCTGAAACTTGTCCAGTACCGTTGCCATCGTCTCCTGGGAGTGGTGGTAGGCTCCCATGATGGAGGAGAGGGCCTTGTGGAGAGTGGGTTCCCTTGGCCTGTCCGCCCCCTATCGCACGGCGGCCCTCCCAGTTCCCCTGTGTTCCTGGGTCTCTGTCCGCTGGACCGTGTGCCCACTGCAACTGCCCCCAGGTCCCTGTTGTTGTTGGGGTGGTGGGATATCCGGGGTTCCCTGTAGTGGTGGACACACAGCTGATTGACGTGTCCTGGGGATGGAGGTATGGGCCCGCTGGGTGGGTGCTGTGTTGGTGTTTCCAGAGGGGGGAAGGTCTGTGGTGGCCTGTGCCTGTGTGAGGGGAACCGACTTTTCCGAGGCCCACGATGGTCCGGGCTGGTCATCTAGATCCAGTTGTACAGAGGTGCTGTCATCACTGTGGGCCTCCTTTGTGGGTGGAGTGGACATGTCTGGACCCTCCTGTCTGGTGACGTTTGGTAGTGGTCCTGCAGGGGTGGAAAGGCATGATTATTGCATCTGTGTGTGTCATGGTGTACAATGGGTGGGTGACCGTGTACCCCAGTGCTGGCATTCCTGTGTGTGAGCTTGTGTGATGATGGTTTAGGGGGGTGTATGGGTATGTGCAGTGGGCATGCTTCAGTGATGGGTGTCCATGCGTTGTTGTTGCATGCAGGGCTTGGTGTTGGGATGTGTGGTTTGTGATGTTGGTACATTTGTGAGGAATTGGAGTGATAGGGGTGAGGGCGAGGGTGGGGGTATGTGTTGGCATGCAGGTAGGGTGGGGGATGTAACAGTTAAGATTTGACTTACCAGAGTCCATTCCTCCACTGACTCCTGCGAGGCCCTCAGGATGCAGAATTGCCAAGACCTGCTCCTCCCATGTTGTTAGTTGTGGGTGAGGAGGTGGGGGTCTTGAGACCACGGAACGCACTTTCCCCCGTAGGTCGTTCCACCTTTTCCTGATGTCCTCCCGATTTCTTGGGTGTTGTCCCACTGCATTGACCCTGTCGACTATTCTTCGCCATAGCTCCATCTTCCTTGCATTGGAGGTGTGCTGCACCTGGGATCCAAATAGCTGTTTCTCTACCCGGACGATTTGCTCCACCATGACCCTGAGCTCTTCCTCCGAGAACCTGGGGTGTCTTTGCTGTGCCATTGGGTGGTGTAGGTGATGGGTGGGGTGGTGTGTGTGGAGATAAATGTGGTGATATGTGTGGTGTGTTGTGTGAGGTGCGTGGAAGTTGTGTGGGTGATGGATTTTGTGTGCCTGTGGATGCTAGTTTGTTGATGGTGGTGTCTCTCTCTGGCCTTCGGTTGTGAATTGTAGTCGTAGGGGTTTGTGGGTGATGTGGGTGTGTGTTTTATATTGTATTGGGTATGTGGGAGTGGTGTGTGTATGTGTCTCAGGTGTGTGTATTTCAAATTGTCCAATGTGGCTGTGTTTTGTAAGAGTGTGTGTATTTTGAGCGCGGCGGTGTGTACCGCCAATGAAATACCGCGGTTGAAAGACCGCCGTGTGGATTCGTGTGTCGTGATAGTGTGGGTGTATTTCTGTTGGCGTGACGGTGTCGGTTTTGTTATCGCCAGTTTATCACTGACCTTTGGTGTGGCGGACTTGTGCGGGTGTCTGAATTTTGTCGGATTCCGAGATGTGGCGGAATTCCACGGCCGCGGCGGTGTGTTGGCGGTCTTCTGCACGGCGGTAAGCGGCTTTTACCGCCAATGTTGTAATGACCCCCATTGTCTCTTCTGCCATAGACATTATACAATCTGATATGTCTTCTTTATACCATGGACAGAGTCAGATCAGGTCCATTATGCAGTTGCGTTGGATGCTTCAAACATTGAAGGGGGGGTCGCGTTCCATGGCAGCACGTCAGTGCAAGGGAGATATTCTCTTCTTTTGATCTGACGCAACAACAACAGCAAATTGCTAAGAAAGATGCGACTTATGTCATGCTTAACATCGAAAAATTAGAAAAGTTGCCTTTCACCGTGGCCGAAATACCATCGGCAGAGTGGTTAATACACGGGGTTATTAATCTGCCTATTTGCACACTACAATTCACCTCCTGTTTGAAACACATTCCAGTAGGCAGATATGAAAAGCTGGGAGATAGTTACATCCATGAGGTGTGGGAGCTTCCCTTCTCGTACAAATGCTTCAATGTCATGAAAAAGGTCTTTCTTAGTGGTAGTGAATGCAAGACTTTTGTCAGCCATTCGATGATTTGCAAACAGCTGTCCTTGCATGGGGCGTGTAATGCCTCGGCTGCAAACATGGCTTGTTATCTTAAGGGAGTACAAGTCCCCTTGATTAGACCTACGT
Source organism: Pleurodeles waltl (assembly GCF_031143425.1). NCBI lineage: Eukaryota > Metazoa > Chordata > Amphibia > Caudata > Salamandridae > Pleurodeles > Pleurodeles waltl. Next base: position 748,909,088 of record NC_090443.1, on the reverse strand, counting down.
TTCAGGTGCTTTCAACCAGCAGCTACGTCCTTCTCCATAGTGAAGACTGTTGTGGCATGCAAGCCGGAATAGTTTACGTTGTTTCGGTCTCAAAGGTTGGTACATGCTGCGGGAACGTACTGTTTCCCCCCACTAAATTTAAGGAGGTAGCTGATATCTGGCCTTACATTGCTACATCAAACGTGAATTTTGACAAGTTAAGTAGACTCAAGGCTTTATTGTTTCAAAAGCATGTGGCCCTTACATCTGCACGTGAGACCTACGCACTTCAAGTGGCAAGGTTATCAGCAGAAATACAGTCCCTGTTAAATACGAACTTTCCGAGACCCTTTGGTGAACTCGTGGGATGAATATTTAATGCGTCCAGCACGACTGGAATAACACATTTTTTCAAAGCTGTTGGTTCTGGTTTCGTTCACATCTTCTCCTCCATATTCGGTTTGATACCTTCAGCTATCCACTCGATTTTCTGTAGTATTTTGGGGGGATTTCCGATAACTTTGGCTTTATTAGCTGGAATCCTGCTGTTGCTGTTGTTTATGCGCAATGGCTGTCCCGCCGCAGCAAGGGCAAATGACGGCTTTCTCATCAGCGCAGCTGTGTCGTGAACGTATCTTGCAGCATTTTGGAGAAACACTCCTGGAGCATTTGGAGTATGACTGGTCTTTGTCATTCAGACCAGTTTTGTATTGTGTGCAGCCCATGTTCCGGTGCCTTTGGTGCTCTTTTGAACATGCACTGGAAGTTTATCTTTCACAGCAGCGCCCCCCAGCAATAGATGCTGATCTGTTGATGTTCTCGCTGAGGGTTCATTACCAGACATGCGCACTGAGGCTGCGTTTGCTACGTGAAGCTAATTATGAGTTACCCTTCCTGGAGAAAGTTGCCATCAACTCATCAATGGGCACTCCATGGGATGCCGCGTTGGTTGATACTGGGGCTATGGAACACACTTGCTGTAGCACGGACTTTCCTGTTCTGTCATCTGCCGAAGTGGAAGATCTCCTACATTCCATGACTCGTACTTAATTTGGAACTTTTCTAAATAGACATTATCATTGAACTCGGTTATAAGCCACATGCTCTTGTTTTAAATTGCCTAGTATTGTGTGTGTGTGTCCTTTTAACTTGTCAAAATTGACAAGGGTTTTATATCTATCTTAGGTTGAGAATTTTTATTTTTGGCTTGAACCACTTTCAACCGACAAGGGGAGGGTGTTGTGTATCCATTGTAGTTATAGCTCCATGCACGTTAGTTTAATACACTAGGCCTCTGTGCACCTTGACCTAGATATATTTTATTCAGCTTTGCATTGTTATTTTTACAATAACCAGTTTTACGGTCTTGTTTTAATTTCTTCTATCTAACTGTTTTGCTTAGCCCAGCACTGTGTTCTCAAACAACACATTCTTGATCACTTTGTGCTTCAGTCAAGGCTACAGTTTGGTACATTGCCAGTGAAGGTGGTAGAAGTTTAGTCTCCAACATTCATAGAAAATACACATCCTTAGTAGGGACATTTTCTTAGAACATTAGCTGTGTTATTATAAAAACATTTCCTAGTCCCATTACACGTTAAGAGGGAGATTCCAGCCAGGGAACCACAACTGTATGCTGAATGCTTTGCTGCAGATGCTAACGCAGACTACAGGCCTTTGCTCAGGTATGAGGGTTGATGTCCTCCCGGGGGAACCTGAAAGGCAGGATTAGAGCTTAACATGCTGTGCTCAAATTATGATTCAGATAGAAATTAGTCCATCGACTTTAGTGGCAATATGATAGCATTATTCTTATGCTTCACTCTCATCGTCACCATTTTAATATTGTTATGTTGTGTCGTTCTGGTTATTGCAGCTTACGCTTTGCTATCTTTGCAGTCGTTTTATTAAACCAGTCTTTAAAACTTATACTGCTTTCATTGTCATTTTTTATATGAGACCGAACTGTGAATGAAAGAACCGGATGCGACCTGAGTGACAACGACTTGCCTGAGAAGTATTATATGTCATGCGCTCAGCTGCCCAATCATCTCTACCTTTCGGGAGGGATGAGGCACTGCTAGTCAGCTGGAGCAAAACCCAGATTCGGAGAGACAGGTGTCACCCACCGTGAGTCAGACTCAGTCTCCCACACTGCGGGCGATCTTGCTGCTCTTGCTGCTCAAAATCCAGTAGTCTCATTAGAATAATGAGAGCCTACGCGACATGGCGCCACCAACGTTTGGTCAGGCTCTAATTTTCAGGTCCTCCGGAGTATCCATGTCTCATTATATATAATGACACCTCAATGCCGTATGCGGAGACATCAGTGGTACTGAGCATTTCCACCACAGCTGTGTAGGTAATCCTATTACAACTGCCGGTTGTACAAGCTTGAACTTTAAAAGTGAACCCCATTTTGGCGTGCCTTCTCTGAACTCATAGTGTGACTATCATGGCGAATCCCCAAAATGTACAAATAGCCGTTAACACGAGACAACCTCTCACTGCACACTTATTAGCAAATGGCCTAACGGCCCAGGGAGGTCCAGTCACATTCGTGGTGGACGTCCACGCAGCTTATAGAACATATATTTTTTACTCTTGGGTCACATTTCCAGCAGCTGATGGGAACACAAATATATTTCACCAATATACACCTGCAAACACAGATCATACAGAGCATACGCATATTTAGAGATACCTCTATCTTATCAAGAACATAATAATTGACTTGATGGCGCCCCACCCCATACAATATTACCAGTAAGGTTAGGTCCACTAAGTAATGACGGTCCTACCTGGCCTTTATTGGCCACCTATACACCACATTCTGCGGTTGGAAATTTAGCAGTAGCTGAGGTTTGTCGCTTATACATTGAGTTAACAGCAATATATAGACGATTAGTACAATTCGTGATGCAAACATTAAATACAAACCAAGAACGTGCTGCTCCAGCACACCCACATGCAGTAACACCAGGTATAAATACCGCGACTGCATATTCGATTATGGGTAAAGTACCCGCCAAACGAGAAGAAACTCTGTTTTGGTTAGCACAAAAAATTAATACGCTGGAGGCAGTATTTCCCCATACGGGACCTCAGAATAAACATAGAATATTAACAATGTGCTTGTCCTTTGGGATGGTCCCTACAGTAGAAAATTGTAATACCTGGGGTACGGTATTTGCCGCGCTCTACACAACCGCACACAGTACACCGACACTTGCTAATTTAACGGAAGTGCTGAAACAAATTCAAGATGAATATGGGGCTGCCCCGGCCCTAGATCTGGGTATGCAATTGATGGGCAATTTTGCCACAGTGTCCTCAATCATTTTAAGTAACCTTAAAGGGGAAGCAGTCACACTTGCAGTGCGCATGCGGCTTTGTGACGTTCCTCAACAAGATCAAGAACGAGAGCTGCCTAAAATAATAGCAGAAACATATTCAAGTATCGGTCGAGATAGCCTAGGGGCCACAAAAACCTAAATTTCAGGGTAAATCAAATATAGATAACCCCAAACAACAACCTGAGGGTAATAAGAAACGCTGGGATAAAAAGCAACAAACGCCTAAAAAAGAAAGGGGAGAATCTCCACATTCGGAGACCCCACAGAATAGGTATAATCTCAGAAATAAAGATATCAAAACGCCTAATAGATATCAATATACTGATACACGCCAATCTCGTTCCTTTCAGGACTCATCGGAAAAGAGAAATGAGAGAGGTGGGCTATCAGAGCGAAGAACAAAGTACGTGAAACCGAGACAGTTATCACAACGCTCTTCGGAGGTTTCTGTTAAAAAGGAAGAGAAACCTGCCCAACAAAAATAACAATTTAAAAAGAAAAAAGTGGCAGCAGTCACAGTCCGACATGCCACACAGGAAGAGGGTCCTCTTGAAGAACAAGAATTGGGCTCTAGCATTGCTAGACAGTGCGGCAGAGGTCACAATAGTTCACCGGAAACTTCTAGAGCATCTGGAGGTGAAAGCACCTGATGACTTTATACAAGTATAAACAGCGGACATGCGTGTCTCCAAGCCTGATAGGGTGTACAAAGTAACACAGCAGTTAGAAGGAGACATTGAACGCACAATAGATGCAATTTTTGGGGATCGCATAGTAAAAGTGTATGATGTCTTGTTGGCCAAACAAGATTGGCTGTCTGACTTTGTCCGTACCTGCCCATATGGAGAAGATGTCATTAAGCCTTCCTTCTCGCCCTTTGTTCCAGAGGAACTAGCTGAATCCTATTCCATTGAATGGGCTCTAGCACAGGCACCTGCATTATACAGAAATCACGTAGGATGGGATAAAGACTCCCCCTACCATGTAATTCCCATTAAAAGTGAACATCAGCCACAACTGCAGTATCCTATAAAACCTGAAGCAAAAGCACCAGTGAGAGAAATACTCACTCAATTAGAGTACCAGGGTGTACTTGAACCCTGTGTTTGGCCATACAGAATAGTCTTAGACTACAGACATCTAAATAGTCATACACACACCTATGCTATACAAAATTCACATAGCACTGCACTAATGAACAACATAGTGCGTAAAAACACTACACATTTCCAATGGGTTTTTCTGCCAGATTATAGCACCTGAAAGCAGAGACTTAACAAGCTTTAGCGCGCTAGGCTCTCAAAAAAAATTCTGTAGTTTACCTAAGGGGTATAAGAACAGCCCAGGACTGTTCGCGGCTCGTGTCACTGTCATTTTACATGAGATCGACCCTGAAGCATTGTCCTATGTAGATGATATATATCTCATGGATGATGAATTACTACAACATTTAAGACGGGTAGCCCGCATTTTTGTAGGGTTTGCCGAATTTGGCTACAAATTTAGCTTAAAAAAAAACGAAAAATGCCTTACTCAGCGTCCTGTTTCTAGGATATGAGCTGTCAAGTGAAGGGAAGAGCCTAGAGCCACAATTATTAGAAAAGTGCGCACAGTTACAACCACCAAATATGATTAAAAAAACTCCAATCATTATTGGGTTTCTTAAATTTTGGCAGAACCTGCATTCCAGATTATGCTACACGCATAAAACCTTTATGTGACTTAATACGTCCTGATTTTTCAAGTAAATTCTGGACAACTGAACATACAAGCATCCTTAGCAAATTGCAGACAGACATGCTTGCAGCACAACATTTACACACAAGGGACAACAAAACACATTTGGTCATCAGGGTAATAGCTGGGGCCATCGGTTTCACCTATGTGACATTTAATGAATGTGAGACAGTCCTGATTGCATACAACTCACATTTGTATTCTGCAGCTGAACAACGCTTTGCTCCCACAGAGAAAATTCTCACTGCTGTACAGATGGCTGTTATTAAAGAAAGATCTCTTGCCCAAGGAAAACTCATTATTGTTGTTTCTCCAATCCCAGCCCTAGAGGCTGTTACAAAAGCTAGCGTTCCGAATGCAAAAGCACTACATCCACGTTGGATACAATGGGCTATGTCTCTAACAGCCACTGATGTAGACTACATTTTTGACCCAAAGTTACAAACTCAGGAATTTCTACAATGTGAAGTGTAATACCCAGTTCCAACAAATACCTTGCCTATTGATCAGTATCATAGAGTCAGTGTTGGAAAATGGGTTATTGGTAGGGCAGGTAGGTACCTACACCTAGCAACAAGCCACTAACCTCCACATAGGTACAGTTAGGTCTCAGTAAATTAATCCCAGCTCTACCCTTGGTAGCTTGGCATCGAGCGTCAAGGCTTAACTTAGGAGACAAAGTGTAAAGCATTCAAATATCACAAAACAGTAATTAAATAAAACACAGGAAACAGTTTAAAAATCCAAAACCAATTTATAAAAATAGCTTATATTTTTATCTTTAAAATGACACAAAAACGATTAAAATCGGTTCAGGGGAACCGGAGATATGAATTTTTAAAGTATTATTATTTTCTAGCGCTTAGAAACAAAAAGCGCCAATCGGGTCATCTGGTTGCACCAGGACCGGGGCAAAGTCAAACTTTCAGGCCGACCGCGATGGAGCCCTGCTCGGCTACAAGTCGCGGGAGGCCTCGGTTAAAAAGTTACCTTCTGACTTAGTCTCTTTTTTTGATGTTTTTCTTCCCCGGGACGAACCTGCCAGTTGGATCCGACCTCCTGGAGCCCTTGTCCGGATACGCGAAGTCGGTTTCCTCGGTGGTGATTTTTACCTTCGGACTTAGTCGTTTTTTCGAGATGAAAATCCTTCGACCGGGGTAAACCTGGATCTAGATCCGACGTCCATGGAGCCCTTCTCGGATACGATGGCTGGGAGGTCCCGGTCAACTTTTTACGTTCGGACTTAGTCTCTTTTTTGGATGTTTTTCTTTACCGGGACGAACCACGAAGTCAGGCCGGGTCGCGGTTGAGGCAAGCCAGCTAGAATTTCCGTGTCGGGTCGGTCACTTTATGGAGCTTTTTTTAAAAAATTCTCCAATCTTTTCCAAACTTCTGGGGCTTCACCCAGATGTTCTTTTAAGGTTCTTTTGGGGTCCACAGCTCACCCCAAGGGTCCAGAAGTTCTGTGATGGTCCTTGGGGGGTGCAGACTTCAACTCCCAGAATGCACCTGGCGCAAACTCCTTTTTGGCCACTGGACAGTGGTCAGCTGGTCGCTTTCTTCAGGAGTTGGTGCAGGGGACTCTGGTTTAGCAATTTTTCACCTGTAGCAAACAGGGAGTCCCTCCTTGAACCAGTTGAAGCCAGGCAAAGTCCTTCTTGTGGTGAAGCCCAAGTGTGCAGCTGGTGCAGTCCTTCTGAGTGCAGGGTCCAGGTGCAGGCCAGGGGTCCAGCAGGGCAGTCCTTCTTCTCCTTTAGTTCCTTTCTTGTTGAAATATGGTAGGGATCTGAGGCGTGGGTGCAGGTCTGCCAGTTTTATCCTTGCTCCTGGGTGAAAAGCAGGGGGGCCCTGGTTCTCCAATCAGGGACAGGGTCGTCCCCCTGTGATGACCACTTCCTGGGAAGTGTGGCAAAAATCCATCCCAGAAGGCAACAGTCTCTAAAAATCCAAAATGGATGAATCTGATTTTTGGAGGAGAGATCTGGCTGAGCCCACCCACTGGTGTGGCTAAAAATCATAAACACACCCCTCTCCTGCCCTCTCTTAATCTAATCAAGGGGGCACCTAGCTGTCTGGGGTTGCAGGATGTGGGGGTGTTGCTGGGTGCTGCAAATGTCCTTCTCTGCCTTTGAAGACCAGTTTGGCAGCCCTCCCCCTTCCTGCCTCACCATCTGCTGAGGGGAGATTCTCTCCCCCAAGCACATTCCTTTGTGTGAAGTCAGGCCACTTCACACCTCATCAAGGTAGCCTGGCAGAAGCTGCTGCAGGCTGGCCAATCAGAGCACAGCAGCAAAAACAATGCAGAGCTGAAATTGGCAACTTTTTAGGTAAAGTCTAAACTTTTTACCTGGACAAGTTATATTAAATCCAACAACTGGAAGTTGTGGGATTTATTACAACAATCAATTTGATACCAAATTCTTGGTATGCAACATTTAAGGAGACTTTAAAATTTAAAATAAAGTCTGCCCATTCTAGCCAATGAAGGCCATTTACTTCAATGAGGGAAAAACGAATTTGGCTGTTTTTACCTCACCAGGGCTTATAAATCTATTTTTATAAAATCCCTGCTTATAGTTGCATGGCACCCAGCCCTAGGGGCACATAGGACACACCTTAGGGGTGACTTATATGTAAAAATAAGGTAGTTTAAGACTTTGGAAGTACCTTTAATTCCAAAGTCGAATTTGCATATAACTTTAATTTAAAAGCAGCCAGCAAGGCAGGCTTGCTTTTAAAATGACACTGGGCACCTCAGCAATGCACCTAGGTGTGCACCACCTATGCTGTGGTCCCTAAACCTACATGCCCTACCATATACTAGGGACTTATAGGTAGGTTAACTTAGCCAATTATAATTAGCCTAATTTGCATATCCATTTTACACAGAGCACAGGCCCTGGGACTGGTTAGCAGTACCCAGGGCACCATCAGAGTCAGGAAAACACCAGCATAAAGTGGAAAATGGGGGCAAAAAGTTACGGGGCCTCTGCAATCAGCCCTAGTTTCTCACAGTCAGGTACACGATGGCTCTGCACAGCCTGCAATTGGAACTAAACATCAATATTCTGCTGCTTGCGCAGTCGTAAGTGGCTATATGGAAGGGGATACATTTTGTCCTCTATATATCTTTACACAGACCCTAGGGGATTGTACAGCACAATTGGCTGAGCTAAAAGCTCTGCTGATGGCACTGGAACACATGGATCCGGCACAGCCTACGCTGATTGTTTGTGATTCATATTACTGTGTCCAGTCCTTAAATGAATACCTGCATTATTGGCACCAGAATGGGTTCTGAGACTCCAAAGGCCACACCATTAAACACAGACTACTGTGGGGGAAAGTAGCTGACCTGAAAGAGACACTACCTAATGTCCATGTTGTACATACATGTTGCTGGAAATACATTGGATGATGAAGCTGCAAAGTGGCAGTAGCTACTGTAGCTGCAGTGACTCGTCTGAGGTCCAAACCAGACGTAGACATTTGGGCTGCTGTGAAATCTACGGCTGATGGTATGCCCCATCCTAAAGGATTTCCTAACAAATATAATTATCATATGGGAATTATGCTGAACGCTGAAGTTAAGATACCAGGCTTAGGCGTACGAGACATCACTAACAGAGATATAAGACCACAATTGATTAAAGCAGCGCATGAGGGAGTGGCATCTGCACATGCTGGTGTGGCGGCTACAATTTCAATCTTACACGCCTGTTATTGGTGGCCAGGTCTCTACAAAGAGACTAAGCAGTATGTCCTTTGTTGTGACATCTGTCAACAAATCAAAGTTTCCACCGGCCAAGCGCCCGCCTCAGACACCCCTCTTAATTTCAAACAAACCGCTACAGTGTGTGTACTTGGACCACTGCGGTCCCCTATCACCTGATAGTGCATACAAATACAAATTAGTCGCTGTTGGTTTATGCTCCAGATTTGTATGGGTGTGGCCACAACGCTCGTCTGACGCTCGGACTGTTATTAAAAATTTGCAAGTCTTTATCAGTACATATACAGTTGCGGCCTTCCATTCGGACCAGGGCCCTGCTTTCGCCTCAAGGGCATTCAGGGACAGCATGGCTTCATTGGGGGTCCAACTACAGTACTCGTCTCCATTTCATCCCGAGGGAAATAGTGTTGTGGAGTGATTAAACCGCGATTTAAAGCAATCCTTAACACCCAGAGTCTTAGGTACGGGTCATAGTTCGCTTAATCACCTGTATGGAGTCCAGAGAGCACTAAATAACCTGCCTAGAAGGTCCCTGGGGGGTCGTACTTCATATGAGTGCCTGTTTGGAACTCAAATGTATGTTCCAGATCTTGAGGGTCCTGGCGTGGAGGCAGCAGAAACACCTTTTGACATAAGTGAACGTGTCACTGTCTTACAGGAATTGCTACAGTTCCGTGATGATAATTCTTCCAAAAGTGCCGCCTCCACAGGAATTAAGAATATGCTAGTAACATCTACCGGTTGGATTCCCAGAGTTGAGGATCTTGTACGTGAAAAAGTCGCAATGAAAAAGGAATTTGGCCCTTCTTATCGAGCACCAGTCCCTGTACTAGGGATACACGGTACCAGAACTGTCATTCTACCACCGTTGGCAGGTGGCAAAGAAAATCTTTTTGTCTCAATTGACAATGTCAAATTACACTGGCTGGCCGATCCTGCAAAGCCGACCAAAGGAACATCCAGTAGTTCCCCCTCACTACTGGCAAAGAAGTTCCACTAAAAAGTTGTTTATACCAACACTGATACCTCTCCAAGCTTGGGTAGGGTGGAAGATGATCTTGCATTAGTTCCACTAACATCAACTAACTTATAAACATTTGACAAGTCAACTTGACTACAAACCAAACGAATGGCACTGTCTATAGTGTGGCACCACAGGAAACACCAACTCCACCACTGACAACGGCTATGCCATTTGCACGAACTGCCTCTGGTTATTTTGCCGACTTCAACGATGATTTCTCTTACTCATTCGCCTCTTCGACAGCTGATTTGTCAAGTGCACGTAAACTAACAAACTGGCGTAAAGAAAAATACTTCATTTTTCCATGGAAATATATATGGCTTTCTCTGACTGTCCTAGCCTTTCTACTTTGGATTGGTTTTGTTATAACCTTTTTAATTAAATCATGGTCATTTTCTTCCTGAAACATCAATTGTCGAACATGTGGAGGAGGTTTTGAAACCACATTTTTCGTCACACAAAGTCCGAAGAGATTTATCCTTTGTGAACATTTCTGTGAACATTTCTGCAGTGCCAATTCCTGATGGGATTGTTCGGGACAAAGTAATGTTTGATATATATGGTCCTACGTAAATTATTCAAATACCGTGTGTGTTCAAATTGTCAATGAATGATGTAGTAATACCAGGTGTTAGACCTGACAGCCTTAGGGTAGTCACCCCTAACTTTTTGCCTGCCTCCCTCCACTTTGTGGACACTGTTTTTGCTGGTTTTTAGACTCTGCGCACTTTACCACTGCTAACCAGTGCTAAAGTGCATATGCTCTCTTCCTTAAAACATGGTAACCTTGAATCATACCTGATTGGACTATTAATTTACTTATAAGTCCCTAGTAAGGTGCACTTTATGTGCATAGGGCTGGTAAATTAAATGCTACTAGTGGGCCAGCAGCACTGGTTGTGCCACCCACTTAAGTAGCCCCTTTTCCTTGTCTCAGGCCTGCCATTGCAAGGCCTGTGTGTGCAGTTTCACTGCCACCTCGACTTGGCATTTAAAAGTACTTGCCAAGCCTAGAACTCCCCTTTTTCTACATATAAGTCACCCTTAATGTGTGCCCTAGGTAACCCCTAGAGCAGGGTGCTCTGTGGGTAAAAGGCAGGACATGTACCTGTGTAGTTATATGTCCTGGTAGTGTAAAACTCCTAAATTTGTTTTTACACTACTGTGAGGCCTGCTCCCTTCATAGGCTAACATTGGGGCTGCCCTCATACACTGTTGAAGTGGCAGCTGCTGATCTGAAAGGAGCAGGAGGGTCATATTTAGTATGGCCAGAATGGTAATACAAAATCCTGCTGACTGGTGAAGTCGGATTTAATATTACTATTCTAGAAATGCCACTTTTAGAAAGTGAGCATTTCTTTGCACTTAAATCCTTCTGTGCCTTACAATCCACGTCTGGATGGGCTTGGTTGACAGCTCCTTGTGCATTCACTCAGACACACCCCAAACACAGGGTACTCAGCCTCACTTGCATACATCTGCATTTTGAATGGGTCTTCCTGGGCTGGGAGGGTGGAGGGCCTGCTCTCACACAAAGGACTGCCACACCCCCTACTGGGACCCTGGCAGACAGGATTGAACTGAAAGGGGACCTGGTGCACTTCTTAGCCACTCTTTGAAGTCTCCCCCACTTCAAAGGCACATTTGGGTATAAAACAGGGCCTCTGCCCTACCTCATCAGACACTTGCTGGAGAAGAAACCTGAACCAGAAACTACATCCTGCCAAGAAGAACTGCCTGGCTGCTCAAAGGACTCACCTGCCTGCTTTCTACAAAGGACTGCTGTCTTGCTGTTGCCCTGCTGCCTTGCTGAACTCTTGTCTGGCTGTGAAAGTGCTCTCCAAGGGCTTGGATAGAGCTTGCCTCCTGTTCCCTGAAGTCTCAGGACCAAAAAGACTTCTCTTTTTCACTTGGACGCTCCGTGCGCTGAAAATTTCGACGCACAGCTTGTTCCGCGGCGAGAAAAACGCCGCACACCGAAGCTGACCGACGCGACGCTCTGGGGACGATCGAAAATCCGACGCACGGCTTCGCAAGGATAACGCCGCCCGACCTCTAGAGGAGAAATCGACGCAACGCCTGCCGTGAGATCGTAATTTCAACGCACAGCCCCGCAGACCAACGTCTAGAGGAGAAATCGACGCAACGCCTGCCGTGAGATCGTAATTTCGACGCGCAGCCCCGCAGACCGAAGCGCTGCCGGAGAACAAGCAGGAAAATCCACGCACAGACCCGGGACATCTGGTAATCCCCGCGATCCACAGAAAGAGACTGTCCGCGCGCCGGAAAACGACGCACGACTTCCCCGCGTGGAAAATAACGACGCGAGTCCGTGTGTGCTGTAGAGAAATCGACGCACACACCCTTTTTCCATGCACCTCTTCCTTTGTGGCCCTCTGAGGAGATTTTTCCACGCTAAACCAGGTACTTGTGCTTGAAAGAGACTTTGTTTATATTCTAAAGACTTAAGACACTTTGGGGGTCATTCTGACCCCGGCGGTCTCAGACCGCCGGGGCCAGGGTCGGCGGGAGCACCGCCGACAGACCGGCGGTGCCCCGCAGGGCATTCTGACCGCGGCAGTTCGGCCGCGGTCAGACAAGGAAAACCGGCGGTCTCCCGCCGGTTTTCCGCTGCCCCTGCGAATCCTCCATGGCGGCAGAGCACGCTCCGCCGCTATGGGGATTCTGACACCCCCTACCGCCATCCTGGTTCCTGGCGGGTCTCCCGCCAGGAACAGGATGGCGGTAGGGGGTGCCGCGGGGCCCCTGGGGGCCCCTGCAGTGCCCATGCCAATGGCATGGGCACTGCAGGGGCCCCCGTAAGAGGGCCCCACTTTGTATTTCAGTGTCTGCTATGCAGACACTGAAATACGCGACGGGTGCCACTGCACCCGTCGTACCCTTCCCACTACGCCGGCTCCATTCGGAGCCGGCGTCCTCGTGGGAAGGGGTTTCCCGCTGGGCTGGCGGGCGGCCTTCTGGCGGTCGCCCGTCAGCCCTGCGGTCATTCGGCGGCTCCCGCCAGGCGTGCGGCTCCCGCCGCCCGCCGGGGTCTGAATGACCCCCTTTATATCACTTTTCAGTGATATCTCTACAATTTCCCATTGCAGCTTTATACTTTTTGACCTACAATTATCCTGATAAATATTATATATTTTTCTAAACACTGTGTGGTGTATTTTTGTGGTGCTATATGGTGGTATTGTATGATTTATTGCAGAAATACTTTACACATTGCCTTCTAAGTTAAGCCTGACTGCTCGTGCCAAGCTACCAGAGGGTGGGCACAGGATAATCTTGGATTGTGTGTGACTTACCCTGACTAGAGTGAGGGCTTTTGCTTGGACAGGGGGTAACCTGACTGCCAACCAAAAACCCCATTTCTAACATTGGTGATCAGCGGTGAGGATAGGACTTGTATTTGTGCAGTGACATACAGTAGCTAACTATTTCACTACCTACCCACAGTTGAAGGTCAACTTGGTTTTTATCTCTTTTTGCAAATCCGTTTTTTCCTGACAATTTTCAAAAACTAAATCCTCACTCAACATGTCTCTGACTGGGTCTCAGACAGGGGACTTTGACCTAGACCAGTTGGATACATATACGGTCAAACAACTAAGAGGATTCTGCAGGGCATTGAGGGTACCCACCCAAGGGGCCTCCAGAAAGGAGGACTTTCAAGTGGCGCTGAGGGCCTGGGCAGAAGCCCATTTACAGGATGATGAGGAAGAGGAGCCAGAAAATGGCCTCTCAGAGGAATTTTCACTATCTGTGGATGGTGTTACCACTGCAATTGTGCACCCTTCCAAACCAGGGAGCAGTGTATCTGTGCAAAGCCTGACCGCAGAGGAAAGGAGAGAAGTAAGGGAGTTCCAATTTCAAATGGCAAAACTGAAAATTGAGGCTCAACAGGAGGAGAGAAGGGCAGAAAGAGAAGCCAAACAAACTGAGGCTGAAAGAGCAGCCAAACAGATTGAAGCTGAAAGAACAGCCAAACAAGCAGAAGCTGAAAGAGCAGCCAAACAGGTGGAAGCTGAAAGAGCTTTGGCTGAAAAGAAACTATTGTTGGCTCATGAACTGAGTCTCAAGGAGCTGGAGATGAAGGCAAGACAGTCTGAATCCAGCAATAATGGTGGCAGCATACTGACAGGACCTGCTGGAGAAAAGAAGGTTTGTATACCCAAAAATGTGTTCCCCAGTTTTGTGGTGGGAGATGACATAGATAAATGGTTAGCTGCTTATGAAGTTGCACTAAGGGCTCATGAGGTTCCTGAAGGGCAATGGGGGGTAGCTATGTGGTGTTATGTACCGCCATTGGGGAGGGATACACTCCTCACATTGGATCAACCTGATCAAAACACATACCCACTTCAGAAAGCCATTTTACTTGCCAAGTTTGGGCTGACCCCTGAGGGATACTGTCAGAGGTTCAGGGACAGCACCAAACAAACCACACAAACATGGGTAGATTTCTTTGACTTCTCCAGTAAGGCACTGAATGGATGGGTGCGGGGCAACAAAGTAGCTGATTATAAAGGTTTATATGACTTGATTCTAAGAGAGAATATGCTTAATACTACTTATACAGAGTTGCGCCAGCACTTAGTGGATAGCAAGCTGACTGATCCCAGGAAGCTTGCTGAGGAGGCGGACCTCTGGGTTAGCACCAGAGTGTCCAAGAAGGTACCTGGGGGGGACTCCCACAAAGGTGGTCAGGGTTCCCAACAGAAGAAAGAGGGGGGAGATAAACTTGCAGATAAGGAACTCTCCAAAGGCCCCCAAAAGAATCCCCAGGGAGGGGGTGGCAACCCTTCCTTTTCCAAATTTGGGAAAAAGCCAGGGACATATGACAGGTCAGGGAAACCTAACCCCAAATGCATGGAGTGTTACCAGTATGGTCACTACAAAGGCGATCCCCAGTGCCCCAAGAGGGCACCGTCCACTACCGGACAGGCACCTGGGTTGACTAGTGTAGCGCTCGGGGGGGGGGTGGGCCCAGATAGCTTTGGGGAACAGGTAGAGATTTCCCTAGTGTCCCTGGGAGAAGGAGAAATGGTGCCCAAGGTCCACATGCCCAAAAATACTTCCAAGTACCGGCAGTGGGTCACTATTGATGGGCAGAAGGTGGAGGCTCTGCGTGACACAGGAGCCAGTATGACTACTATCAAGAGTCAGCTGGTGTCAACAGAGCAGATAGTACCTAATACATTCCACCAGGTCATAGTCGCTGACAATCGCGAGAGTCACCTACCGGTGGCTCTGGTTCCCTTTGAGTGGGGGGGGGTCTCTGGTACTCTGAAAGTAGCTGTGAGTCCTGCCATGCCTGTATATTGTCTGTTAGGCAATGATCTTGCGCATACTCCTTGGAAAGAAGTGGAGCTCAAGTCTCACCTGGAGATGTTAGGTTTACCTGAGTGGGTCTGCATGACCACACGGTCCATGGCTGACCGAGAGGGAAGTCAAGGGCGTCTGGAGCCTGGAACGATGGCCCAGAGAGCTGCCAAGAGGAGGGACCAGGTGCACGGGAACCCGGCCCCAGAAGTTCCCGCAGTGGCTGACGGGGCTCCTGAGGAGGAGGCTCCCGAGCCAACTGGGGAAGACATTGCCACCCTAAGTGACTTACCTGAGCTTGCTGGTTGGCAAGTTGAGGGTGGACCCACCAGGGAGGAATTCTGCAAGGCGCAGAAAGAATGTCCCACTCTAGAAGGTCTGAGGAAACAAGCCTCAAACCAGGCGGCAGGTGACACCTCTGGCGATCACCACCTATATTGGGAGAATGATCTCCTCTACAGTGAGCGTAAGGTTCCGGCCTTGGGGGCAGCACGTACGCTGGTGGTCCCCCAATGTTACCGAACCTTCCTACTGGGTCTGGCTCACGACATTCCCCTGGCAGGACATTTGGGGCAAGGCAAGACCTTTAACAGGCTTGTCACCCACTTTTATTGCCCCAAAATGAGGACACACTCATATAAATTCTGCAGATCTTGTCCTACCTGCCAGGCCAGTGGTAAAGCAGGAAAAAGGGGTAAAAGTCCCCTGATTCCACTTCCTGTCGTTGGCACCCCCTTTGAAAGGGTGGGCATCGACATTGTTGGTCCCTTGGACCCCAAAACTGCCTTAGACAACAGGTTCATCCTGGTTTTGGTGGACCATGCCACCCGTTACCCAGAGGCAATCCCTCTGAGGACCGTAACTGCACCGGTGGTGACCAGAACTCTGATGGGAATATTTACCCGTGTGGGATTCCCCAAGGAGATAGTGTCTGACAGAGGCACTAACTTCATGTCTGCATACATGAAGTCTCTGTGGGATGCGTGTGGTGTAACCTACAAGTTCACCACACCCTATCACCCCCAGTCTAATGGTCTTGTGGAGAGATTCAACAAGACCCTGAAAGGCATGATTGGTGGCCTCCCTGAGGCCATGAGGCGTAAGTGGGATGTCCTCTTACCATGCCTTCTCTTTGCTTACAGAGAGGTCCCCCAGAGGGGGGTAGGGTTCAGTCCCTTTGAGCTTCTCTATGGGTACCCTGTCAGGGGACCCTTAAGCATTGTCAAGGAGGGATTGGAGAAAGCTCCAAAAGCACCCCCTCAGGACGTGGTCAGCTACATGTTGGCCCTCCGCAACCAGATGACCCGCTTCTGGAAAGAGGCCCAAAGTAACCTTGAGGCCAGTCAAGAGGCAATGAAACACTGGTATGACCAGAAGGCCACCCTGGTAGAGTTTCAACCTGGAGACAAAGTGTGGGTAATGGAGCCAGTAGAGCCTAGAGCTCTCCAGGACCGCTGGTCTGGCCCATTTGAAATCAAGGAGCGGAAAGGGGAGGCCACTTACCTAGTGGACCTCCAAACCCCTAGGAATCCCCTAAGGGTGCTCCATGTGAACCGACTAAAGGCTCACTGTGAGAGGTCGGAGATCAACATGCTTCTGGTCACAGATGAAGGAATGGAAGAGGAGAGTGAACCTCTCCCCCACCTCCTCTCTGCCCAAGAAGGTGATGGGTCAGTAAGCGGGGTCATTCTTTCTGACTCCCTGACTCTAAACCAGAGAGGAGACTGCTATGAGCTGTTGGAGCAGTTCTCCCCCCTGTTCTCCCTTACTCCTGGACTGACCCACCTCTGTGTTCATGATATTGACACCGGTGAGAGTCTCCCTGTGAAGAACAAAATTTACAGGTTGTCGGATAAGGTGAAGGCCAGCATCAAGGAGGAAGTCTCCAAGATGTTGACTCTAGGGGTTATCGAGAAATCCAGTAGTCCCTGGGCCAGCCCAGTGGTGTTGGTCCCTATGGCTACTGCCCCAGGTGCGAAGCCAGAACTCCGGTTCTGTGTGGACTACCGGGGTCTCAACTCAGTCACACGGACTGATGCTCACCCCATCCCCCGAGCTGATGAGCTCGTTGACAGACTGGGCGCTGCCAAGTTCCTGAGTACGTTGATCTTACTTCGTGGTACTGGCAGATCGCCCTGACTGAGGGGGCTAAGGAAAGATCCGCATTTTCAACCCCTGATGGCCATTACCAGTTCCGGGTGATGCCGTTTGGATTGAAAAATGCCCCCGCTACCTTCCAACGGTTGGTTAACGGGGTCCTAGCTGGCAAGGATGCCTTCTGTGCAGCCTACCTGGATGACATAGCTGTCTACAGTTCTAGCTGGGAGGAACACCTGCTTCACCTCAAGGAGGTGCTTCAGGTCCTGCAACAGGCAGGCCTGACCATCAAGGCTAGTAAGTGCCAGATTGGGCAGGGTTCTGTGGTGTACTTGGGACACCTAGTGGGTGGTGGCAAGGTGCAGCCACTCCAGGCCAAGATTGAAACTATCAAGGCCTGGCACCACCGCGAACGCAGACTGAGGTGAGAGCCTTTTTAGGCCTCACAGGATACTACCGCAGATTTGTCAAGGGCTATGGTACCATTGAATCACCCTTGACAGAGCTCACTTCCAAGAAACAACCTAGGTTGGTGAATTGGGCAGAGGCTTGTCAGAAAGCCTTTGACACCCTGAAGGAAGCCATGTGCACGGCCCCCGACAGCCTTAGGGTAGTCACCCCTAACTTTTTGCCTGCCTCCCTCCACTTTGTGGACACTGTTTTTGCTGGTTTTTAGACTCTGCGCACTTTACCACTGCTAACCAGTGCTAAAGTGCATATGCTCTCTTCCTTAAAACACGGTAACCTTGAATCATACCTGATTGTACTATTAATTTACTTATAAGTCCCTAGTAAGGTGCACTTTATGTGCATAGGGCTGGTAAATTAAATGCTACTAGTGGGCCAGCAGCACTGGTTGTGCCACCCACTTAAGTAGCCCCTTTTCCTTGTCTCAGGCCTGCCATTGCAAGGCCTGTGTATGCAGTTTCACTGCCACCTCGACTTGGCATTTAAAAGTACTTGCCAAGCCTAGAACTCCCCTTTTTCTACATATAAGTCACCCTTAATGTGTGCCCTAGGTAACCCCTAGAGCAGGGTGCTGTGTGGGTAAAAGGCAGGACATGTACCTGTGTAGTTATATGTCCTGGTAGTGTAAAACTCCTAAATTCGTTTTTACACTACTGTGAGGCCTGCTCCCTTCATAGGCTAACATTGGGGCTGCCCTCATACACTGTTGAAGTGGCAGCTGCTGATCTGAAAGGAGCAGGAGGGTCATATTTAGTATGGCCAGAATGGTAATACAAAATCCTGCTGACTGGTGAAGTCGGATTTAATATTACTATTCTAGAAATGCCACTTTTAGAAAGTGAGCATTTCTTTGCACTTAAATCCTTCTGTGCCTTACAATCCACGTCTGGCTGGGCTTGGTTGACAGCTCCTTGTGCATTCACTCAGACACACCCCAAACACAGGGTACTCAGCCTCACTTGCGTACATCTGCATTTTGAATGGGTCTTCCTGGGCTGGGAGGGTGGAGGGCCTGCTCTCACACAAAGGACTGCCACACCCCCTACTGGGACCCTGGCAGACAGGATTGAACTGAAAGGGGACCTGGTGCACTTCTTAGCCACTCTTTGAAGTCTCCCCCACTTCAAAGGCACATTTGGGTATAAAACAGGGCCTCTGCCCTACCTCATCAGACACTTGCTGGAGAAGAAACCTGAACCAGAAACTACATCCTGCCAAGAAGAACTGCCTGGCTGCTCAAAGGACTCACCTGCCTGCTTTCTACAAAGGACTGCTGTCTTGCTGTTGCCCTGCTGCCTTGCTGAACTCTTGTCTGGCTGTGAAAGTGCTCTCCAAGGGCTTGGATAGAGCTTGCCTCCTGTTCCCTGAAGTCTCAGGACCAAAAAGACTTCTCTTTTTCACTTGGACGCTCCGTGCGCCGAATATTTCGGCGCACAGCTTGTTCCGCGGCGAGAAAAACGCCGCACACCGAAGCTGACCGACGCAACGCTCTGGGGACGATCGAAAATTGGACGCACAGCTTCGCAAGGATAACGCCGCCCGACCTCTAGAGGAGAAATCGACGCAACGCCTGCCGTGAGATCGTAATTTCAACGCGCAGCCCCGCAGACCGACGTCTAGAGGAGAAATCGACGCGCCGCCTGCCGTGAGATCGTAATTTCGACGCGCAGCCCCGCAGACCGACGCGCAGCCGGAGAACAAGCAGGAAAATCCACGCACAGACCCGGGACATCTGGTAATCCCCGCGATCCACAGAAAGAGACTGTCCGCGCGCCGGAAAACGACGCACGACTTCCCCGCATGGAAAATAACGACGCGAGTCCGTGTGTGCTGGGGAGAAATCGACGCACACACCCTTTTTCCACGCACCTCTTCCTTTGTGGCCCTCTGAGGAGATTTTTCCACGCTAAACCAGGTACTTGTGCTTGAAAGAGACTTTGTTTATATTCTAAAGACTTAAGACACTTTATATCACTTTTCAGTGATATCTCTACAATTTCCCATTGCAACTTTATTCTTTTTGACCTACAATTATCCTGATAAATATTATGTATTTTTCTAAACACTGTGTGGTGTATTTTTGTGGTGCTATATGGTGGTATTGTATGATTTATTGCACAAATACTTTACACATTGCCTTCTAAGTTAAGCCTGACTGCTCGTGCCAAGCTACCAGAGGGTAGGCACAGGATAATCTTGGATTGTGTGTGACTTACCCTGACTAGAGTGAGGGCTTTTGCTTGGACAGGGGGTAACCTGACTGCCAACCAAAAACCCCATTTCTAACACCAGGCATTGTATCTGATGATTGGGATATGAAAACAGTTGATTCTATGATGACAGAATTGCAATATTATACTGTCTTTGAAAATGAAGATGTTTATCAATTCAAAGAAAATTATGGTGATATGTTTTGCTATAATTATTATGGGCACCACTTCATACATAGAGCGAGCAGTCCCAAAATGGTATTTAATTACACGCAATGGGAACATTGTCCAACTCCACCGCAAGGGAGTTCTAAAACATATTCTGAAATGTTTGCATATTTTTCTGGGCACAATCAAAAGAATGCTGAGTCGTGTTACTTTAAGGTACAACCTACTAAGGATATACACATGTTATTGATTAATTCGAAATGTATATATTCGGAATCCTTTGTTTCCGGTTATCAATAGAAGGCTATGAATATTGGTCCAAATCAATTGATCTGAAAAGTGTCTGGGGAGCAAAAAATTTGCAAATTAAGGGAAAAGAAACATTGTTTAAAGCATGTCTTATTCCTGTTCAGATGATCTTCTTAAATGAAACTGTGCAACAAACGAGTTGTTTAGGCTTCGTAACAATCAGATAATTAAACATGCCCAGTATACCTGCCCCTGCAAAATTTTACAAATGGCAAAAATACACGAATGCAACTAAAGATTAGCTCGATGAGTGGGTCCAGAATGGTATGTTTAATGTTTCACAGACACATCCAGGCGGGTGGTTATTGTGGCCAATAAATACCAATGGGTGTCATCAACGTTTTATTAACTCCTCGAGGGGTTTTAGGACGAGTAGACCAGACCCTCGCTATATTACAACATATAGTGTAGGAACATTATGCCAACAGTGGCTAAAATCATCCTCACTAAACACGGTTAAAGAACACCTCAATCTCTTGTCTAACACCACTGATTTACAAGATTTCTTGTCAGGCCCCAGAACACCATGGAGGAAGCGTTTCTTATATGCAGTATACAATGAAATATGGAAACTTTCCCAACAAGATGCTGCTGCCCGGTTAAGGCAAATAGGTCAGGAAAATCTAAAAAAGGCATTAGCTGGTAATGGATAATGGGATTAACACCTTGTCCGACCGGATATATACAATTAACAACATTGTCTCTTCTGCTAGAGACATTATACAGTCTGATATGTCTTCCTTATACCATGGACAGAGTCAGATCAGGTCCATTATGCAGTTGGGTTGGACTCGTCAAACATTGAAGGGGGGGTCGCGTTCCATGGCAGCACGTCAGTGCAAGGGAGATATTTTCTTCTTTTAATCTGACGCAACAACAACAGCAAATTGCTAAGAAAGAAGCAACTTATGTCATGCTTAACATCGAGAAATTAGAAAAGTTGCCTTTTACTGTGGCCGAAATACCATCGGCAGAGTGGTGAATACACGGTGTTATTAATCTGCCTATTTCCACACTACAATTCACCTCCTGTTTGAAACACATTCCAGTAGGCAGATATGAAAATCTGCGAGATAGTTACATCCATGAGGTGTGGGAGCTTCCCTTCTCGTACAAATGCTATAATGGCATGAAAGAGGTCTTTCTTAGCGGTAGCGAATGCAAGACTTCTGTCAGCCATTCGCTGATTTGGAAACAGCTGTCCTTGCATGGGGCGTGTAAAGCCTCGGCTGCAAACTTGGCTTGTTATCTTAAGGGAGTTCAAGTCCCCTTGATTAGACCTACGTTCCAGGTGCTTTCAAACAGCAGCTACGTCCTTCTCAATAGTGAAGACTGTTGTGGCATGCGAGCCGGAATAGTTTACGTTGTTTCGGCCTCTAAAGTCGTTACATGCTGCGGGAACGTACTGTTTCCCCCCACTAAATTTAAGGAGGTAGCTGATATCTGGCCTTACATTGCTAAACGTGAATTTTGACAAGTTAAGTAGACTCAAGGCTTTATTGTTTCAAAAGCATGTGGCCCTTACATCTGCACGCGAGAGCTAGGCACTTCAAGTGGCAAGGTCATCAGCAGAAATACAGTCCCTGTTAAATACGATCTTTCATAGACACTTTGGTGAACTCGTGGGACGAATATTTAATGTGTCCAGCACGACTGGAATAGCAATTTTTTTCAAAGCTGTTGGTTCTGGTTTCATTCACACCTTCTCCTCCATATTCGGTTTGATACCTTCAGCTATCCACTCGAATTTCGGTAGTATTTTTGGGGGATTTCCGATAACTTTGGCTTTATTAGCTGGCATCCTGCTGTTGCTGTTGTTTATGCACAATGGTTGTCCCGCCGCAACAAGGGCAAATGACGCTGCTCCCATCAGCGCAGCTGTGTCGTAAAGGTATCTTGCAGCATTTTGGAGCAACACTCCTGGAGCATTTGGAGTGTGACTGGTCTTTGTCATTCAGACCGGTTTTGTATTGTGTGCAGCCCATGTTCCGGTGCCTTTGGTGCTCTTTTGAACATGCACTGGAAGTTTGTCTTTCACAGCAGTGCCCCCCAGCAATAGATGCTGATCTGTTGATGTTCTCGCTGAGGGTTCATTACCAGACATGCGCACTGAGGCTGCGTTTGCTACGTGAAGCTAATTATGAGTTACCCTTCCTGGAGGAAGTTGCCATCAACTCATCAATGGGCACTCCACGGGATGCTGCCTTGGTTGATACTGGGGCTATGGAACACACTGCTTCTCGATCATTTTTAGCGCGGACTTTCCGGTTCCGTCATCTGCCGAAGTGGAAGATCTCCTACTTTCCATGACTTGTACTTAATTTGGAACTTTTCTAAATTTACATTATCATTGAACTAGGTTATAAGCCACATGCTCATGTTTTAAATTGCCTAGTATTGTGTGTGTGTGTGTGTCCTTTTAACCTGTCAAACTTGACTAGGGTTTTATATCTATCTTAGGTTGAGAACTTTTAGTTTTGTCTTGAACCACTTTCAACCGACAAGGGGAGGGTGTTTTGTAGCCATCTTAGTTATAGCTCCATGCACGTTAGTTTAATACACTAGGCCGCTGTGCACCTTGACCTAGATATATTTTATTCAGCTTCGCATTGTTATTTTTACAGTAACAAGTTTTAGGGTGATGTTTTAATTTCTTCTATCTAATTGTTTTGCTTAGCCCAGCACTGTGTTCTCAAACAACACATTCTTGATCACTTTGTGCTTCAGTTAAGGCTACAGTTTGGTACATTGCCGTTGAACGTGGTATAAGTTTAGTCTCCAACATTCGTAGAAAATACACATCCTTACGTAGGGAAATTTTCTTAGAACATTAGCTGTGTTATTATAAAAACACTTCCTAGTCCCATTACACATTAAGAGGGAGATTCCAGCCAGGGAACCACAACTGTATGCTGAATGTTTTGCTGCAGATGCTAACGCAGACTACAGGCCATTGCTCAGGTATGAGGGTTGATGTCCTACCGGGGGAACCTGAAAGGAGGGATTAGAGTTTACCATGCCATGCTCAAATTATGATTCAGATAGAAAATAATCCATCGACTTTAGTGGCAATATGATAGCATTATTCTTATGCTTCACTCTCATCATCACCATTTTAATATTGTTATGTTGTGTCATTCTGGTTATTGCACGTCATGCTTTGCTATCTAAAATGCAGTCATTTTATTAAACCAGTCTTTAAAACTTATACTGCTCTCATTGTCATTTATATCTGAGATCGAATTGTGAATGAGAGAACCGGATGCGACCTGAGTGACCACGACTTCCCTGAGAAGTATATGTCATGCGGTCGGCTGCCCAATCATCTCTACCTTTCGGGAGAGATGAGGCACTGCTAGTTAGCCGGAGCAAAACCCGGATTTGGAGCGACAGGTGTCACCCACCGTGGGTCAGACTCAGTCTCCCACACTGTGGGCGATCTTGCTGCTCAAAATCCAGTAGTCTTATTAGAATAATGAGAGCCTACGTGACAACAGGAGCTGCGTCGATCCGGTGGGCGATGCAAGGAAATTTCTATTGAACAGCAGGTGCTGCGTCAATTCCTCTTGCAGGAAGTCGGGCTGAGTCGTTCCGGCTTGGCGATGCATCAATCCAGTGGGCCGTGCCCCAAAGTTCCGGTCGCAAAACTGGCGGTGTGTCGATCTCCACTCGGGGAGCCAGGCTGCATCATTCCAGTTCGATGATGCAGTGATTTTCTCACCGCAAGGGAGGCTGTGCGTCGATTTTCACTGCACAAGGAGTTCCTTTGCAGAGATGAAGTCTTTTTGGCCCTGAAACTTCAGGAAACAGGAGGCAAGCTCAATCCATGTCTTTGGAGAGCATTTCTCAGCAGAGCCAGAGGGTAGCAAGGAAGCAGGACAGCAGCAAGGCAGAAGTCTTTCACAGCAAAGCAGTCAGGTGAGTCCTTTGGGCAGCCAGGCAGCTTCTCTTAGCAGGTTGCAGGTTCTGGTTCAGAGTTCATTCCCAGTAGGTATCTTGTCACAAACTGTCTTAGTTGGTAGGGTCAGTGAGCCAGTTTATATTCCCAAATGTGCCGTTGAAGTGGGGGAGACTTCAAAGAGTGCCTTGCAGTGCCCAAGGTCCCCTTTCAGTTCCATCCTATCTGCCAGGGTCCCAGTAGGGGGTTTGGCAGTCCATTGTGTGAGGGCAGGCAACTGCCCTTTGACATGTAAATGTTAGGCCCTCCACCCTCCCAGCCCAGGAAGACCCATTCAGTATGCAGATGTGTGCAGGTGTGACTGAGCATCCTATGTTTGGGGCTGTCTGAGTGAACTGCACATGGGAGATGTCAACTAACCCAGCCAGATGTGGATTATAAGGCACAGAAGGATTTAAGTGCAGAGAAATGCTCACTTTCTAAAAGTGGCATTTCTAAAATAGTAATATTAAATCTAACTTCACCAGGATTTTGTATCACCATTCTGGCCATACTAAATATGACCATGTTACTCCTTTCAGATTAGAATCTGCCACTCAAACAATATATGAGAATAGCCCTAATGTTAGCCTTTGAAAGGAGCAGGCCTCAAAGCAGTGTAAAACAACTTTAGGAGCTTTACAGTACCAGGACATATAAACTACACAGGTATATGTCCTGCCTTTTATTTACATAGCACCCTGCCCATTGTGTTACCTAGGGCCTACCTTAGGAGTGACTTATATGTAGGAAAAAGGGAGTTTAAGGCTTGGCAAGTACTTTTAAATGTCAACTCGAATTGGCAGTGAAACTGCACACACAGGCCTTGCAATGGCAGGCCTGAGACATGGTTAAGGTGCTACTTATGTGGGTGGCACAATCTGTGCTGCAGGCCCACTAGTAGCATTTAATGTGCAGGACCTGGGAACATGTAATGCACTTTACTAGGACCTTAAAAGTAAATTAAATATGCCAATTGGGTATGAGCCAATGTCAACATGTTTTAAGGGAGACAGCATATGCACTTTAGCACTGGTTAGCAGTGGTAAAGTGTGCAAAGTCCTAAAACCAGCAAAAACAGTGTCAAAAGTGGAGGGAGGCAGACAAAAGGTTGAGGGTGACCACCCTAAGGCTAGCAGTTCTAACAATGTTTTTCTAAAACTGCAGGTGCCAGGACTAAGAAGGAGCCTATTGTGCGGGAGAGATAAAAACATTCAAGACAAGCATCACAAAAATGGAAGGAGTTCCGTGAAATGGCAGTTATCGTTTTGAAATTCCTGCATGTGAGGCTCCACCAATGCTGCATAGAAGAAACTTAAAGTAGATACTGTTACCAATTATTCATGTGATTTTTTACTTTGTTTTTCAGAAGAGTTTGAAAATTATGTTATTTTTGGAGGGATTGAGATTTAAGTGTGTTTTAGTTAGTGAAAAAGGTTCAGACCCCTTTATTCCCTTGAACAGAGTCAACCTATTTGACGCATAGATCCCAGTTCTTAGTGATTCAGTGGCTTTATGCTGCACACACCTCTCCTGACATAATCCTCCACAGACGTGCTGTTATGCTGACCTTTCTCTGAAACCTTAGGAATCTAGATTGTCGCTATTGAGATACTGGCACTCCATATGCTATTTTGATTCAATAATGTGTGACGTTTTAACTTTCCTTTAGTTATTTTGTATCTCTATACCATGGTTTTGAAACCCATTTATGTAATTTTGACTTTAAGTTTGTAATAAAGTCCTTAGAAACTTTAAGTTGGTCTTCCCGAGATTGACAGTGTAACCATTTGGTTACATGCTATTTGATCTTCAATAATTTGATGTGAGTCTCTGCACCACTGGAAACAGAGAAGAAAAGATTCATCAATCAACAATTTTAGGTGTAGTCAAGGCTGGATGAACTGTCTAGTTAACTATTACCAGTTGTAGCAAGGGGTAGTAAGCTGTGCTTCCCAGGACGCAACATTGCACCATGAAACCTTTACTGTTTTGTCTACTTTTAATTTACCATTCTAAAATGTTCATGTTGAAGTGGTAAATCGAAAATGACAACATGGCCTCTGGTGCACCATGTTTCTTTAATGACGCATGCTAACACTTGTATACAAATCAGCTGCTCTTTTGAAATTATCGCATGTGTACACATGCATAATGACGTACGTGCAGGGTCGTATTGGGATCACAATTAAGCCCGGGCATTTCCGGGCCCACGTTCCTGGATCATGCCAATAGATTACTCTCATTGGACTTATTTTTATAGAAATGTTTGGTAACTTTAGCATTTTATAGCTTATAGAGCCAGTAACGTGTGTAAAAACTAGAAGCACTGCACTTTGGCTGGGGGAGCAAGGTGAAATATAATGGTCTGATCTGATGGGTATTATGTTTTTTATTAGGCCTGGGTGGAGTTCACGGAGTTCTGCTACGCGGAACTCTGCGAGGTGCTGAAAAAACTCTGCCGTGCTGCGAGGAGTTCAGCTTGTAGCAGAGTTTGGGTAAGTCCTGCTGTTCACACTTATCTTCAGTGTGGGAGTTTCTCCCATGCTGTAAAATCAGCAGGAACGGCATTATGCGGAGCACCAGAGGGCGCTAACTTATTTCTGCCGCTTGGGTAGATTTTCTACTTGAGTGGCAGTTTCCTAAATGCGGGCAGCAGCTTTCTCATTGTCAGCAGTTACAGCCTACTGCGACTGCTTGTGTTCAGAAATCTCACGCGCGCCAACTTTGCGATTTCTCTTGCTCATGGTCCCCAACTTAACACATGAGCAAGAGAAAAAACTCTGCTTTGGGTCACTTTGTTGAGTTTTTCAGAACACTGTACTTTTTCCCCACTCGGTGAACTGCGCCGGCGGAGCAGAATTCTTAACCCACCCCAAATTTTTCATACATAAATATTCCTCTTTAATTATCATGCTCTATCCTTTGCAGAATTTTAAAACATTAACAATGGCTGGTTATTTTTTTTGTTTAAATTGTAGTTTTGTTGAGTGTGAACTCACCCCAAGGGCATTTGAGCAAGCTGCATAAGCACCAGCTGCATTACAGGAAATCAAATTAGTTTTTGTTTTAGGCCTCGGAAGATTACGTGATTTGCCCAGAATCACAGAATACTGAGCTAACACTGGGATTCCAACGTAGTTCCAAAATTCCTAAGTTGGCAGCTCTGGGTTAAGGCGGCCTCACAGCTATGGAGCCATGGAGGCTGCTTCCCACTCACCCCTTCCCAGCCCACTTTAGCCTCAGGGATATGGTCTGGAACAGAACAAAAGAATAAAGATTCTATGCCTGCCTCAGAGGTAGGGGCGCAATGGGGGCTGAAGTGAAGATGACCTAGTGGCCACTGTATCACCAGACACTACTCCCTCTCACGCCACCAATCCAGCAGAGGATGCTTTACTCTTTCTGACCCCACCTCAGGGGAGATGGAACGCTGCTATTTGTGGTCTGTGCAGCCTTACAGAGGTCAAGTTGAAGTGTGTGACAAAAGGCCTACATAGCTGTCAAGGTTTCAGATTGCTTAAATGTGACATTTTCATAATTTCAGTGTAATTATAACTGACATTCAACGACTATGAGTGACACAAGCATTGAAGATGAGGAAAACATATATAAATATCAGAACTTTCACCCATTTGAGCAACAACAAACTTTAAGAAGATCTTAAAACTGCTAGAAAGCACCAGAAAATAAGGGCACTACATAGCTGCCAAGTTTTCAGATTGCTTATGTGTGAGATTTTCATGGTTACGGTGTACTAAGTGACATTCAAGTGCCAAATGTGTGACACTCAGTGTGACACTTTTGCACATGTAAAACCAAGCAATTTAGTGTGCGGAAAGACATTAATATCAGAAAGTGCACGCTTTTGAGCAATGAGAAGCTCTAAAGAAAGATTTTTGGATTGATGTAAAATCTTTAAAATGGAAGTCCAGTAGCTATAGCTGCTTCTTAAGACCATGATTGCACATTCATAGTGCCTTTAATGGTGTGGTGGAGGTGTCATCCCAATCTGTGTTAAGGTTTACAGGTTTTTTTTAAAAAGAAATCTGTATTGATTTAAATGTTTATAACTATCTGCTAAACGTGATTAAGCATTGCGAATGTTACACTTATGTGTTTTAATTCTACTACTGTACTCCCCATGTGTTTAATATACACTGTTTGCCAACATTAAGGCCATCATTACAACTTTGGAAGGCGGCAACCGCAGCCCGCCAAAGTGTAACCGCCGTGCAGCCGACAATGCGGCCGCACTTCCGCGGTGGCCATTATGACATCCCCGCTGGGCCGGCGGGAGGAAACTGAGTTTCCGCCCACTGGCCCAACGGGGATGTCGGCCGCAACATGGGAGCCGGCTCCAAATGGAGCCGGCGGTGTTACGGCCGTGCGTCGGGTGCAGTTGCAGCCGTCGCGAAAAGCTTGATGGGCTGTGCCAGGGGGCCCGCGACTCCCCTTTCCGCCATCCTTTCCATGGCGGTTCCTACCGCCATGAAAAGGCTGGCGGGAAGGAGACTCGTAATCCCCTGGGCAGTGCTGCAAGCAGCGCTGCCCTGAAGGATTAAATCTGCTGGGACCAACGTGGCAGAAAACCGCTGGTCCCGTCAGTGCAACTGCGGTGCTTCCGTCGCGGTCATAATATGTGAGTTTGAACCGCCAGCCTATTGACGGTGCAACCTCCAAAACAGCCCTGGCGGTCTTTGACCCCCAGGGTTGTAATGAGGGCCTAAATGTCTATACCCAATAACTTGCAAAAAATATTATATTTTTACTGTTTTCTAAAAAATAATTTAGCAATGCCATGAGAGTATAAGCACTGACTTTACAAATGCGCTACATTTGTTAGTATTAGAAATAAGGTGGTGGAGAGACTGCACACCCTGCTCATGGATTGGTGTGACTTGCTGAACTCAGGGTTTCTTGAAATTTATGGGGGTCATTACGACCCCGGCGGTCGGCGATAATGTGGAGGTAAGTACAGCCAACATTATGACATTGGCGGGTTGGCTGAAGCCAACCTGCCAATGTACCACTCCAACTGCCACGGCTGTAACAGCCGCCAGGCTGGAGATATCCACCATTATGGCCCCGCCTACTGCCATGGTTTTTGTGGCGTTCGTACCGCCATGAAAACCATGGCGGTAGGCCATTTTAGGGACAGGGAATTCACCCTCCTACATCCACGCTCCCCCTTCACACACACATATACACACACTCATTCACACATACATACACGCATGCATACATCCAATCGCAGACACATCCGCACACACTTCCAAACATACACACAGACACGCACTCACATTTCACAACATACACGCACTCACATGTCCGTACATGCACTCAAGCATTCAACACTAAACACACACCCGCAAACACATACATGTACCCCCACCCCCACACACAAACACCCCCCTCCCCACCTACCCTGTCAGAGACCAGACTTACCTGGATCCAGGGGGTCTTCCGGCAGGAAACGGGACGGGGCTCTACTACCGTCAGCAGAACATCACCAGGCCGTATTATTTGTCATAATACGGCTGGCGGCAGTTGACTGCTGTGGCGCTGCTGGTGGTAGCAGCTCCACCTTACCACCATCCGCCAGTATGGCCACAGCTGGATTTCCGCCATTCTTGTGGTGGAAACCTAGCTGTGGTCATAATATGGCAGATGGCCGGTAGCCGCGGCGACGGTCTTTTGGCAGCCGTCGCTGCAGCGTTAGGGGTTTTTTACCACCGTTCTTATAATAAGGTCCTATGTTCTGATGTGGGTTAGGAATTCACTTATTTTTTAAAATTGGCATCAGAAGGAATTTGCAGAGGATTGTGGCATTCAAAAACTGTAGAAAGGTCGGTGCCCATTCCTAATTATTCTTCCACATTCAGAGTACCCGATGTCAGGCCGTCGAAAGGGCATTGTCAGTGACAAGAGGGTTGCCCTGACTGTCGGCTGCCTCACATTACAGTGGCCTGGCGGGGAAACTGGCGGAGATATTAAGTCTCAGTGGGCCAGGTGGTAGAGGGTTTAGAAATACCGGACCCACAGAAGACTCCTAGGCGCCGGCTATCGGCCAATGCCAGACTTCCCACCATCCCAATCCTACCCTGCATACGTGTACACGTCGGTGCCCGTCGTGGATTTGCTTTTTTTAAATAGAAAATGAATTCCAAAAAAGCTGTCTATGCGTGCACATACATGCTAATGAGTTATGTGTCTGCATGTGTTGGATCATTATTTTTTTATTAGAAAACGCAATTTAAATAAGAACACGAAAAGCCAATAGCTCAGACTGTTTTAGGCAAGTACTATTTGCTTTGTCAATGCTTGTTTCTTTCAGTTTTCGTGTGCTAAATCCCCTGGTGCATCCTTTTATGAACGTCGAAGGTGTTTTCTACATACTCGCAACATTTTTGAAGGGCAACTGTTTAAGTGTTTCCAGGGTTTCCCAACACTGTAAGTGCTCTTTACGATTCTAAAATGCAACCTAATCTGATTCTAAGAGTTATTTCGCATACCTACTTACATAGTTGTGCAAAATTATTTATGGAATAGGCACTGCGTAATCGCTGGCTAATGACTCGATTTCTCATCTGAGAGAGTAATCGTACACACTGAGAAAAGAGAAGCCAAGATGTGTTGTGGGAACTTTTCCAGAAACAGGGCAGCGCGTTGACATCCTTTCATGGGAATGATGTCATGTTACCATTTGCCTGTATTGCTATTTTCTGCTAACTTTTCAGCAAGTCCATCAATTAGTCACCAATTCTCGCCAGCCGTGGGAGGACGAGCTCCCACGAAGAGGTTATTTTTACCTGCAGTTCATCTGCCGAAAGCGTGTTATTTTGAGTGTAATTCATGTTAACCGTTCTGTCCCCAGCGCTGCTCGCGGCGCCGATTCTTTCTAATAATGTCCTTTTTTTTCTCACTGTAACATTAATAATTTACACCGTCGTTGTTGCAGACAACTAAACAGCCAAGAGGGAAATATGTCCGCTTTGTGTAAATACATGTAGGTGTTGTTGAACTAGTTTATCTGAGTTTTTATTTTTTTAACAGAAAAGTGAAAAAATAGCATGCAGGCTTAATGTCGCGTAGAAATCCGTATTCTTGAAGTTGAGGGGAACAGAAGAAACACATTTTTGTTCTCCTAGAGCAAACACAATTAAATCAAGCCTTAAAATGACACTTAAGTGGTTATTTGGCTTATTATTGAACAAAAGTGCTGCTGCTGACCAGCCCTCATTTGTCCTGTCTCTTTTGGTTTAAATATATTCTATTACAATGTATTACAATTAAACAAAAATGTAAAGCAGTACGATTATCCTCTATTTTTTGTTAAACTGTGATAAAACGTAAGGAAACATATTCAAAATAATCTGCGGTCCGCTGTGCGAGAAGAATACATACTGCCTCGTGAAAAGTAAACGAAAACATTTGGTTTGGATAACATTTCTGCAGCAGAGCAGCAAAAGCATACAGATCCGATTGCAAAGAAATGTTGGTGAATCTAGTGTCGTTCTCTCACGTCCTAGACTT
The DNA here is from genome assembly GCF_031143425.1 of Pleurodeles waltl. Classification (NCBI taxonomy): domain Eukaryota; kingdom Metazoa; phylum Chordata; class Amphibia; order Caudata; family Salamandridae; genus Pleurodeles; species Pleurodeles waltl. Next base: position 748,877,200 of record NC_090443.1, on the reverse strand, counting down.
CCGTTCTATGTAAACGTTATTTTTTATTGCGAAGCCTAAGGATGGGAAAGCACTGTCCACCGCTTCACATGGTATTTGAAGCACCTCTTGCTTGGCATTCATCAACTGATACAATGTAAGAAGAAAGCTATTTCTTCATCCTCTGGGGACGGTTTTATAGGACAGGATTAAAGTCGTAGTCTCAATAGCACTTCCACCTGGCAGCCTCCCAGTGACTGACAGGGGCCTAATGGGCATTTCTGGTCTGGCCATCACTGATTGACAGATGCCTAATAGACGCATCCTGTTTCCTCAGCCCCGGAGATATAGGACGAGCGCACATCTTTCACTGCGGAAATATGTTTAACAAAGTGTCACATGCCGAGAGGCGAGCACATGCCAATCCGTACACAGTGCTGCTTGGGTGACAAAATCTGCTGTCAGGTTCGCATGATGGAAAATCCATACAGTGATGTCGACAGATAGCGCTGTCAACGGGGAGCGCAGCTATCGTCTTGTAATCAGCCAGCTATGATCTCTGGAATGCATTAAGAGGTACATGTAGGAGTAAACACATCTATTTAGCAGAGCGCGACAGAAAGTCCTTCCCACCGATGTAAGGCTTTTGGAGAGTGCAATAAAAAATACCTGAGACTCATCGAGCAGGCTGTAACAAGACACATGTACTAATTGGATTAGAGACCCATTTTAGAAGAGGCTGGTTGTCTGGGTTAGAGTTAAGGATGTTATATCTGTGGCGCATCCCACTGGCATGCCCTGCCCCGCCCCCAGTAGGGTGTATCCTGGTGTGCTCCCCTCTTTCTCCTTCACATTTGGTTAGACCTAAACTATGAGGTCACCGTGCATGATGTGAATACCAGGTAGACAAGCACTGACAAAGCCTATAGGACTGGTGTTCTGACAGATCTTGTTTTGTCATTTTTTTTGCACAAACTTTATTGTTTTGGCATATACTGGGACCTCATCTAAAGAAAAATATCTTGTTACAGAGAAAAAAGTTTCCTAGGTCTTAAAAAGCAAACACACATTACCATAGCACTCCCTAGCATTAAACAGAACTACTTTGTGTTTGGATGTGTTCCTTGTAAAATGGCAGGTAACTCATATTGAAGTCAGCCAATGGCTAAAGTGGGCTGTTACGTTGCACCTTAATGCATACTGGAGGAACCGGAAGAAAACTGTGAATGATACCAAACACAAACTAATGAATGAAGTCTTGTGAACCACCTATAAGTAACTATGTTAGACACATCATTTCAGTAAAATCAAAAGGTCCTGGCTCACACAGTCATAAAAAATTCAATAAGACTGGCGTTGGCTGCAAGACCCTTGCCTTTAAGAAAGAAAGAAGGAAAAAAAGAGAGAAAAAAGGATAGAAACAGAAAAGGAAAGAAGAAAAGAGATAAAGAAAGGAAGATAAGGAAAGAATCAAAGAATGACAGAAGGAAAGAAGGAATGAAAGAAGGCAAGAAGAAAGAAAGAAAAAAAGAAAAAAGAAAGAAACAAACAAAGAAAGAAAGAAAGAAAGAGAGGGAGAAAGAGAGAAAGAAATAAAGAAAGAAAGAAAGAAATCGAAAGAGAATTCGCCTAATACGGAACAATTTCAAATGGGCACAATATGTTCTGTTATGCTATGAAATACCATCAGTCAGAAAATCAAACCAAACAAATTTACAATGGCATTGGCTGGAAATGGGATTTTTCAAAAACTAATGCAGTACGTTCTCATTGTTTGCATCGGCACACCTTTCGAAGGGTGTGCCTGTTGCAAACAAGGGGAATGCAGTACATTGTATAATACCGACCCAGGAGAACAAAACAAGACTTTGCTATGATTTTATTGAAATATATGCAGCTATTCTAAGACTCGAAGTGAGTTATGGTCTGTAGAAAGGCACGCTAGTTTCAGGATTGAATTGAGATTGGTAGTAGGGCATATCTAACTGTTCAATGCATGGATTGTTATTTTTCTCTGTTGGTCTGCCTGGTTTAGGGTCTGTTGATTTCATTGAGAGGACCAAAAACATTACCTGCAGGAAGTACAAATCCATGCAGTCTTCCATACGTCCCCCATACCTTGCGAAACATCTGTACAGCATGTGCTTTACAAGTTCAAATCCCTCCTAATTTGCTCATGTGGGGCACTTTTTAAGATTTCTTATTTGCTAATGGGGGGCAGTTTTCTTTGGTTTCCAGTCAGACCCTGGCTAGTACACATTCTGAATTAAAAAACATAAATATATTGGAATTTAATGTGAGGGACTGCACAGACCCTTACTTTTTAGGTCTGGCATTAGCCAGACCTTTTGATTTTACTAAAATATGTATAATATACTCATATATTGGGGCTTTCAGTTACCTCTTTTCACTCACGTGCCTATTCTGTCATTTACATTTTGCTTCCTCCACCGCAGCCCATAGCATAAGGCAATGGGTTAGTGTAGGAAGTTGGCTCTGTATGCACTATTTCAAAGTAAGGAATAGTAGGCACAGAGTCCAAGGGTTCCCCTTAGAGGTAAGATAGTGGCAAAAAGAGATAATACTAATGCTCTATTTTGTGGTAGTGTGGTCGAGCAGTAGGCTTATCAAAGGAGTAGTGTTAAGCATTTGTTGTACATACACACAGGCAATAAATGAGGAACACACACTCAGAGATAAATCCAGCCAATAGGTTTTGTTATAGAAAAATATTTTTTCTTAGTTTATTTTAAGAACCACAGGTTCAAATTTTACATGTAATATCTCATTTGAAAGGTATTGCAGGTAAGTACTTTAGGAACTTTGAATCATTTCATTAGCATGTATACTTTTCACATAAAACACAATAAGCTGTTTTAAAAGTGGACACAGTGCAATTTTCACAGTTCCTGGGGGAGGTAAAGTAATGTTAGTTTTAACAGGTAAGTAAGTCACTTACAGGTTTCAGTTTTTGGTCCAAGGTAGCCCACCGTTGGGGGTTCAGAGCAACCCCAAAGTTACCACACCAGCAGCTCAGGGCCGGTCAGGTGCAGAGGTCAAAGAGGTGCCCAAAACGCATAGGCTTCAATGGAGAGAAGGGGGTGCCCCGGTCCCAGTCTGCCAGCAGGTAAGTACCCGCGTCTTCGGAGGGCAGACCAGGGGGTTTTGTAGGGCACCGGGGGGGACACAGATCAGCACAAAAAGTACACCCTCAGAAGCGCGGGGGCGGCCGGGTGCAGTGTGCAAACACGCGTCGGGTTTGTAATGGTTTTCAATGAGAGATCAAGGGATTTCTTCAGCGTTGCAGGCAGGCAAGGGGGGGGCTCCTCGGGGTAGCCACCACCTGGGCAAGGGAGAGGGCCTCCTGGGGGTCACTCCTGCACAGGAGTTCCGTTTCTTTAGGTGCTGGGGGCTGCGGGTGCAGAGTCTTTTCCAGCCGTCGGGAAATGGAGTTCAGGCAGTCGCGGTCAGGGGGTGCCTCGGGATTCCCTCTGCAGGCGTCACTGTGGGGGCTCAGGGGGGACAACTTTGGTTACTCACAGTCGTAGAGTCGCCGGAGGGTCCTCCCTGAAGCGTTGTTTCTCCACCAGTCGAGTCGGGGTCGCCGGGTGCAGTGTTGCAAGTCTCACGCTTCTTGCGGGGAGTTGCAGGGGTCTTGAAATCTGCTACTTGAAACAAAGTTGCAGTTCTTTTGAAGCAGGACCGCTGTCCTCAGGAGTTTCTTGTCTTTCTCGAAGCAGGGCAGTCCTCAGAGGATTCAGAGGTCGCTGGTCCCTTGGAAAGCGTCGCTGGAGCAGGTTTCTTTGGAAGGCAGGAGACAGGCCGGTAAGTCTGGAGCCAAAGCAGTTGGTGTCTTCTGTTCTTCCTCTGCAGGGGTTTTTCAGCTCAGCAGTCCTCTTCTTCTTGTAGTTTCAGGAATCTAAATTCGTAGGTTCAGGGGAGCCCTTAAATACTAAATTTAAGGGCGTGTTTAGGTCTGGGGGGTTAGTAGCCAATGGCTACTAGCCCTGAGGGTGGGTACACCCTCTTTGTGCCTCCTCCCAAGGGGAGGGGGTCACATCCCTAATCCTATTGGGGGAATCCTCCATCTGCAAGATGGAGGATTTCTAAAAGTTAGAGTCACTTCAGCTCAGGACACCTTAGGGGCTGTCCTGACTGGCCAGTGACTCCTCCTTGTTATTCTCATTATTTTCTCCGGCCTTGCCGCCAAAAGTGGGGGCCGTGGCCGGAGGGGGCGGGCAACTCCACTAGCTGGAGTGTCCTGCGGTGCTGGCACAAAGGGGTGAGCCTTTGAGGCTCACCGCCAGGTGTGACAGCTCCTGCCTGGGGGAGGTGTTAGCATCTCCACCCAGTGCAGGCTTTGTTACTGGCCTCAGAGTGACAAAGGCACTCTCCCCATGGGGCCAGCAACATGTCTCGGTTGTGGCAGGCTGCTGGAACCAGTCAGCCTACACAGATAGTCGGTTAAGGTTTCAGGGGGCACCTCTAAGGTGCCCTCTGGGGTGTATTTTACAATAAAATGTACACTGGCATCAGTGTGCATTTATTGTGCTGAGAAGTTTGATACCAAACTTCCCAGTTTTCAGTGTAGCCATTATGGTGCTGTGGAGTTCGTGTAAAACAGACTCCCAGACCATATACTCTTATGGCTACCCTGCACTTACAATGTCTAAGGTATTGCTTAGACACTGTAGGGGCACAGTGCTCATGCACTGGTGCCCTCACCTATGGTATAGTGCACCCTGCCTTAGGGCTGTAAGGCCTACTAGAGGGGTGACTTATCTATACCTGTATAGGCAGTGCGAGGCTGGCATGGCACCCTGAGGGGAGTGCCATGTCGACTTACTCGTTTTGTTCTCACCAGCACACACAAGCTGGCAAGCAGTGTGTCTGTGCTGAGTGAGGGGTCTCCAGGGTGGCATAAGACATGCTGCAGCCCTTAGAGACCTTCCTTGGCATCAGGGCCCTTGGTACCAGGGGTACCACTTACAAGGGACTTATCTGGATGCCAGGGTGTGCCAATTGTGGATACAAAAGTACAGGTTAGGGAAAGAACACTGGTGCTGGGGCCTGGTTAGCAGGCCTCAGCACACTTTCAATTCAAAACATAGCATCAGCAAAGGCAAAAAGTCAGGGGGTAACCATGCCAAGGAGGCATTTCCTTACAGTTAGCCTACTTGAGCCTCTGGCTAACTTCACTTTGAGTAACTGCATTTTGCTCTCTCATAAGAATCGCATCCACACACAAGCTAGTTCCCTTCAGTTCCAGTGTTTTCTTTTATAATTTATAATGTAGATTTTTCTAGTAGATTATGAAGGAAAGTCTTAATTGTATTAAAAACACAGAGGTGAGTTATATGCTTTTTTTCCTGTGAGAATTCAAGCAGCACCAGTCAAGAAAACATAAAAGACTACAAATCCCATGAGGCAAAGGTTACATAGCTAATGAGAATACGTAGTCCATAGTAAACCCACCAGTCACAAACATGTAAACCCTATAGCACTTAACTTGACTGTGAACAGCCCTCTTTCCTTGCCGCTCGCAGTCAAGATAAGTATCTCATTTTAGATTGTAATATTTACTAATGGTGCTCTTGTGATGTTTTGTTCTAAAACATTGTATTGTTTATACAGCACGCTTTGTGGTTCAAACTACTTTTTATTTAACAGTCAGCACATTGCCGCATTCCTCGCGAGTGCCGTGTCCCTTGTGCTCCCACTCGGATGCTTCCTTAGACCGTGGTAGCCATTTTCTAGCGTTTCCGAGGATCGTCGCTGCCATTATTGCGCTCTCACCATTTCAGTTGTGTTTCCCAACTGTTTTCAGGTTTTGCCTTTGTTTTCCTATTTATGCCTCATTTTTCAAAGACCGCAAAAGCCGTTGCAGCCAACAGACCACCAGTGCTGGTGGTCTGCTGACCACCATATTAGGAGCCGTTGGAGGACTTCTGCCCATTTATGGGCAGACGTGACCGATGGAGTTGAAAGAGCTGGTGCATCTCCAGCACCACCAGACCAGCAAGACTCCACCTGCTGTATTATGAGCTGTAATACGGCTTGGCGGAGTCTTGCTGGAGTGGTAATGCTGGCGGTGCAAAACCGCCAGGACCCATCCCCTCCCAGATGACCAGCTCACTGGAAAAGGTAAGAGGATCGTCCAAAAAGGGGAGAGAGGGGAAGGGTTGGATGCATGTGCGTGGTGTGTGCATTTATTTGTGCGAAGGGGATCTATGAGTGTGTGTTTGTGAGCAAGTGAGTGAGGGTGTCTGTGTGCAAGTCTGCAAGTGAGTAGGGGTGCATGTGTGCAAGTGTGGGTATGCGGAGGGGGGAGTGTGTTAATGTATGCATGCGTGGAGGGGGTGGGGGTGTGCATGAATGCAGAGGGGGTGTGGGTATGAATGATTGTGGATAGGGGTGCATGTGTGAGCAACTGTTTGTGGATGGGGTGAGTGAGTGTTTGTGGATGGGGAGGCAGAGGGGTGTTTGTGGATGCGTGTGCATGTGTTAGTGTGAGTGAACAAAGAGAGCAGATGAATGTATGTATGCGGTGCAGGGGAGAGTGAGTGTATGTATGCGGCGCAGGAGGGAGCCGGGTGGGGAATGTTTGCGGACGGGATGCCTATGTGTAACTGGGGTTATGTGTATGTCAGTGTGAGAGTGGGTTGGGGTGTTTGGATGGTTGTTTATGGTTGGGGTGTTTGTAAGTGTGTTGACAGGTGGGGGTGCATGGAGGTGTGGGGGCATGTGTGCATGTGTGTGCCTCTGATAGGAATGAGGATTGCTGTTGCTGGGTGCGTTACCGCCAGTGTTTTCATGGCAGGGTGACTGCCACAGAAAGCCTGGAGGTCTGCAGCCTTGTAATCTGGTCGGCAGGCTGAGGCCTGCTGCCGAGCTGGAGATGCTCACCACCGGCTGCGTCAGTGCGACCGCACCGGCGGGCCACACTGCGTTGTGGTGGTCTTGCTTCTGCCAAACCCCACAACTTATAATGCAGAAGTCTTTACCGCCCGGTCCGCGATGGTAAGACAGCCACAATGAGGTTGGGGGTCTGATGACCGCCAGCCTCATAATGAAGGCCTAGCTCTCTTTGGAATCTTTTCCTCAAATGTGAAGATGCAATGGAATCTGGAGCGATACAATGGAATCTGGAGCCCCGTGAGGAGTCATTGCTGATTTTGTTTTCATGCTTATAACATTGATGTCCCAGAACCAATATAAGTGACCCTATTTGTGTGATTACAGAGATGTGCACCTAAAAATGTTTGCTCGTTTTGGCATTTGTGTGGTAACAACTGAGCAAACTTCAAGAAATCCTGTGTTGAGTATTCTCTGATTGATTTTCTAATTTCTTCCTGAGGTTGGCAGTCAAAAGAAAATCTAACTTCAACCCCATACTCGTAATCCACTTACACAGTAAACCTTATCTGGGACAGAGGAAGACTTGGAAATGTCCCTTTAATTGTGAAGCTGCTGGTTCTCAGTTGCAGCAGGTTAGTTTTTTTTTCTTGTTTCACAACTCTCTTCAGACACACTGCTGTAATGCAGCCTAATGAGAGGAGGGGTTGGATTTGCAGAAGTTAATGTGTCCTGTGGCCCAACCTCATCCTGGTGCGCACCATTCTTGGAAATACAGTTCTTTAGGCATCTCCTTTGCTTTTATAGGAAAGTTAATGAGTGCCTGTTAGAAATGGGGTCTTTGGTTGGCAGTCAGGTGTTATCCTCTGCCCAAGCAAGGACCCTCACTCTAGTCATGGTAATGGAGAATCACCCTCAGTTATCCCCCGCTTACCCTCTTGGTAGCTCAGCACGAGCAGGCAGGCTTAACTTCAGAAGCAATGTGTAAAGTATTTGTACCAACACACACAGTAACTCAGTGAAAACACTACAAAATGGCACAACACAGGTTTAGAAAAATATATAATATTTATCTAAACAAAACAAGACCAAAACAACAGCAATCCAACATACACAAGTCAAGTTATGAATTTAAAAATAAAAAGAGTCTTCAATCCTTTAGAAAACAGTGAGAATGCTGTTAGCACACAAAAGTACCTGGGTAGAGTCAAAATAAAGTTGCCTGGACGAGTTTACATCTCAAAAGCCCAGCGATGCGTCGATTTCTCACTCGCAAGCAAGACCGTGCATCGTTCCTCCTCCGGTCGGATCGGCGTGCGTCATTTCTTCAACCAGCAAACGAGTGATGCATCCACCTGGAAGTGGGACACTTCGGGTCCGGGCAGGCTTTGCATTGATTTTCCACGAGGCTGGGTGGTGCGTCGAACATTTACCCGCACGACGGTCTTTGCATGGATTTCTGTCCTTTTCCACCAGCTGCACCTTTCAAGGGCCCAGAGACAGGTTATGGGCACCACTTGGCAGGCAGGACTCTAAACAGAAAGCCCAAGTGCTGGCAGAGAGAAGTCTTTGTTGTCCCTGAGACTTCAGAAACAGAAGGCAAGCTCAGTTCAAACCCTTCGAGATTCTGCACCAGTGGGAAGTCACACAGAAGTCAGTCTTTGTCCTCTCTCAGGCAGAAGCAGCTACCCCAGGCCAACCCAGCAAAACACAGTCACAGGAAAAGAGCAGTACTCCTCCTCCAGCTCTCAGCTTTTCTCCTTGGCAGAGATTCCTCTTGGTTCCAGGAGTAATCTGATTTTCAGGGGCTTTGGGTGCTCTTCTTATATTCCTTTCTGCCTTTGAAGTAGGCATACTTCAAAGAGAAGTCTCTGTTGCTTTCAAGATCCTCCCTTGCCCAGGCCAGGACCCAGACACACACCAGGGGGTTGGAGACTGCATTGTGTGAGGGCAGGCACAGCCCTTTCAGATGTAAGTGACCAGTCCTCCCCTCCCCTCAGCCCAGATGGCCCATCAGGATATGCAGGCTACACCCCAGCTCCCTTTGCGTTACTGTCTAGAGGAGATGTGCAAACAGCCCAACTGTTAAACTGACCCAGACAGGGAATCCACAAACAAGCAGAGTCATAGAATGGTTTAAACAAGAAAATGGCCACTTTCTAAAAGTGGCATTTTCAAACACACAATCGAAATACCAACTTCACTAAAAGATGTATTTTTAAATTGTGAGTTCAGAGACCCCAAACTCCAACTGTCTATCTGCTCCCAAAGGGAATCTGCACTTTAATCATATTTAATGTCAGCCCCCGTGTTAACCTATGAGAGAGATTGGCCTTGCAACAGTGAAAAATGAAGTTTGTAGTATTTCACTGTCAGGACATGTAAAACACATAAGTACATGTCCCACCTTTAACATACACTGCACCTGGGGCTACCTAGGGCCTACCTTAGGGGTGCATTTGATGTATGAAAAGGGAAGGTTTAGGCCTGGCAAGTGGGTGCACTTGCCAAGTCAAATTGGCAGGTTGAAACTGAACACACAGACACTGCAGAGGCAGGTCTGAGCCATGTTTACAGGGGTACTAATGTGGGTGGCACAACCAGTGATGCAGGCCAACTACTAGCATTTGATTTACAGGCCCTGGGCACTTCTAGTGCACTTTACTAGGGAATTACTAGTAAATCAAATATTTCAATCATGTATAAGCCAATGTCCACATAAAAGTTATACAGGGAACACTCACACTTTAGCACTGGTCAGCAGTGGTAAAGTGCCCAGAGCAAACAAAAACTGCAGAAACAGAGTCCAGCACACAGAAGCAACCTGCGAAGTAGAGGCAAAAAGTTAGGGGAGACCATGCCAATGACGCCAAGTTAAACAGTGCCTATTAGCAACTGGAAATGAGCATCTGCCCTTGAAATGCATTCTTCACCCGACCATCTTTGGTTGCCCTGTACTTCAGAAACCTGATTGTCCCAGATCTGCTACCATAAAAAACAATTTCACTGTGCATGGAGGGGGCATGGCCCCATAGGGGGTGGGGCTTAGTGCATAGAAATTCCTAAGGGGCACTTCTGCTTCTACCCCTATCAAACACCCTGCTCCAAAACATAGAAAAAAAGGCTTGCTGAGGCTGGTGCAGATTTCATGTGGTGTTTTAACACATCTTAATTGATATTGATTTTTAAAAGCCTCCAAAAATGAGCTGGAAATCTGCTCCTGCAGTGCTCTTGAGCTTGTTTTCCATGCCCCATGTGAGACTGGATCCTCACCAGGTGGCCGTGTGGCACTGTGTGAGTAGGCAGGCTGCAATGCTGGTGGAGCATGATCCAGGTTGCACAATACGGGAAACAGATTAAGGGTCAGACAGGCCTATAGGTGAGTAAGGCATTGCCCGATTGGCAGTTGTGACTGGTCAGATTTTGGGACTATTTTTAGCAGTTTCTGGGCTTGTTTTATGGTCAGGTGGGCCAATTTTATTGTTGATTTCCCTGACATTACCACAAGCATTGCCTCCAACAAACAAAAATCCATACAGGATCCCATACAGTGCAAAATACCCATACAGTGTGTCTTTACAAGTTCAAAACTGGCCTGATTTTCAAATGTGGGCCACTTTTTTATGTACCTGGTTTGCTAAAGAGGACCGCTTTCAGTTTGGTGCCTCTGCCTCTTTTTGGCACAGTCTAACCCTTAACAGATACTCTTGACAAACACAACTACTTGTAGTTGACTGCATTTCTGGGTAGTTTTTTTCTTTTAATAAGAAAATGTGAAAAAATATTTGTATTAATAGACAAAATGTATTAAATTGAGTTGGTGGTGTGGAAGAAAAACATGTAAAAAAAATCCTATTAGCAGCTTTTTATATTGCTTTTCATATAGGTAGCAAGAGCATTCAACTAATTTTGAATTTTCAGACAACAGCGCAATAAATTTTGGGGTTTGTAGTTTTGCTTTTAACACTGGTGTATTGTTTCAAAATCCATAACAAGATTAGCTTTGTTGGCTAAAAAGTTAGGACTGACTGAAGATGATTTGGAGCCACTTAGCAAATGTTTGATTCGTATGCAGAACTAGGAGCAAGCTTTATTTGTTTTGTAAGAGTTTATTCTTCACATCATGCAGTAAAATAACCATTTATGATACTGGATAGTGAGATTTACTGAGAACTTTAAATGGGATGATGTGCAAGGTGCGATTTGCGCTGTCTTGGAAGACTTTATAAAGAATTGTAACACAGCAGCAGCTTCAGCTGCATTATTTTACATTCCATTGTAGAATGTGTTTGATGTATGGAGCATGGGCATTCCCATGCATCCACCCATACAATGTGACACAATCCTAGATTTACTAAAGGCAGTAAACCTAGGATTGTACCAAAATAGTGTGCCTAACTTTTTGCACAAAAATATTCCTGCCCGTAATGCAGGCAACCATGCGCCATTGTGCAGGACAGAAGGATGCAATGGAAGTACAGGTGCTGGAAGTATGGGTGGGGGCAGTTGCAACACCCTCAAAAAGCCATGTTGAAGTTCAGTAGGTGAAGGAGCAATAAAGATACCTTTAAATTATATTTTTATTTTGACACATTTGTGGTGCATTCAAATGTCAGCCTATGTCTTCTGATAAATTGCTGCTTATTCTTTAACATGGGTATTGGTATTTACTTTTCTTTCTCTACCTGCAAAGTTAGAGCATATTTAAGGTGACCAAGCTGGCAATATTGTTGGGGTACAGGGAGTGGGAAAGGAAATGCTGTGGGATGTAATTATTTTTCAAACACACCACAACATTTAAATACCTGTAAATGAAATGTAGAAATATTGCAAAATATATCAGCAGTTAGGAAAGCACAAATTGAGCACACTTTTGTATTTTCTGAAGTGTGATATAAATAAAGATTTTAATAGGATCAAAACAAATCAAGTCACTTCACTAGGTGATGTGCAAACCACAAATATTCGCTGAAACACACAATTTAATTTGTGTCTATGTTGCTATCTGTAAAACGTGAGTTTGATTTTTTGAGTTTATTACAAAGGAAAATGTGTTGTCTATAAAAGTGATAGATTTGCAACAGTGTGCTCCAAAATGCATTACAGGCATCATACCGCACCCTTAGGTCTCTCGTGCTGAAAGGCGTGGCTCACTTGTAATATTTATTCTTTTTTCTGACAATTGGATTTTTCACAATCCCCATGACTGCATTGATGTAACATCAATTGCAGCACCCCAATCTGAAAATTGTTTCAGCACCGTGAGTGCAAGTGTGCCTAACACAGAAAAAGTACAGAACATGAAGCTGCAATCAGGAGCAGCAACATATTAATCACACACACAATAGAACAGAAACAACACAGCTGACAACAGTGCAAGCTTTCCACTGTCACAGAGCAGGTAAAACTCAAATATCATCAGAGTAAGCTTCTCTCCATCAAACAACAAGAATTGAATTTAAGTAGCTCATCGCCTCTGAACAGTCAAAGCAGAGCAGAATAGGCACAACACAGAAGTAGTAGTATAAACCTCAGCCCTTACAAACCCCATATAGCTCAGAAGAGGTGCATGACTGGAAGCAGGCAGCAGCTTTCCTCACAGAACTGGTACAGAATGACAGCTATAACAGAAAAAGTAGCACAATAAAGGTTGGTGCCACTTAGAACTGCTGGAATCCCACTGATTCTTTCGTTGTCCACCTTTTGCAGAGTGTTACTCATATTGCTGTAACTTATTAGGTCGGTATGTTTTTTGGAGCAGCCCAGGCACCTCAAAGTAAACGTCTCAGTCAAACATTGATCTACCACCTTGAAGAGGCTGGGTCACTTGCTGTGAGGTCACCCCATATTATGTAATTATTGCCCATATTGGCTAATTCGTTCCCCACTATTTTTTAGGACTTGTGCCCTTTTTGCAAGTTTGCACTCAGTGGCGATTACAGAGAGGCTGCTGCAACAGTAAATATAGTTCAGTGTTTCTTGACAGTAAATTAAGATTTGGTGTTGGTATTGTTCAATTGAAGAGCCTCGTTCCAGCCAGTCGGAAAAACAAACATGGACTCTAACAACCTGGAGGTTATTACTGCCATTATAAACTGTCAAGTGAACAAAAAGTAATTTCATATCTTCTCTGCTGTACGCATCTAGAAATGTATTATGTTGTCATTCACTGCATAGAGAAACCTTTCATCGCTTATGAGCGGAACACACTGAAGTAATTCCCTGTAGTTCATGGACTGCATTGTGAGGGGTCGAGGTTTCAAAGAAAGGGTATCCGTGCTGGTGAAATAGGGTCACAAAACAGCGCGCAACGAACATCTGACTGATGGGCAAGAAATGTTTTGTTAAGGAGAGGTTCTGGTCTCATGAAGGGTTTTGGTCGCTCGAGGCCTGCTTAGCATTTTGTATTTGTCAATCTGCGCGCTTTCCGAGGAAAAGCAGCAAAGCACGGAGTTAAGAACAGAGCCACGACGTCTTGTCTGACAAGCTGAAGATATAGATGGATGGGTTGCTGGCACACGCAATTATTTCAACATTGAAAAGGCTGTAGAATCACCCTCACGCTAGCTTGCTGAAGGAACCATGCCCCCTCCTCAAAAGCACATGTTAAGAAAATGTAAAACGGAAACAGAACACTATTTTGAAAAGGGATGAGCTGGGATAATAAGTTCAAGTCGTCTTAACAAACGTCTTCAGTTCTCCAGTTCTGGACAAGCAAAACAATGCCTCCCTAGCCGTCGCATGCTCCAATAAGAGGAGATGCAGTGTTGTCTGTACTGTATGCATATTATGAAATTCCCATTCATTCCCAGCCTTTCTGTCCCCCACACATCCTACATCCCGCAGAGACCAGGGCCATGCAGTTAATTAACAAAACTAATGTCCTGTGTAACGCACATGGTGTGCAGCAGACAGTGCAGCATACAAACATGAATCCACCATATATCTGTTTCTAAACGCATGCCTGCTGGTGCTCCTTGACCTTAGATGGGCGCTCTGAAAACGCTCATGAGTGTGGGTACAGTCCCCTGAGGCTGGGGTCGCAAGGTGGCCCAGAATTGACCTTTCCGTACTGCAAGAGCAACAGAACTCGAGTGACTCCGCAGCTGTCTTGTTTCTGCTATTGGTTCTTTAGCCCATTAAGGTTCTTACGGGGAGATTTAAGATCCCCTAGCGCCTCCTTGTGCCACATTAGCGTAATTGTTTTGCTCTAAAGTGGCCTAAAGAGGCCAAAATCGTCAGGTCAAATTTACAAAGTGGCACAAACCATGGATTGCGTCACTTTGTAACCCTTTGGGCTACATTATGCCAGTGCCAGGCATAATGTATGCAAAGGGGGAGAGATTTCTTTGCATCATTTTTTTGGCACTTTTAATGCTTACTTAGAGTAGACGTGAAAAGGAGGCATACCACTGTTTACAATGGGCCTCAATGGGCTTTGCAGGAATAGCGTCAACATTTTTTACGTTAATCCTGCAAAGCTCCAAACTAGCGTCAAAATGTCTGACACTAGTTCCCCTAACTACCGCCATGGTGTGCCGTATCTTAGGTACGGGCCACACACAGTGGCTTTGGGGGGCGCTAAGGGGCGCAGAAAAGTGGTTCTGCACTGGGTGTAGCAACAATTTTCTTAAATCAGATCCTTAGATTTTTTGCTAAGAATAAATAAACCTCAAATACCAATGGATCCAGAAACTTCAAATCCACTTCTCCTGAGAGAACCCTTTGAGGTACCCATAGTTATTGGAAGCCTAAAATGATGTCCAAATCTTAAGCCTAGAGGTGATAAACCTTTGTCCAGGATAGGTTGATGATAGTTTGTTTATTTATGGGATGACTCTTACTGCTTTAAAATGTAAATTAAGCCCTGAGTCTTTAAATAAATCTCCTTCGTATTTATCATAGTGTTGCGTTGGCCTTGCACCACGCAAGGAGGTGCAAGGGCGAAGCAACAATAAAGTCAGATTTACCAAGTAACGCAAGGCCACCTAGTGAGGCCCTGCATGGCTTGATAAATCTGGAGTAATGAAAGGCAGCACAAATCACTGCCTTGTGTTACTCTGCCCCAGGTAGGTGTTCCATAGGTGAAGCCTGGGTGTTTCCTGGCATCCACCCATGGATTTCGGCACACTCCCAAATTTACCATTAGTGGTAGACCTGGGATTGCGTCAAAATACAATGTCTCCTCGAACGAGGCATATCAAGGAGAAATATCTTTATTTCTTGTTTTTCCTCTTTCTATGTGTGTTGCATTCTGCAGCACACATAGAAAGAGTAAAATGCCTCTCAGGACTGTTTTTGTACAGGAAGGTCTTCCTTCTTGCAAAAACAGTCCTGCTTACAATTCAGGCACCCTTGCACCATGGTGCCAAAAGTGTGTGAGTGCAAGGAAAGCACAGGAATGTGCTGTATAATGTTAAATGTGGTATGCTAGGTGTATTGCTGCTTTGCGCTGCATGAAAGTATGATAAAAATGGCCCTTGATTGAAATAAATGTGAATGTTATCTTCAGTTAATCATGAACTTCCTTATGTATGAATGATACATGGAAGACAGGGGATAGCTGCTTGTTCCTACTTGTCTGTTTAGACCAGGTCCTAAACTTACTAAAGACGTGCATCACTGTTGTATCATGCAAGGTGATGCAAGGTAACACAGACCCTTAAGCCATATTTACTAAACCAGGCAAAGCCACTTGTGTGGCTCTGCATGGCGTATTAAAACTGGAGTAATGCAAGGCAGCGCACAAGTTGCTGTGCTGCATTATTCTGCGTTAGAAAGCTATCCCATTGGTGGATGTTCCCATGTATCCATCCATGCTTCATTGCACTTTTCCAGATTTACTAAAGCTAGTAAACCTGAGAAAGCGTCACAATGATATGCCATCCCAATAGTCACGTAATGAGGAGAAATATGTTTCTTTCTTCTTGTTATTTCCTCTTTCTAAATGTTCTGCAGCACAAGTAGAAAGAAGAAAATGTCTCTGAGGATTGAATTTGAATCAGTCCTACCTGTGATGCAAGATCACTTGCACTATGGCCAAATGTGCCTGCATTGGTGCCAGGCAGCACATAGTGCACCAGCACAGAAAGAGAGCAGGAATGTGGCATATATTAGTTCCTGCTCTCTCCATTTAACACAGTGCAGTACAGCAAGTTGTCCTGCTGCTTTGCCTTGCACCAAATCTTAGTAAATCTGGGCCTAGGTTTCCACTTAGGAAACAACTCCAGGACAGTGTGCATGCCCTTTTCATAAAGGACCTAGTCTCCATAATGCATTGTAGGGGCTTGGCAAGTATGCTCTATTTGGCAGTAACACCATTTCCAATTTGACTGAATTAATATAAAATTAATTGACAGTGATCTGCATGGGACTTTCTGAATATGCAGCTGCATAGCGCCGGTATCTCCAAAGCTAGAACCAAGCCTAATCTAATAATGGTTATGTTTTGCTTTGTTTAACCACCTTTTGAATTGCCCTTGAAATTCCTCTAACCCATAGATTAATGTTGGATAGAAATTGTGGGTCATATTTACAAAAAATGATGCATCACTAAATTGCATCAGTGATGCATGAAATAACTTTCATTTCAGTATGACAGAGTCCTATGCCAAGGATGCATTGTATTTAAAATTTGGCGCATCAGGGTGTTAGGATCCTGGCTGCGTGAAAAAAAATGATGCATCCATGTGCACCATGTCATAGGGAAATTTGATGCTTCTGCTGCAAAAGTGATGTAGGGCAGACTTGTGGCATGTAAAGTGACGCTAATCAGCAGAGCATCCCTTTTGAGTGTGGAATGCGTCAATAAAAGTACAAAAAATGATGGCTTGTTTGAAAAAAATGCTGCACTTCACAGAAGGCAGCCATGGAGCAGGGATCAGGCAGCAAAAGCAAAGAAAACAACTTCAGCACCAGCCAGGATGTCCAGACAGACTCCCTGGGGAAGAGAAAGTGCAACTTCAGTGAGAAAGAGAACGACAGCTTGATCACTGAGGTGACAGAACACCAACATCAGCTCTTTGTCACCTCTAAATTGCCACTAGGGAGAAAAGAGGCCATTTGCAGTCCACAGTGGAGAAGGTCAACTGTATTGTACAAGCGAAGAAGACTGTTACTGACTGCTAGAAGTGCTGGCATGATCATAACTGCTCTACGAAGGAGAAACTGGCCAACAACTTGAAGGAAGCAGAGCAGACCAGAGGAGGGAGCCCAGCACCCCAGGTGGTGCTGGATGCCTTGGATGACCGGGTTGCAGCTGTCATCCCAGACAAGTTGGAGGCAGGAGTACCAGGACATGCCATTGTAGCACACGAGGAATAACCACAGCCATAGGGTAAATATTAACATGGGCAATGTGGGCAAGAAGGTCATGTTTTGCAGTGCAGCTAGCTATATCCCAGCACTAAATGTGCTGTGTGCAGGGCAAATGGTACAAATCTGTATCGTGTCCCATTAAGTGGCTCAGAAATGTCAGTCACAATCACACTGCCCAGTTAGATGTTGCACAGCTCAATCATGCTCTGTCACATTTCTTCATTTCATGTGTGAAGTGCAGTACCAATCCAGGCACACCTTTGTATACTGGCACGTGTTGGAATGCACAACATGAGTCACCAGAACTACAAGTCCTACAATATGAAATAAAAAAAACCTGGGGGCCCATTCACAAGGTAACTGGCGCAGGGCAGAGCTGCAAGTCACCTTACTGCGCTGCCCTGTACCACATGGAAAGGGGAGGAATGGACTGTACCAACAAGATAATATGCATTCCTGTCCTCTCCCCCTGTGCTGGTACACACTGGGATGCCTAGCGCTGATGCAAGCACCCTTGCACAATGTTGCAAGGAAGCCTGCATCTCAACAGCATTGTCCCTGTGCAGGAAGGGACACCTTCCTGCACAAAAAGAGTCATGTCAGAATGCAGAATGCAGCACCCATAAAAAGAGGAAAAAACAAGGATAAAAAAACATATTTTTCCTCCTTACTCCTCCCCTGGGGAGGGGTAGGATTTTGTAGCTTTCCCCAGTATACAAATCCTTGTATTGGAAAACCCACTGCAACCCCCATGGTGTACCCCCCTGATAAAGAGTAGGGCAATGCATCAAGTTGCGCTGTCTTGCCTCACTCCATGTCTACAAGGCCATGAAAACCCATGCAAAGTGGATTTGTGTGGCCCTGTAGATATGTTTCTGCAGCTAGTGGCACAACAGTAGCGGAAGCTGCTTGAATATATGCCCCATGGACTGGAACAACACATCATGCATGGACACCTGAACCCTACACAACCTGACCATGAAAAAGCAGGCTACCTTGTACAATGAGGCCGCTGTATCTTATAAGGGCCATGCACACAAATCAGCACTGTAAAAGAAACAATTGGCATGGGGTTCTCAGCGGAGAACCAGCTCACCTGAGGGACGGGTCAGGTGTGAGGCACGTGAAGTATCAACACATAGGAACACGCCAAGAGCCACATGTATATTAACTAGCATGACAATAAATAGCACACTGCTGTCCTGATGTGAGTGGTGAGACCACACAGGTGTCAGTTGCCGTGGTAGGTACCACCAGAGCTCACGCCATGTACTAAATTTGACTGATTCAGAGTTAATGCACATTAGATGACCATGTGTGTGAAACCAAAGCTAATGTGTGGCCCTGGTTGGCCTATAATTTGTGCAGTGCATTGCAAGCGCTGGCTGAGTAGGTTGAACTGCTACTGTGTCTGAATGGGGAAACATTGCATAACTAGGAGGTCAGAATGGATTTTCGTTCTGCAAGGTAGCCCAGCTACTACACATGCATTGCTGTGTCTGACACTGTCACAATTGTGTAGCAGCTGGAAAGGGATGGCAGAGAAAATCCCATTGGGGTACAACATCCTACATGTGATGTGGTCTTGGGTGAAGATGTAGCATGTGGCATGGGGGAGTCTAAAGGGGAATTGTCTCACCATGCCACACATGTCTCAGTAGGAGGGTGTGAAATAGCAATCTGTTAAGGGACACAAAAAAACAGTCTACCACCACAAAGGCCAGGAGTCAGTGATGGTTGGAGATGAAGGTGGGCGTGCCCAGTTATGTTGCAAACCTGGGTAGATAAATGTCACCCATTCCAGCACTACTGCCATGTGAGGTACAGCTTGACCCATAGCCCTCAATAACAGCCAGGGCAGACATGTCAGTGCATTGGATCTGGTCACAGATATTGTTGGTGTTGTAGGCACATGAGATTCAATGTATGATGTAAGTTGCATCACTGTGTGGCATTAAGTTGAGTCACTGGCACAAAATGAGGAGCGGCAGAGGAGGCATATAGGTATTCCAGGATGCTTGTTTCCAATCCAGGAAGGACCTAGCCTGGCAGTTCGTGCTGGACTGTTCCCATGGGGAGCAGGGAGAAGATTGATTTACATATGGCTGGGTCCACAATGGTGAGCAACAGAGCAAAGGATTTAACCCAGATCTGTTACTTAGGATGAGTGTTTGAAAAGTTTCAGCGCTGTGTCAATCATCCTTTTCTGTTGCTAAATACTACACAGATACCTAACTCTAACAATTATCATCTGGTTAGTGCCAGTGCTAGCAACCTACCTAGTGTGACTAGGCCCATGCCCTACAATTTGATACACAGTGCCTTCTGTCCACAATGTTAAAGCCAAACTATCATCCAATCACATCAAATGAGTAGACAAAAATAGGTAATACATGGGAAGTTCATGCCCTAACACCTTCCTGCAATGCAGCAAGGTTGTGTGGAGTGTAGAATTGTGCAGGATATGTGTTTCAAAATTACCCTTGATCACATGAATGCGCTGAATGCACAATGTGCACGCAAAACAGCACAACAATGCAGAGTGCCATAGTGCACAGTGTGGAAGTCAGATGGCAGGATGATTACAAATTCATTACCAGACCCACATCACCTGCACATGAGCAGTGGGCTGAATACTGGCCACAGGGAATGCAGACACCCTGAGGATTATGTGCAATCTAAACAGCAGTAGTGTCAGTATGTTAAAACACAATCACTGTAGGCATCATAAAAAATACTGCGAATCCCCTTGGCAGATGTGGCCCTGACCTCTTATCATATGCCTAAAAATGGTAGGCCCAGTGACCTGTGTAACTGTGTTGCATTGTGTGCCATGCAACAAAACGTTTGCCTTATTACACAGTGGTTGTATGAAGAATGCAGAGATACTGCCGTATGAAAGGCAACTACAGTGCAGCTTGTACTCTATACCTCCATGTAAACAACATCCTATGCATTTATATTGTATTGAACTCAAATATTAGCAAGTCAGATTGTCAATCTTATTATTCATGTCAACATCTAACACAGGACACCATTAATATTTCTCGCTCTCATTGCAGAGGATGTTCCTATACTTCCTGAGCAGTTGCCTGTCCGGGATGATGATCTGGCTGAGAATGACAGCCTGCCAATCCTTAACCAAAACACCCTTTGGCAAATCCTGGCCTCCTTTGACACACCATCTCCAGTTGTGGTAAGAGCTGACAGAGTTGCGGGGTCTCCAGAGGATCCATCCATCAACCAACAAACACCGCCTGCCAGCCCAGCCACAGCTTTGGATTCAAGGACCCTCAAGTAGAATTCCAACGCTGTGCAGTAGGAGTCCAGCGGGAGATCATAGATATGGTGTGGGTGGGAATGGAGACCATGGTGGGCACCCTAGAGGCATTCCATAGGCACCTAAGTCCCAATAAGGGCACTTTGGACGCCTTACGAGGCACCTACCCTCCGCTCTGTGGACTCGAACAATCCCTAGCTGACATCAATGGTATCATGAGGCAAAGGCACAAACAACTGTCCTGCCAAAGTGGCACCAGTGAGGTTGCCAAACAACTGGGGGCAATCTGCAACATCCTGGAGTCAATGGAGTGGAAACAGGAAACACACATCGCCACAATGTGTGCCTACCACTGCAACATTGGTGCTGTGCTGGCAAACCAGAAAGCCCTTCTCAGTGCAGTGCTGCCTCACTTGTTCACACAGAGAAATGCTGCTGTGGACTGGGGCTAAACCCTCCAGTCCGCAGCAGCCTCCATCACCTCTGGCACCTACAACACCACCCTTGCAGGAAGCACCACACACATCAGAGGAGGAAGATGTGGACTTCACTTCTTTCTAACTTAAAACTGTTTGGTAGCATTTCTCTGTACCAAATTACGAGTTCCTCTTTTGTCCAGTACTAATGACCGTGCCAGAATACTTCCCAACTAGTACTGTCCTCACTTTTCTGTCCCACCTGTTGATCTCACCCATTTGTGGACTGTCAATGTGGCCTGTCTTGCCTATTGACAAGTTGTTAATTTTCTTCCTCACTGAAGCACTCCTCTTCTCCACATGTCCCAAGCAGTGTATCCACCATGGACTCTGTCTGGACATACAATGGCTCCAAAAAACGTTTGGGGATGTTGTGTTAAGAACTATACTGTGATCCTACATATTTTTGCACATGTAAATAAATGTAAAGAGTTCAACATGTGTGTTGTATGTCTGTTGGAGTTTGGGCTAAAGGGAACATGGTAGATGTTGTGAGCCAAAGGCACCAACTACTCCCCAAAGAGACGTGTGGAATGGAGCCATGGACAAAGCTCCATAGGCAGAGGGAAATATATTTTGTGAACGCTATGTGTATGTAGACTAACGAGTGGTTACTCAAGGTCACAAGCATGAAGAGCAACAAGTAGAATGCAGTCAGTGTTAATGGTAAATGAAGACACAGCACTGGTGGGGAGCAGATCCATGGATACCAGCCAGCAAATTTCACTGCTGTGACTGGTAAATGGTGCAAGGGTGAGGGCATGATTTACAAAGGTAAACTTAGACGTTTAGTCTAAACTTAGACCAAATGTCTAAGTTTACGACTTTGGGAATTCACAAAGGGCATTTAAGAGTAGTATCTTTAGGTCCACACTCGGGCCGCCCCCAAGTGCAGACCTAAAGATAGTACTCGAGGAGAAGAAACATACTGCAGTACACATAAAAAGGGTAAAAAGTCTACATTGATTCTTTTTGTGCAGGAAGGTGTTGTGCCAGCAATGCAGACACACTTGCACCATGGTGACAACACTACCTGCACAGTGCTGGTGGAGCAAGCAGCACATGTTTTGTGTGGGCTAACGCCAGCCCAGTGTTACAATGCACCTGTGACATGCTTCTTCTTATCAACATAGTTTGGCAGAGGCATGGCATTTTGACTAGAAAACAAAGGAGACACAACTGTAAACTCACAGCATATGTGTACTTACCAACAGCTTCCCCTACTTTAAATCTGATGTAATCAAGGCTGAGCAAATCTGCTCAGCGATGCTTGAACTGATACATCATGCGGTCCACTTTGAAAATCCTTTGCATGTGCTGCAGCACCTTCTCCCACCCGGTTCTGGGTTGGGTAGCCCTCGTTTACAGGACCCCCACTGGCAATCATTTGGGGAGGTAGTGGGTTATGAGCCAAAGGAACCCCCCCATACTCCTGCTTGGACATGTTGCATGCTCTGCTCCTCCCAGACTTATCCCTCACCGACAATGCTTTTTCCCCAACTAACAATAAACTAGCTAAGATCCCCCAACTATCCTACCAATACAGAACCCTAAAAAGATAGACACCTGACAATACACTGGACTAGACAATACAAATAGCAATTACAGTATACAAAACAGACTTTAGGGACACAACAGGGACAGCACAGACACCAACAAGGCCAATAAACAGCTGCACACTGTCCAGCAACCACAATACACAACCACCAGCAACCATAGACAAAAATACTTTAAGGGAAAGTGAAAGTAGCATCACACTTACTGATTTGCAGCGTGGTCATTGCAACATTTCCTGGGCAGATGCGTCACTTTTTCACCAAATGCATAATTTTTTTAACGCATTCACAGAAAAATAGGCAATGCGTGGTTTTCATACAATAAATGACAATGAACAATGCCGTATTTACGTATCCACTTGAATGTTTGTCATCTGGCTTTTGGGTAAAATGCATCATGCATTACACAAATGTGTCTATTTAATATGATGCAAGGGGCCAAATATTTGTTTTACAATGTAGTCTATTGTGAAATGCATGTAACCAATTCCAGGGATCAGTGTATTGCCTGTGGATATATGTAGTGACATGCTTGATGTCTTTGAATGTGTTGCATATGTATGTTGAAAGTGAACATATATGTGACTTCTTGCATTACTGGGGCCCTATTAGGCATTTCTCCTTTTGCACCACAGTGTACCTTACAAGAGGTGTTCCCTGCGCAAACTGAGAAAGTGCCCCCTATTACATTGAATGTGTTTCTCCCAGAGCTACCATAAACTTGTGCTTTTCTAAAGGTAGGGCATTCAAGTGTAAAATGGAGCAGCTTTTGTTAAGCCGCTCTGTGTTTCACTATGCCGGCGGCAACCTGCCTGGACTTTGTTAGACCTGTCAGTTCTTGACGTGGTTTCCCCTGTCTTTTTGCTTCTGACCTCCCGTTTTTGATCCTGGGCTGCATTTTGTTTTTGCTTGCTTTAGTACTCTGGGCACTTTACCACTGTTGACCAGTGCTAAAGTGCAAGTGCTCCCTGTCTGAACTGTACTAGTGTTTGGTTTATCCATGATTGTCATATTTGATTTACTAGTATTTCTGAGTAAAGTGCACTCTGTGTGCCCAGGGCCTGTTAATCAACTGCTACTAGTGGGCCTACAGCACAGATTGTGCCACCCATGTGAGAAGCCCTGTAAACATGTCTCAGACCTGTCACTGCAGTGTCTGTGTGTGCAGTTTTAAACTGCCATTTTGACCTGGCAAGTGCACCCACTTGCCAGGCCCAAACGTTCCCTTTTAGTACATGTAAGTCACCCCTAAGGTAGGCCCAAGGCAGCCCCATGGGCAGGATGCAGCGTATTAAAAGGTATGTATGTACTGCTGTGCTTTAAAATTCCTGTTAGTGAAATACTGCTTAAATCGGTTTCACTATTGTAAGGCTTATCTCTCCCATAGGGTAATATGGGGTTTGCCTTGACATACCTCTTAGATGTAATTTCCCACTAGGGTCAGATAGAGATGTGGAGTTTGGGGTCTCTAAACTCACAATTTTAAAATACATCTTTTGGTGAAGTTGGTTTTTGAACTGTGAGTTTGAAAATGCTACTTTTAGAAAGTGGGCATTTTCTTGCTTAACCATTCTGTGTCTCTGCCTTTCTGGTTAATACATGTCTGTTCAGGATGACAGTTTGGCTGTTTGTGCATGCGCTCTAGACAATCACACAAAGGGAGCTGAGGTGTGCCCTGCATATACTTATGGCCCCTCACCAGGTGAAGGGTCTTCCTGAGCTAAAGTAGTAGGAGGAACTGACACCTGAATAGGGCTGTGCCTGTCCTCACACAAAGCCGACCACAACCCCCTGGAGCATGTCTGGGTCCACGGCAGAGAAAGGCAGGGTTTTGTGCACTCCAAAGAGTTCTCTTTGAAGTTTGCCTACTTCAAAGACAGAAATGGGTATAAGTAGTGGACCTCTGACACCACATAGTTAGAATCCTTCTGGACTGAGGAAAATCTGCCAGGAAGGAGAGCTGGATGCTGTAGGAGGGACTGCCACTCTGCCTGTTGCTTTATTGTGCTGGCCTGCTGCTTGCTGCTTCTGGAAAAGAACTGGACTTGGCTTTCTACATCCTGCTTCCAAAGGTTCACTAAGTGCTTGGCCTGAGCTTGCCTCCTACTAAAAGGACTCAGGGACATCAAAGACTTCACTTGCTAGTGCTTGGGCTCTCTTGCTGAGAGTCCTGACTTGCCAAGTGGTTCCAAATCCAGTTCCTGGGCCCCTGGGAGTGACTTCTGGTACAACAAGGAAAACAACTGTGCATTAACTTCTAGAACCACTTTTGAACCAGTGCCACTCTCTGACGCCACACCGCTGCCTGCACTGGAGCCATGGTCCCCGCTGAGTGCAACGACCGCTACCTACAACGCAGGTGCGATGCCGTTGCAGCACCTCCAGAGTCCCCCTACAGTAGAGTGATGTGTCACTGATGTCTGTGGCACCTGATTCTGCTGCAGCACTTGTGGGCCTGTGGTGTGAATGTGACACTGCAAAGTCAATGCCTTGCGTCTTGACCAACTGGATTCATCAACCTCCTCATTGTCGTAAGGAACCGACGCCTTGCCCCCAATGCTGCATCACCTCCTGAGCAAAGGCAAGGAACTGATGCCTCACCTCCCCTGCCTAACAGTAAGGAACCAACTTCTCACCTCCCCAGTAGCAGTAAGGAACCGACGCACAGTGACTCCAGTGACGCCTCACCTCACCGACTCCGTGCAACATCTTTATTTACTCATCGTTTTCCAAGGTACTGTAACTGGGGTCAATACAACTCAGTGGCCGGCTGCACTCCCTCATGGGTGGTGCTGGACTGATTGGAAGCGACTTTGTCAAACAGTTGGGATATCCCCAGTTAGAGCTATTGTGTTTCTAAGCACTATATTATGTTTAATCTTTGGAAATTCATATCTTTACTTGTGTATGTTGGATTTTTGTTGTTTTGATCTTGTTTTACTTGGATAAATATAGGCTATTTTTCTACACTTTTGCGGAGTACTTTTGTGGTGTTTTCACTGTGTAATTGTGTGTTTGCACAAATACATTGCACATTGCCTCTGAGATAAGTCTAGCTGCTTGAACCAAGCTACCAAGGGGATGAGCAGGGATTATCTTAGCTGTGTGACTCCCTTACCCTGTCCAGAGTGAGAGTCTCCACTTGGACAGGGTGCAAATCACTGGCAATGAGACACCCCATTTCTAACAACTTTTATGGGGGATTACAGGTCCCGTTCAGGCAGGTGCAGTAAGTGACTACACCCACCTGCAAGGAGATGTCTGGGGGGCCATAGGACACCCCTTCACCCATCCAGAGGGCTACCATCAGAGGAGTCACTGACAGTGCGCCACCTGACATCTTTGCCTCTGTGCCCGCGTCTATATTACACAGAGACACAGAGGAAAAGGGATTCCCTTATTGGCATGGGGCCACGCCCCCAGCATATGAGGGAACATCATCTAGTTATAGCCTGGTGCTATATGTGTGCCAGTGCTATTGGTATTACATAAGGGGATACACAAGCATCTGCAGTCCCTTCTGTGATACCAAAGTGCCTGGGGGGTGCACAAAGTGGGTGCAAATGACCGTTGCCTGCTTGGCGCACTTCTATAATATGGCCCCTGGTGTGAATGCTTGGGCATGCAAAGTAGCCATTTCAATTTGCCTGGCATGTTAAGGGGCCTATTAACTAATCTGTGACACAACGCAGGGCATCAGGCCAAGTTGATGCGCTGTGTTGAGTGAAAGGGAGAGGTCAGAACTACCCCATATTTATGGAGTGATAGAGCATTTCTGCTCTCTCTTTGTGCTGATTGACTTCACACAGCTTAGGGCCAACACAGACACCATTTCACTATGGTGCCAGGGTGCCTGCATTGCGAAGAGAATTGTTTTTTGTTATAGCAATCTTGTGAGTCATTTCCCTCTTCCTATGTGTGAAGCAGAATACAGCACACATAGCTAGAGTAAATAATAAGGACCTAAAAAATGTTTTCACCTCGTTACGCCATCCTCCACAAGGCATGAAGAAATCATGCAGTACTAGGTGTACAAACCTTTATAAATCTGGGATTGCATGAAATCCATGGGTGACTGCACAGGAGCGCCCATGTTCCTCACATGGAACGTCTCCAGCATGAAATCTAACACAATGCAGCACATGCTAGTGACTTTCATTACATTTTTTTAAGCCCACACAGGGCAGTTCAAATTGCCCCTTGTCTGGTTCTCTTAATTTTCTAATAGCATTTTGTGTCATGGATGTGCAACAACAGTGGTGAAAACAGGATGCAAAATGTTATTAAATATACAAGGGTCCTGCCCTGCAGTAGAGTCCCTTTTCTTGAATTTCAGAGAGCTCGGGGCTCTCACTCTTACTAATGGTGCAATGCAAGCCACTATGCTTCACTTGGCATGACCTCATAATTATTGAGTAAGGCAAGGCAGCGTAAAGCACTGCATAAATTATTCTGCATCATGTTGCATGGGCCTTGCAGAGGGTGTTTGACACTGGCCCAGAATATAAGACTCACGTAAACGTGGTGCAGACCAAAAACCTTACACATCCCCAGATGAGGCATAACAATGAGATTTTTTTTTAAACTTCTCCTTGGGTTTTCTGTTTCCATGTTTCCACATAGAACAGGCAATGAAACTCCATGGGTGGTGTATGTTTAGAAAGGTGCAGGCAGAGCTATGATGCAACTTGACATCAGATAGGGTGAAGGCATCAGCCTTTCTATGGCACCAGGTTTACATCCATAGATGTACATGAGTGACCCTTAATATTCATGGGTGTTGCCTTGCCTTGCAAAACACCCGCTAGACCCCTGCAATGCACCCATGGCACCAAGTAAACCAAGGCAACCTATTGCCTTGATTTACTCCATGGCAATGAGGCCATGATGGGCCACACAGGGTGACTTAGCGTGGTTCCATAGGTATTGTTGAAAGGCTTGTGTGCCACCTGAGGTCCAAAGGATGTGAGATACCAGCAGCACCAGCCTGTGATATATAGGCCCATATCTATATACATTGCTATCCTAGGATGTCTTGTGGAGGCATTACCCACTTAGGGAGCGACATGCATAGGCTGGTTCAATTAGTCTACAGTGTATGTGGCATCCAGAGAACAGGGTGACTGCGTAGATATGTGATGAATGTGGCTAGGCATATATGACACATGTTGTTATGTGCATACCAACAGTTACCATAGAATGATGATCAACAACCATCATGTTGTGTTACACACACATCTGCTGTATGGGCTTGGGTCTGGAAGGATATGTGTGCACATGCACAGTGCTAATGCACATTTGTGTTTGCCTCTATTCTTTGCCTACATTTTGGAGATCCCAAGGTGTTCCAGTTACATCTTTGCATAGTGGGGCAAGTATGGTAGCATTGGCACTAGGTAGCCAACCTTTCACTGGTATAGTTGAGAATTCCCCATTTATATGTGTGATGTGAGATGTCACATTGGATTTAATATGTGCCTTCAGACATTGATGTAGCATGTGTAGACTGTATGGGTTAGACTGTGTTATCATGTACCTACCATGTGCCTCGATTAAACAGTCATCAGACTATGTTAACTCTACTATCCTTCACATGTTTGAGGCAGCACAAATTGCTAGATGTACAACACATACACACAGGCATTGCACACTATTTGCATTAGCACACCATTTAGGTTGTGGTAGGATGTCTGACGGTCAGTACACTGCAACAGCACACATTATTATGACCTGTCCAAACTATGTCAAATTGCTGTCTTTGTTTGGTGTCTGTCTTCCTAATGGACATGCATTTGCCACAGGTTGTTGGCATGCACACATTTTTGTATTTAAAAGTGTTTGTTACACATTTCTACATACCTTTATTGTGTGGAAATTACTAGCATGTGTAATATGACTGTTTTGATGTTTACAGTGACTATGAAGTAAGACTGCTTACCCAATTGTATTGCTCATAAATGTACTGGCATCTTAGTACACTTTTTCATGTAGTCCATATATTTGTAATCCCTTGATGTGGCCCATGCATCTGTCTCCACAATTTGGTCTCTCCACCGTTTCCCTGAAATTGTAGGTACATTTTGATGTTGGTCCTCATCTTCCTCGTCATCCTCCTTCGGGCCTTCATAGTCCCTCGTCCCGTGGGACATTGGTCCGCACACATATGTTGTGCAAAATGCAGCACACAAGTATGATCTCACATACCATGTGGGGGTGGGCAGCAGAGCAATATCCCTCCAGACATGTCAAGACAGCAAAAGTGTGTCTTATGGACTCCAAAAGTCCACTCCACTAGGAACCAGGCCTTGCTCAGTGGATGATTGTAGCTCCACAGCGCATCCATCTAGGGCTGTGCATATGGGGTCATGACCCATGGCTACAGACCATATCCTAGCTGAAAAGGCAGGAGGGGAACAATCAGCCAATGGTCATGATGGTTGATGTGCCTACATTCAGGTACATTCTGTTATGTGTCCTGAGTGACTCATACGCTTTTCAACCAATATGGGATGTGCACTGACATTGTTTGGCATACCCACACTTACATTTTTGGTATTACAGACACTGTACTACGAATATAAGTATACTGGTCTGATTGATACACTTATTATTAGTAATACTTGTGAGTACCAATACCATAAACACAATGAATCTTTACTAGCATGGAGAGTCACTTAGCCATTGAGGAGACACTTCTCTCATACTCCTCTATTGTGTTTGATTTTGACTACTATTGGCATTTCTGAACTAAAACATGTCCAATAATTTAAATTGTAGCAGGTGAAGATGATGTATTCTCATTCATTCACAAATATTTGGATGTGACGGTAGAAGTCACAGATGTTCATTAGCTACTGCAATGGAAAGATTCGTGAGTGCATGTCAGTGTGGTACATGATAGTCTACACATGGTGGTGCACTGTGTCGACTATGTCGACAGTACACAAGGGTCGAGATATATGGGAGTCTTGCGCTGTACAATGCAACTGGTAAACTATCAAAACTGCACTGATTCACTGACTGAGGACAGAGTATGACATATATTTCAACATGATGCAGTGTCCTGGGTTTGCAGCCTGCACTGGCAGACAATGGGCAGCATTGCACCAAAACAGGCACATTATCTAAATAGTGGATGTGTGGCTGCCTGGTCTATGAGATGTACTTTATGCACAAGGGGCTACCTTGCTGCACACTCTGAACTCTTGGAGAACTGATAGAATAGGTTTGTGTGGCACAAAATGTCATTGACATAGAATAGCAGGTGTGTATATAATGACTAATGTATATTTCCATGCTACACATGACCTGGAAGAGGCAGAAAATGTGAAACTTTATTGGACGCATGATATGCGTCATGACCATTGGAGTTACCTGTGGACAGACAGACAACAGGCATAGAGGCCATAACTTCCAAGAGTGTTGTAACACAGCATTTTACATAGTGCTGCATTGCTGAAGGTCTTCCCACTATTTTGAGACACACACAGGGCCTCATTTACGAGTTGTTGCCGCAGGGCAGCACAGGAAGTCACTTAGCTGTGCTCCCTGCATAACAAGGAATGGGCAGGAATGTGCCATGTTGATAAAATATAGCACATTGTAGTGCCTATGGCATGCACAATATCACAAATTGGTCACTTTTGCACCATGGTGCAGGTGTGTCTGCATTGCAGGCTCAATTGTTTTCATGCAGTAAGGGACACCTCCCTGCACAAAAACAATCAATGGTGGCTTTTCCTCCTTTTATAGGTGCTACAGAATGCACATAAACACATAGAAAGAGAAAATTATGATGAGAAATAAAGTTATTTTTCCTTGTTACTCCTCTACCTGGGAGGCACACGTTTTTGGCACTTTTCCCGGTTTATAGAGCCTCGTAAATCAGGGAATGTGTCAAAACCCATTGGTCTTGCATTGGAAAACCCACTGCAAGCCCCAAAGAACACATGCTTGAGTAAAGCAACACATAACTTTGCATTGCCTTCCCTTACTCCTTATCCATGAGGCCATGCAATGGCACGCAGAGTGACTTTGCACTGCTCATAGAAATACTTGAGAGACTTGCTCCACCAAAGCATCATAGAAATTGCAGTTCCAGCACTGCAGGCATCTTGTACATGAGGTACACAGTGGCAGGTCTCAACATGTGCGACTTGGAGGGTTGTATTGCACATGTGCCATGTGGTATGGTGCAAGTATGAGGCCCACACCTGATACGTATGCACGGCCTCATTTTCCCAACATTTTATCCCACATATTTTATTGTCATAAGGTTGGTCATGTGCTTCAGATGTACTTATCAACTAGTAGGCCATGCCCATCTCTCTCATTGTGGAAGTGCTTGTTTATAATGGAATGTCCGAAGATGTATGCATCATGAGCGCTCCATGGTACTTTGCCAGCATATTGATGAACATCCTCAGATGGCCCACTATTCCAATTGAAGTACAAGTGGGATGTAGCAGCAGGAGGCACCACTTGCACATGGGTGCAGTCAATTGCCCCCAACACATATGGAAATCCAGCAATGGCATAGAAGCCCTGCTTGTTTTCAAATTGTCTCTACTGTGGGTTGGGGAACAAGAGGTACTGGGGTGTGAGGCTTATGATGGCATTGAGGATGGAGCAGAGGAAAGTTGGAAAAGGGTGGCTGAGATATTCCTGCCACTCTGGCTGTGGTGGTTTGGCATGAGCAGATGCCAGTATGTGGAGTACTGCGATCAACTTGGCCTGCAGAGGGATTTTGGTGCACCTCTGGGATGTTGTCTGTAGCCTTGGTGTGATCTGGTGCAGGAGCTGGACAAAGCACTCCTCCTGAGCCTGTAATAGGTAATGATCTCTTCCTCCCTGAGGTAAAAAAGGGCACTCCTCTGTCAGTATATCCGTTCCCCTCTCCTGCTCTGCCTCTTAGTGATGGTGCAGGTGGTGGTGGTGGTCGTTGTCTTCTTGGTGATCCTATCTGCAGTATGAGTAGCTTCATGGTGTAGTTGAGCTTGCCAAAGTGCTTTGGGTATGTCCTGCATATATATCAGTGCCAATTAATCATTTTAATGCCTGGGATGCTGTTGCACAGGAAGTTTGACACATTTTGGACTCTGCATGTAATTTGTCAATGATACATCACTTTCCCATAAACTTGTACATATGGATGCGTCAGTTCTTGCATATGATAACGTTACCTGAATCAGTCGGTTGTAGCGCAGGTAACAAATTATGCAGTAGTGGCACATGCTCCTTGTTTATATGCCCCTTTGTCTTTCTGGCTTTAAAAAGTGGTGATATCGATTGAGCGGCAAAAATTGTAGATAGTATCAGAAAGATAATCATTAATGAAATGGCTTTTATTCCAAGGCTTGTAGATGAGCACTGGGTCATTCTATTGATTAGAACTCTCCCCACATGTAGTAGTATGATATAGCATTTTGAACATGTTTTTTCATCCAGGATACAAATCTGTCACTAGTTTGGTTTATGAGTACAGTGAAGTCCACAAATTGCACATCATAGGCAGAGGAAGTCCATTTAGTGGAAAAGTGCCATCTGACAAGTTTGTACTTTACAAACATCTTTCAAGCTGCCAACACCATTCTTGAAATCGATAAAGCAGGCAAATAATTAGCCTCCTTTTTTAATGTTCTGTATGTTATTAATGATGGGGGTACACTGTTGGTTATTGGGCCACATTCAACCCTCAATCCAGTTTGGAACCATGGGAGCAAATTTTGCTTATTTGCTCAAAGTGGCATAGTGCTTAAGTTCAACAGCTTAGAGTTGGGAGAATCTGACTTGCAGCCTTTTTATGCATTACATGAAAAATAGGTTATTGCCATAATTCTGGCACCATTCTGCTTAAGTAAAAGTTACTTGAAAGGCCTGCTCATGGGTTCCTGCTAGTAGCTTGCATTGGTTTTAACAACAATAGTTAGTAAACATTTAGGGCCCTAGGCACCGTCCTTCCTGCTTCCATTTATCACTCCTAAGACGTTATTGGTGGTAGCCAAGTGAGTTTGTTCCAGAATTGTTCTTGAGTGCTTTGTATATGTTTAGTGGCTAAGCACTTATTTTTGAATTGGTTGATTGTGTGGCTGATAGTATTTGTGTCTGTGATGGTGTCAAAGGTTTCACTAGTTTAACTTTTAAATTACCTGACACATATAAGGTGTTGATATAGATTGCCAGTTCAGTTGAATTCATGCTGGTACCTGTGAAATAATTCATCAACATTCACACAGAATTATTTGGGGTTCTGGATTAAGTATGCTTTATGTAAGGCCATCCACTGGTTTTCTTTTACTTCTCTATTTGGTTCACAAATTAGCTTCTTATATGGGTCACCACTTATGTGTGAGTTCTCAAATCAAGTTCTCATTGTTTCTACTACGCTTTGCCATTCTACTGTATCTTGCTAGTTCTTTTTTCTTTTTTCGTACTTCAACCACAAGTTGGGTGGTCTATGGTGGTTACTGAAAAGCTGATTAGGTTCTGTTTGCAGCACAGGTATTATCAAGTTGATAAGCTGTCCCCAGATTTTTGGATCGGGATTTTCAATATCCATAGCAGGATCCTCGAGGAATACAGACAGATTATGACACCATAGGGGTCATTACAACCTCGGCGGTCTTTTAACAAGACCGCCGAGGGACCGCCGTGTGGAAGACCGCCAGTAGTGGCGGTTTTCCTCTCTGCGTATTATGACTGTTGGCTGCTCTCCGTCCTTTTTTCCGACGGAGAGCCGCCAACAGCCATACTGGCTGGCGGCAGGGAAGTGGAGGTTGCTCCACCTCCACCGCCACGCCAACAGAACACCGCCCAGCGATTCACGTCCTGTGATTCGGCACAGCGGTGTTCTGTTGAAGGTGTGGTGTTGGCGGAGCAGCCCCCATGGCTCCCGTCCCCTCCCAGAGGATCGACGGAACAGGTAAGTCGATCGTCCATTAGGGGAGGGGGGGTGGGAGGGTGTTGTGTGTTGTGCGGGTGCATGGGGGTGTGTGTCTCTGTATGTAGAGGGGGTGTCTGAGTGCGTGTATGCTTGTGGGGGTGTTGCGTGTTTTGGGAATGAGTGCGTGTATGTCTGTATGTATGTCTGTATGGATGTGTGCGTGCATGTCTGTATATGGGTGTGCGTGTCTGACTGAGTGTGTGGATGTAGGCATGTATGTCGGTGTGTGTGCTTGTGTGTGTTGGTGGTGCTTGCGTGTGTGTCATGTGTGTGAGTTATGTGATGTTGGGGGCCGGGGTGGGGAGGGGGGCCCAGCCACCTTTGGGGGGTGGCAAGGGTGGTAGGGGTTGTAGGGGAGGGAGTCGGGGTGGGGGTGGGGAGTGGGGGAGACCCCTATCAGTGCCAGGGAAGGAATTCCCTGCACTGATATTGCTTACCGCCATGGATTTCATGGCGATTCCTACAGCTGGAAATCCACGGCGGTACGCCGGGTCAAAATACCAGCGGCGGTATGGTGACGGCCGCCGGGCTGGAGACCCAGGTCTCCAGCCAAGCGGTCGTCTCCGCCCTGGCGGGCGGAACGGAGAAGCAGCGGATGACCATGGCGGTAACCGCCATGGTCATAATACTCAAAAAAAGACCGCCAGCCTGTTGGCGGTCTTACCGCCGCTTTAACACCGTCCGCCAGGGTTGTAATGACCCCCCATGTGTTCACTCTCCAGCAAGAGAATTTTGCACTGGAGGTGCGATTCCACTTTTATCATATTGAGGGCCTGACTAGGAGTTCGGCAGATGGTTCGCACGGTCTGCTGAACTTTCAACGGGGAGGTTGCTGCGACACTGGCTACCTCCCCACCAGACACACTAAGAGTTTCCTGCTAGGCTGGTGGGCAGAATACACAGTTTCCGCCGACCAGCCTAGCAGGAAACAGGCTACAGCATTGTCTCTGGCACGTAATCGAGCCGGCGGCAATGCTGTAGCCATCAAGGTGCACCAATACCCTCAACATGTTCACTGTCTGCAAAGCAGACAGTTAACATTGCAACAGTGCTGGGCAGGGGGACCCTTGCACTGCCCACGTGAAGTGCATGTTAAGTGCAGGGGCACCTTTGTGGCACCCTGCATCTGTTCTCCACCAGCCTTTTCATGGCGGACAACGAGGTCCTAATCCGCAGGGCAGTGCTGTATGCAGTGCTTCCTTGGTGGATTAGGATCTCTGCCACCGCCAGACTTCTGGGATCAAAGATCCTGGCAGAGCAGCGGTTTCCTGGCGTTCGTTGTATGTGGCGGTCGGACCGCCACACAGGCAACGGTCTAGACCATCACCGCGAGTGTGGCGGTCGTAAGACTGCCACACTCATAATGAGGCTCAGAGTCTCTAGAGACCGTCTACATTTCCGTGGCAAACATATATATATATATATATACTGCAACAGCTGACTACAACCACCAAGGGGGCCGGTGCCAGGCTCCGGATGCAG
Organism: Pleurodeles waltl; assembly: GCF_031143425.1. Taxonomy (NCBI): domain Eukaryota; kingdom Metazoa; phylum Chordata; class Amphibia; order Caudata; family Salamandridae; genus Pleurodeles; species Pleurodeles waltl. The sequence continues at coordinate 748,842,334 of NC_090443.1, read as the reverse complement.
GCTCCGTAATTATATCCAGTTTTTTCCTTCAGTTTATAATCTTGAAAGAGAACGCCGGCACTCTGTACTGCTGCACAATAATTGATTTATTTCACACCGAAAACGCGATCACATCAATCCAAAGGTTCTGGGCTAGCGCGTTTCAACCAAAACGGTCTTTGTCAAAGCCCACCTTATTACAACTAAACATATACAAGCTGCACCGTCTCTCCCCCCCTCATTATATCCTGTTTCCCATTAGACATAGAAAAAGTCCTATAATTCAAATTGACAATCCTCAACACCAAAAATTCTAAATAAACCACTATAATTTTTAAAGTATTTTCTCCATCATTAATTCATTATCTCAATCTCATGACTATAATTAATTTCCAAATAACATCACTTTTCTTTCTCTTTTTCTCTTTTTCCTCTTTTTTTCTTTTTTTCTCATTATCATATATTTTCAAGACTTTTTACTCACTATGGTATCTACTTTCCCATTATCATCAAAAATTATATATTGCATATTAATAATAACAAAGAAACATTCAAATTAATTTCCTAAACGAGGGTATTGGTGCCAGCTTACATAAACAGCGCCTAGTTCTGCTATATTACCCATTAACCCACATGTACATACAGTTCTTCATCCTGGTTCAGCCCCCACGGGGCTCTACTATTGAGTCTGATGATATATTCCGATTCCATTTTCCTCAACATCCGTTCCCTGTCTCCTCCTCGCGGGGATAACACCACCCTGTCAATCCCAAAAAAATAACATACCATCAACTTTCCCCTCATGAAATTGTCTACAATGTCGAGCTATGGGATAATTGGAATCATTGTTTTTAATTGCCCGCCAATGTTCCAATATCCGTTTCTTCACAGGAAAAATTGTGCTGCCTACATAACAGAGGTTACATGGACATTTAATAACATACACCGTATAATCCGAATTACAATTTATAAATCTATTAATTTCCTTCTCCTCCCCTGTGGGCAGCATATATGTCTTACAATTTTTACTATGTTTGCATGCCTTACACCTCATACATTTGTAAAAACCTTTATCTTTCAAAAATCCCATACTTTCACTCTTACTTTTATTCTCATAGCTGTGTACTAATATATCCCGTAGAGATCGACTCTTCCTATATGTTATCCTCGGACAGGGACCCACTAACGGACCTATCGCCCTGTCCGTTCTAATCAAATGCCAATACTGCTTTAAAATATTTACCATTGCTTTGGAACCGGCATTGTAGGTTGTAATACATCTTATCACCTTCTCAGCACTTTCTCGTTTTTTTGGAAATAGGATACTCTCCCGATTAATATTTGCTACCTTGCTGCAAGCATCCCTAATAACGCTACCAGGATAACTCCTGGATCTGAACCTTGCAATCATGTTACTCTGTTCTTTCTCAAATCTAGTCTTTGTACTACAATTCCTTCTTGCTCTTAAGAGTTCCCCATAGGGTATACTCCATTTGAGTTTAGCAGGGTGGGCACTCCTAGCATGTAAAATACTATTTCCTGCAGTACTTTTTCTATACAACCTTGTCTGGACCTTGTCACCCTCTATTTCAACTAAAACATCCAAAAACTCCATCATATGCCTATCCATTGTATATGTGAATTTCAAATTAAAGGCATTCCTCTGTAAGCCCTCCATAAATTCCAGTAGGACATCCTCCGGGCCATCCCAAATCATGAAAATATCATCAATGAATCTTGTCCAAAAAATCACATGCTTTATCCATCTATCATTTTCTTCTGTCATTACATATCGGGTCTCCCACCAACCCATAAAAAGACATGCAAAACTTGGAGCGAAACAGCTCCCCATCGCAGTCCCTGTAATCTGCCTGAACCACTTATCTTCATATAGAAAAAAGTTATTTTCCAAACAAAATTTCAACATTTCTAATAACATTTTTGTGTGTTCATACATCTTTAGGGGCTTATCTCTAAAAAAATGATCACATGCCTTAATCCCTAAATCATGATTAATGCTGGTATAGAGGGATACCACATCTATGGTAACCATAATATAACTCTGCTTCCAGGGGATGTCCTTCATCTTAGTAATAAAATCCATACTATCCCTGCAATACGAGGTCAGACTAAAAACATATGGACATAAAAAATGATCTAGATAAATAGACGTATTTTCCAAAAGACTACCTCTTGCTGACACTATCGGTCTTCCTGGCGGGTTATCCCTATCTTTATGAATTTTAGGCAACATATAAAAACAGGGTGCTATTGGTTTTTTTATCACTAAGAATTCATATTCCTCTCTGCTCAATAAGCCTCGATCATGCCAATCTAGAAGCATAGAATAATACATCTTAATTGAGGCCTTATATACCAACCCCGTTGATGCCTCATAACATCTTGACAATTCCAACTGCTTCTTCGCCTCCTGCTTGTATTTGTTCACATCCCACAATACCACATTCCCCCCTTTGTCAGCAGGCTTAATGACAAAAGATGTTGCCTTCCTCAGAGTTTCAAGCGCTCGTTTTTGCCCCATTGTCAAATTGTTCGCCCAACATTTTGCACTATTCTTCTATAGTTGTAATAAATCAAATCCTACTGCCTCATGGAAGGCATCAATATTATCATGTGGAGTAATCGGATTACATTTTGACTTAGGTTTAAAACCACTTCCACTTGAACTATCACAATCCAATCCTAATTCATCCAACAAATCTTTCTCAGTCTCCCACATTCTTTCTCCTACTTCCAACTCCCTCAAAGCGGCTAAACCCTCAAGGTCTCCTATGCACAGTTCCTCTGATATCACAAAATCCCCCCCATTTTCCTTCTGCGGCACCTGCTCTCTCACCTTTTCTTTTTGTTGCGTAAATATTTTTAACAATTTCAACTTCCTTACAAATTGAAATATATCCACTCGTGCTTTTACATAATCAAATTCCCCCATAGGACAAAATGAAAGACCCAATTCCAATACAGAACGCTCATCCTCAGTCAAAATATGGGAAGAAATGTTCACCACTGTGAGCTTGTTCTCACTTACTACTTCTTCTTTCGGGTCTGTCGCAGAAATCGACCCTGTTGTCCAAAATCTCCTTCCAGACGACCTCCCTCTCCGCCTCCTTTTCCGTTGCTGTTTCCTCTTTCTCCTGGGGGTTTTCTCCGAGGTCGTTGGTTCAATTGTAAAAACCGATATTCTTCCGCTGTTGTTAACGGTGCACCTAAATTCCCACTTAGATAAAAACGGTGCCGGAAACGAGTCGGAAATTCTTTGAAAGACTCTGACGGAGTAGCGTGAGGAGCGAGGGGTGGTCCCTGGATTTGTTTTTCCTCCATAAAGAGAAACGTAGGAGTGGGGGTTTTGTCGGTGTACCGGGCACAAACTGAAAACCATTTAAACTTTTACGAGAAAAACGAGGGGCGTCCCCAGGGCAAGTGAGGCACGTTATATATAAAAAAGACATTCCTGGTAAATTGTTGACGCTGCAATGGGATAGAGATTTTTTCATTATTTTTCAAGTAAACAATCTTTTCTTGGCTATTACGAAGGACCATTAATTAATATAATATTGATAGAGGAGGTAATCCACGTTACATACGGTGGATAGGGTGAACTAATAAGCAGAAACAGTAACGGAATGGAGATGGAAGAAGCTATAAAAATAAGATTGGAATCGGCACGTAGCTTATTTGATGAAAGTGAATCAGGTTCACCATTTGAAAGGAATGCTGTTTTAAATAGTAGGATGAATATTAAGCAGCAATTATGGCAACTTGAGCGTCTTTGTAAAAAAGAGGTAAATAGGAGTTGGGAGGTCATTTCTTTGAACAATTACATAGAGGTGGGCAGGATCCCTCGTGGTTTACGTATCCTAATAACTCCGACATATGCAAACCCTCACCCGAAACTGTTAGAAGAGTGGTCGTTATTAATGGCATCAACTGGCAAGGGCATGTTGGAATTGTTGTCCAAATATGCAGCAATGGAATTAAAGGAAACTAGTGAGGAGATTATGAAATTGAGAGCAAGCCTGGAAAATAGCCCAGAGAAGGAGGAAGTGAATGGCTTTATGAAAGAAATGGAAGTTAGATTGAATAAATATGAGGATGAAATTAAATTAAGGAAAAAGCGAAAATTTTTGAGGGACAAGATGGATTATACCATGGGAAGGGTTCTCACTTTTGGAAGAAGATTTGACTTGGCAAGGCAGGAATTTCGGCGTACTGAGTCATTACAACAGCGGGAGCTGGTCTCGGGGGGATCCAGCTCGGAGAGTATCTCAGATGTGGATGAACAGTCAGGTCTAAGTGGGAATTTAGGTGCACCGTTAACAACAGCGGAAGAATATCGTTTTTTACAATTGAACCAACGACCTCGGAGAAAACCCCCAGGAGAAAGAGGAAACAGCAACGGAAAAGGAGGCGGAGAGGGAGGTCGTCTGGAAGGAGATTTTGGACAACAGGGTCGATTTCTGCGACAGACCCGAAAGAAGAAGTAGTAAGTGAGAACAAGCTCACAGTGGTGAACATTTCTTCCCATATTTTGACTGAGGATGAGCGTTCTGTATTGGAATTGGGTCTTTCATTTTGTCCTATGGGGGAATTTGATTATGTAAAAGCACGAGTGGATATATTTCAATTTGTAAGGAAGTTGAAATTGTTAAAAATATTTACGCAACAAAAAGAAAAGGTGAGAGAGCAGGTGCCGCAGAAGGAAAATGGGGGGGATTTTGTGATATCAGAGGAACTGTGCATAGGAGACCTTGAGGGTTTAGCCGCTTTGAGGGAGTTGGAAGTAGGAGAAAGAATGTGGGAGACTGAGAAAGATTTGTTGGATGAATTAGGATTGGATTGTGATAGTTCAAGTGGAAGTGGTTTTAAACCTAAGTCAAAATGTAATCCGATTACTCCACATGATAATATTGATGCCTTCCATGAGGCAGTAGGATTTGATTTATTACAACTATGGAAGAATAGTGCAAAATGTTGGGCGAACAATTTGACAATGGGGCAAAAACGAGCGCTTGAAACTCTGAGGAAGGCAACATCTTTTGTCATTAAGCCTGCTGACAAAGGGGGGAATGTGGTATTGTGGGATGTGAACAAATACAAGCAGGAGGCGAAGAAGCAGTTGGAATTGTCAAGATGTTATGAGGCATCAACGGGGTTGGTATATAAGGCCTCAATTAAGATGTATTATTCTATGCTTCTAGATTGGCATGATCGAGGCTTATTGAGCAGAGAGGAATATGAATTCTTAGTGATAAAAAAACCAATAGCACCCTGTTTTTATATGTTGCCTAAAATTCATAAAGATAGGGATAACCCGCCAGGAAGACCGATAGTGTCAGCAAGAGGTAGTCTTTTGGAAAATACGTCTATTTATCTAGATCATTTTTTATGTCCATATGTTTTTAGTCTGACCTCGTATTGCAGGGATAGTATGGATTTTATTACTAAGATGAAGGACATCCCCTGGAAGCAGAGTTATATTATGGTTACCATAGATGTGGTATCCCTCTATACCAGCATTAATCATGATTTAGGGATTAAGGCATGTGATCATTTTTTTAGAGATAAGCCCCTAAAGATGTATGAACACACAAAAATGTTATTAGAAATGTTGAAATTTTGTTTGGAAAATAACTTTTTTCTATATGAAGATAAGTGGTTCAGGCAGATTACAGGGACTGCGATGGGGAGCTGTTTCGCTCCAAGTTTTGCATGTCTTTTTATGGGTTGGTGGGAGACCCGATATGTAATGACAGAAGAAAATGATAGATGGATAAAGCATGTGATTTTTTGGACAAGATTCATTGATGATATTTTCATGATTTGGGATGGCCCGGAGGATGTCCTACTGGAATTTATGGAGGGCTTACAGAGGAATGCCTTTAATTTGAAATTCACATATACAATGGATAGGCATATGATGGAGTTTTTGGATGTTTTAGTTGAAATAGAGGGTGACAAGGTCCAGACAAGGTTGTATAGAAAAAGTACTGCAGGAAATAGTATTTTACATGCTAGGAGTGCCCACCCTGCTAAACTCAAATGGAGTATACCCTATGGGGAACTCTTAAGAGCAAGAAGGAATTGTAGTACAAAGACTAGATTTGAGAAAGAACAGAGTAACATGATTGCAAGGTTCAGATCCAGGAGTTATCCTGGTAGCATTATTAGGGATGCTTGCAGCAAGGTAGCAAATATTAATCGGGAGAGTATCCTATTTCCAAAAAAACGAGAAAGTGCTGAGAAGGTGATAAGATGTATTACAACCTACAATGCCGGTTCCAAAGCAATGGTAAATATTTTAAAGCAGTATTGGCATTTGATTAGAACGGACAGGGCGATAGGTCCGTTAGTGGGTCCCTGTCCGAGGATAACATATAGGAAGAGTCGATCTCTACGGGATATATTAGTACACAGCTATGAGAATAAAAGTAAGAGTGAAAGTATGGGATTTTTGAAAGATAAAGGTTTTTACAAATGTATGAGGTGTAAGGCATGCAAACATAGTAAAAATTGTAAGACATGTATGCTGCCCACAGGGGAGGAGAAGGAAATTAATAGATTTATAAATTGTAATTCGGATTATACGGTGTATGTTATTAAATGTCCATGTAACCTCTGTTATGTAGGCAGCACAATTTTTCCTGTGAAGAAATGGATATTGGAACATTGGCGGGCAATTAAAAACAATGATTCCAATTATCCCATAGCTCGACATTGTAGACAATTTCATGAGGGGAAAGTTGATGGTATGTTATTTTTTGGGATTGACAGGGTGGTGTTATCCCCGCGAGGAGGAGACAGGGAACGGATGTTGAGGAAAATGGAATCGGAATATATCATCAGACTCAATAGTAGAGCCCCGTGGGGGCTGAACCAGGATGAAGAACTGTATGTACATGTGGGTTAATGGGTAATATAGCAGAACTAGGCGCTGTTTATGTAAGCTGGCACCAATACCCTCGTTTAGGAAATTAATTTGAATGTTTCTTTGTTATTATTAATATGCAATATATAATTTTTGATGATAATGGGAAAGTAGATACCATAGTGAGTAAAAAGTCTTGAAAATATATGATAATGAGAAAAAAAGAAAAAAAGAGGAAAAAGAGAAAAAGAGAAAGAAAAGTGATGTTATTTGGAAATTAATTATAGTCATGAGATTGAGATAATGAATTAATGATGGAGAAAATACTTTAAAAATTATAGTGGTTTATTTAGAATTTTTGGTGTTGAGGATTGTCAATTTGAATTATAGGATTTTTTCTATGTCTAATGGGAAACAGGATATAATGAGGGGGGGAGAGACGGTGCAGCTTGTATATGTTTAGTTGTAATAAGGTGGGCTTTGACAAAGACCGTTTTGGTTGAAACGCGTTAGCCCAGAACCTTTGGATTGATGTGATCGCGTTTTCGGTGTGAAATAAATCAATTATTGTGCAGCAGTAGAGAGTGCCGGCGTTCTCTTTCAAGATTATAAACTGAAGGAAAAAACTGGATATATATATATATATACATATATATATATACATAAATCCATATATATATATATGGATATATATATATATATAAGGAAATTCAGGTGCCACTGTCCCGGTACCTGAAAGGAATGCACTCCACAAGCTTGTAAAGTGTGATAAGAAAAATTTAATGGCAATGCGTTTCGATCTCCTAGAGATCTTCCTCACAGCCAGCGAGGTACCGGGACGGTGGCACCTGAATTTCCTTTCTTATTCACAGAGCGGTGGCCGGCTTCCGTTCATCACACCGACCCCGACCCCGACAGTGTGGAAGTAGCCGAGGAACGCCGGCAAAAATATTTGCAATATATATATATATATATAACCAGCAGGTAGTTATAGTTAGTACTATGTTTCCATAGAAAAAGGGTTTTTGACTTGTCTATATCTTTGACACCGTTTGAGGAATCTTCCCAAAAGTTTCCAAAAAATAGTGCCTCTTGGATCTTATTTGCGCACGGAAAGTTTCAGGGTTATCCATCAAGTGGAGACTACAAAAAAGTAAAAAAAAGAAAAGAGGCCAGGGTAGAGTCACCCTGACCCGTTAGCTCTGGTGCTGGGGTCCTAGACAGACCCCCCTCCAGGCTAAAGAACAATTTTTAAACAAAATTTTGCTACGATTTTACGAAAACATCGTGATTTTGCAGAATTAAAAAGAAATCGCTGGCTCCCACACTTGTTTTCTACAAGTTCCTGGGTGGGCCAGGTCCCGGGGGACATTTACAATTTCTATGTGGGGGCCATGCGGCCCACCCGGATTCCCAGGGACCACCACCTCAATGGGGCACTTTCAAAATATGATGCAACGGGCTATGTGCCCCCCCCACAATCCACCGGACCACCATCTCCCAAAGGCGCTTTGAAAATTAATTTGCGGGGGCTGGGCGGCCCCCCCACAGCTCTGGAGACCACCACCTACCAAGGGCACTTTTCAAATTGAGTGAGAGGGGGCACACGCCCCCGCCACAGCCCCAGTGATCACCACTTCCCCAGGGCACTTTACTGAGTGTGTAGGAGCAAAGTGCCCCCCCGAAGCCCCAGGGCCCCCCACCTTCCCAGGGCACCTTTCTAATTGAGTGAAGAGGGGCCATGCGGCACCCTCAAGCCCCAGGGATCACCACCACCTGAGGCTTTTTTTATGTTGCAAGGGGCTGCGTGGCCCCCTTCAAGGAGCCAATGTTGGCCCTGGTTACTGCCATCCCCCTGGATTCACAGGACATAGCTGTAAACACTTTCAAAGACCTCTCCCTCACTGTGGGCAGAGGTATCCTCTGTCTCCATGCCTGCAAAGTCGCAGGCAGGGACACAGAGGAGATTGCTCACACAGAGAGGGACCTTCTATAGCAGCTCCCGCTCTGTGCAGCAATGCCTGCTCCCACAGGAGGGGAGCTGGGACCACGGGCTCTTAGGCTCCCCGTGGTTCCCAACATTGTCACTGGCTGGGCCCCTGGGGAAGGGGTCACCGGGGCTGAGATTTGCATGGGGAGGGTGGCCATGTGGCCCCCTCACCAAAAAAAAAAAAAAAACGTTCTGGGCCCCGGGGTAATGGGGTCCCTGGGTCCGAGATTGGCCGGGGGGGGCATTTGGGGTTGAGTTATTATAGGGATTGGCTGAAGGGGCTGGCCTGTGGCTAACCCCAGCTGTACATGGCTGAAGGCTGGGTGCAGTGCAGGGTTTGCTGGTTATAGTGGTTGGCCCTAAAGCTAATTCCAACTGTGCACGGCCAACAGCAATGCATGGTGGTAGTTGGATTAAAGTATAGTAATGAAAATTACTCTATGTTAAAAAAAGCATAGAAATTCACTGTAAAAAACTAAGGTTCCAGGGACATTATAGTTAGGAAATAGTATAAAAATTTACTTAGAGATTCACTTGAAAAAACAATGGTTACTGGGACATCATAGTTAGGCTCACATTTTAAACGTACCAAGCCAAATAAATTCACCTGTTATAGTTATTTATCTCATGTAACTATAACTCGTGCCCTAAGGTAACTATAACTCACACCCTTGCCATACCATACTAATTACCCCACATATTGTGGCACTGATGACATCTTTGATCATTGATAATATCAGTGTAATATTTGCATAAAATGTTTGATGAAAAAACTGTGCTTGGAAGGGGCCTGGGTTATAGTCACCTTAGAGCACAATTTATAGTTGCTTGAGATAACTCTAACAGGCAAATTTCTATGGTTTGGTACGTTTGAAACATGAGCCTAGCTTTGACGTCCCTGTAAACTTTGTTTTTTTAGGTGAATATATATATATATATATACATATATATATATATTTATATATATATATGTATATATATATATATAGATATGATATATAGGGATACGTTTGATGATTGTGTATGGTGGAAACTCTCCAGTCAATGGTTACTTTTGAACATCTGAAAAAAGGTTCACCAGTTCGAGCTGAATAAAAGCAGTTTATCAGATTTCAGTTTGAAAGCGGCCATTAAAGGAGTGGCATTCTATTATGGTGCAAGGGGCCCAGCAAGGCTATTCAAGAAAGATGTCTTCTTTATAGGAATGTTGCTTACCGGGATTCTCCATTTTCTGTCTTCATCTTGTGGGCATGAATTCTCAGTGGTGCTGTGCATTAAGTGTAAGTTGAAATCTCTTATTATCATAATGCACACAGTTGTTCTGATAAGTTTGAAAAGCTGCTAAACAATGAACTTGGTAATGTTTGAGCATTTATTGCTATTCTAGGATGGAGGTAGGTGTTCAAAACCATTAGTTACGAAAATTATATTAACTCTTTTCACCTTTAACTTCACCCCTAACATTCAGTCGACCTTTTCAATATCTGTTACTGGTTTTGTTGAGATGAAAGTTGGGCTCTTGCTGGTCTGCCCATAGCTGATAACCTGGTTTCTGTGTTGGAGAAGTATTCGTACTGAGGAAGAGATGGCTATTCTAAATTTCAGCATCCTTGGAGACATATGATATAAAACTTGGAGATGTATGTAATGCGTTGCCCTGTTTCTGAATCTGGTCTAGCCAGCTACGTATCAGGAGCTTATTTTTCGGAATTGTTTCTGTAGTGTTGAGTCAATTTACATTTTTTACTAAATATTAAGAACAATGGGTTGAAAGCCTCTAGGATGCTAAAGTGGATCCATTATTAAACAGTGTCCCTGGTAGCTATGTCCAAACTTGCTGCGAGTTGTTGGTTGATATGTGTTTCAACTTATATAGGTAATTCCTTGATTGGGAAGCATTGATCACAATTTCCTCTCCTTTAAATGTCAATGTTTCTTGATCAACTGCATTTTGAGTGTTACAGCGTTTTCTTCTTGCTGAAGCTCTCTTTTGTTTGGGACCAGCATGCATTGGGGCATTCTTGTCTCCTTTTTTATAAGTTGTAGTTCCTTCTCTTTTATATAGAGAAATTGTGAAAATCTGTTTTTTTCCTGTGGGGATAGCACTGTGGTTTAGGCTTCATTGTCATTGGGAGGGGTGGGAGTGGTGGACACGTGAGTCTGTTAGTTGGATGACTAGGATAAAGGATGGGTAGAGGAGGGAGGAGTTTAGAAAGGGTTATTTGAGGGTTCATAGTTGTAAAAGAGGTTTGAGATGATTCCGAGAGCCTGTTAGTTGGATCAATAGGGTAAAGGATGTCTAGAGGAGGGAACAGTTTGGAAAAAGTTATTTGGGAGTTTTTAGAAGTAAAAGAGGTTTGGGTTGAGTCAGAGAATCACAGGAGGGGATATTTTGAAAGGGAAACAGGATGAGTCATAAAGGAGTGGCTTGGTAAAGTTTGGGGAGATTCGTTAATTTCTTAATTTTTTTCTGCAATTGGGAGGAAAATCTATACATATATAGATATATAACCACCCAAAAAGAGGAATACATACATACAGATTTTAACATCTTAACCATATGGCAAATAATCAGGAGACATACAATTGTACTCGTCCCATATGTACATGCATAGATAAATATTTACAACCTCAGTGTTTCAATTTTTGCTGTAACTTAAGTGTTTTTTTATTTTATTTTTTAACTTATATTTGTGATCAATATTTCAGTAGTGAAGCACCTATAGGCACAAATAATATAATCATGTTTACATATTGTGACAAATATGTGTTATAATAGGAAAATAAACCCATACGTATAACTCATCACAATATATATTATTGATGTGTTGATCTACTTATATAAGGATATAATGATACAGGCATACGTATATGTATGAATGTATGTATGCATATAATATTTAAACCATTTTTATTTCTTTATGTTTTAAATATATTTATTATTTCAATTCCTCTACTAAATACAAAAGAAATATATAGATAAACATACCCGTATCATTTCTTTTGTCTTTTTCCTTTAATTAATTAGTATTATTTTTATGTTTTTATAATCTTTGGTTTATGTCGTTCCGATTTTTAAGTAATAACTGTATTGAATTGTTATCATTCACACATTCATTCTGTATAATCATGTTTATAAGTTGTGATATGAGTGATCATACTAAATACAGACCAATACACATGTAGTGTAATATTTATGTTATTTATGTAATGACCTAAATATATTTAAATGCTAAACATAAAGAGTGTATATATTTTAACCATAAATAAAATGTGCATGTTTACATTTGTTAAGCATACATATAAGAATGTATATATATATATATATATATATATATATATATATATATATATTTGTAAGTTCACTCATTCAATCAAACGAGAGATCAAGACACCAAACGAATAGTTCCAAAATATATTGCAAAAAAGAAAGAAATGGTGTTCCTCCCAACGCGTTTCAGCCGTAGCCTTATTCACGGGTGAAACGCGTTGGGAGGAACACCATTTCTTTCTTTTTTGCAATATATTTTGGAACTATTCGTTTGGTGTCTTGATCTCTCGTTTGATTGAATGAGTGAACTTACAAATATTTTATGGGATACCCGATCCCACATCAAGACCGCCATAACAGAGCCTTGGCAAGTCGGGTGTTCGTTTTCTTTGAATATATATATATATATATATATGTGCATATATTTATTTTTATTCATCAGTAATATGTGCATTTGTACAAAGAAAAGCACATATGTTTACTAACACACTTTTGTGCATCATTGGTGTCTCATGCATACTATTGCTGGTCATTGGTATTTTGACTATGGTGTTCATGTAGGGAAGAACCAGCTCTTGAATAACCATCTCAAGATTGGATGGTTATCTGTGGCTCTAGTGTTTGGGGGTAATTAATTCCATAGTTTGGATGTTTGAACAGAGAAATAAGTTCCACCCATGTTTTTTTCTTGTGTACTGGAGTTTTGAGGCAGGGCGCCAATCTGGAGCAGAGGTTTCTTTGTTTATGTATTTTGTGATTTTCTTCCTAATGAAAGGTGGTCCTGTTCCATGTAATGCTTTCTGAATGATGCAAAGCAGCGTGAACGTGAATCTTCTGGCAATGCTGTCATGTATTTAGGTCACCAAGGATGCATAGTTTAGAGCGTAGTGTCAGAAGGTTTTGTGTCAGGAGATTTGAAACAGTGTCTGGAAATGTTTATAGGAGTATTCCATTGCTAGGTATTGGTTTGTAAAGAGGAGAAAGTTGGTGTAGAGTTGCATCTGGTGACGAGGACCTCACAGCTTGTATGGAAACATCCCCTGCTTTGGTGAGATTTATTGTTTCCTTGACTAGAACAGCTAGTACTGCTCCTCTGCTGCCTATGCAATTATTTGTGAGAGATTGATAGCCTGGAGGAACTGCTTCATGCCATACTGGAGCCATTTCACTCCCCAGCCATGATTTGGTTATGAAGAGCAAGTCAGGTTGTATGTCTGTGAGTAAGTTGTAGGTATGGTGCTTGGCTTTGTAAAGGAATCATACGATAAGTAGTCAGCAGTTTAGAGACTGTGTTTTAGTGCTTGTGCCAATTTGTTTTCTAGAAGAACAAGTAGTACCCTTTGGGGTTGTAGTCAGTAAACTATTGATGATCTTGTTAACTGTATTGAAAAAGCTGTAGTGAATGTCTATATTGTTGCCCTCATCCAACAGGCTTAGAAAGCATTTTGTTGGGTCTGTGTTTGCAGGAGGTGAGGAAAGCGGTTGAGAGTGAGGTGGGTGACTAAGCAGTTGTTTGTGTGATGTAGCATTGTTGTGTAATAGATAAGCAGATGCAAAGTTATGAAAAGGGGTGTGTTGTTTAAGCCATTTGCATATGTTGAGGGTAGAAGGTGTATCCGTGAGTGGTGGTAGTGGAGATTTTGAGCCATGTTTTAAGGCTGTACATTGTGCAATACATGAAAGGTGAGTGGATTCGTAATGTTATATACTGGATGGATTTTTGTTTGATGCTGTAAATGTTTGAAAATTTGTGTGCGATGTTGGTTTAAAACATTTTATTTTTGTATGAATGAGGGTGGGTGTTTGTATTTTGTGATGAAATTAGTCAGAAAATGTGTAAATTGTGTATGTGTTAAACTTTGGTTTTTGTAGAGTAGTCAAATGTGACATTGATGCAGGATTTGGTTCTCAGGTACTGGAGGGGGTGTATGTTGAAGGGGAAAGGGGGTGGTGATGTGTGTTGGAGGAGAGTATATGTGGTGTGTTAGAGGAAATGAACATGGGTTATGTGTGTATGTAGTTGAATTGGTAGCATGAAGAATAGTTTTTGGGGTACAGTGAAATGTAAGGAGTGTTTGTATATTTTTGGTAAAAAGAGGAGGGAACAGTTGTTGAAGGACGATATGAAAGAGGTTTGCTGGTGCATGAATGGGTCTGTGAGGAGTAAGTAGAGGGTGGAGCTGTTGTATAAAAAATAAGGGTGTGTTTGAAGGTGTAAGGGTATGTGTAAAGTGGTTTTGTGTTGGTGATGTGTATGTTAGATAGTGGTATAGGGAAAAGTAATCAATCAATCAGGAATTTGTAAAGCGCACTACTCACCCGTCAGGGTCTCAAGGCACTGAGAAGGTGGGGATGGGGGGAGGTGCTGCTATTGATCGAACAGACAGAAGTTTCCTGAAGGTAAGGAGGTCTTTGGTCTGGCACAGCTGGGTGGGAAGAGTGCTACACGTTTTGGCGGCGAGGTGCGAGAATGATTTACTGCCGGTTGTAGTTCTGCGGACACAAGGGACTGTTGCGAGGGCGAGGTTGGTGGAGCAGAGATGCCGGGTTGGTGTGTAGAAGGAGAGCTGTCTGTTGAGGTATTCTGGTCCGGTGTTGTGCAGTGCTTTGTGATCATGGGTGAGGAGTTTGAAGGTGATTCTCTTGTTGACTGGGAGCCAGTGCAGGTTTCTCAGGTGGTCTGTGATGTTGCAGTGGCGGGGGATGTCCAGGATGAGGCATGCGGAGGCGTTCTGGATGTGTTGCAGCCTCTTCTGGAGTTTGGCTGTGGTTCCTGCGTGGAGGGCATTGCCGTGGTCCAGTTTGCTGCTTACTAGGGCTTGGGTGACTGTTCTTCTGGTTTCGGTGGGTATCCATTTGTAGATCTTTTGGAGTATGCAGAGAGTGTTGAAGCAGGAGGAGGGAATGGCGTTTCCTTGCTGGGTCATTGATAATGAGGAGTCCAGAATGAATCCTAGGTTGCGTGCGTGGTCGGTGGGAGTGGGAGCGGCTCCGAGAGTGGCAGGTCACCAGGAGTCATCCCATGCGGAGGCGGTTGAGACGAAGATGAGGACTTCTGTCTTGTCGGAATTGAGTTTGAGGTAGCCGCTCTTCATCCATTCAGCGATGGCCTTCATTCCTTTGTGGAGGTAGGTCTTGGCGGAGTTGGTGAGGGACAGGATCAGCTGGGTGTCGTCGGCATTTGAGATGATGTTGAGGTTGTGGGATCGGGCGATGTTAGCAAGCGGGGCCATGTAGAGGTTGAAGAGGGTCAGGCTGAGGGACAAACCCTGGGGTACGCCGCAGATGATGTTGGGGGCCTCTGAGCAGAATGGGGGGAGGCGGACTCTCTGGGTTCTGCCGGTGAGTTAGGAGGTGACCCAGTCCAGGGCTCTGTCGCTGTTTCCTAGGGTGTGGTGGCAGACCTTGTTGAACGCGGACGAGATTTCCAGGAGGATGAGGGCCGCAGTTTTGCCATTGACCAGTATGGTTCTGATGTCGTCGGTGGCGGGATGAGGGCTTTTCGGTACTGTAGTTGCTGCGGAATCCAGATTGGGAAGGGTCCAGGGTGCAGTTCTTCTCAAGGAAGTGGGTTAGTTGTCTGTTGACAGCCTTCTTGATGACTTTTGCTGGGAAGGGGCAAGTAGTGGTTTATGTGACAGTATAGACTGAGGGGCATATTTATATGCACAGCTTTAGTGATGCCATTGCATAATTTTTTTGCTGCTAAGGTGGCGCTAAAATGGTGCATGTGTTGTGCCACTTTGGAACCCCTTGTGCCACATTATGCCTGCGCCAGGCATAATGTATGCAAGATGGTATTCTGATGCAGGGAGGCCCGAAAAAATGGCACCGTGAAATTTACTAGATTTCACTGCACCATTTTTTCCGGAATTTTTAATGCCTGCTAAAGGCGGGCGTTATAATGACACACCCATTAAAATCAATGAGCCTCCCCTTTGCTGTACTAGCGTCAAAATTGTTGAAGCTAGTGCAGCAAAGCGCCACAAAAGTGTCACAAATTTTGACACTGTTGTGGTAATGACCGCCATGGTGTGCCGTATTGTAAATAGGGCGCAACTATGGTGTCGTTAGGTGGGGCAAGGGCAACGCAAGAGAAGTGGTGCATCAGGATCAATGCATCACTTTCTCATAAATATGCCCCTGAGTGTGTTTGTTGTAAATGAGTAGTATGCATCGCTGAAAATGTGGTTGCATGTTTAATAATGTGAATGGGTTATGGTGGTGGCTATTAATTGGAAAAGGGCAGCATCTCTGGCCTTAGGCCTGACTCGGTACAAATCACTTTGGTATAGTTGAAGCAAGTGCCGTGCCTCCGACAGCAAAGTCAATTTAGGCACATTTGGTGAGTGCTGCTATTTAGCAATAGTCTCATGTTCATCTGCACAGACTGCTCTGGAATACAATGGGAAGACAAGTGACACAGCTGCAACAGCAAAGCAGGCAGAGATGTCCCCTTGGGCACACTTTGGCAGTGCTGTGAATCCTCCACCACAGCAATGGTGACCGGCTCTGAGCTAGTTTCACTTCTATGAGCCTCTGTTAGATGGACCCACAGCATTGGGGTCAGCAGCTTTTGCCCACACCAGTAGCCACTCCTCCTACAGTGATAGCTTGCATCTTCTATCTTCTACCATGCTTGATCACCAGTCATCGCAGAACCATAAAAAGCTCTTCCTTCAGGTCAGATGTCGGGGATGTTGGCTCACCTCCCAAGTGTCTGGGACAGTGAATTTAAAGATAATTGAAATTTCATAGTTTTGGAGTTTTTAATGGTATCAATTATTTTTCTGTTGCCTAACACTTTTGAGTCATGAGACTGGCGGTTATCTGTCAATGAGACTGGTTCTTTCTTTGAAAGAGTAACGTTTTAGTCCCGTTGGCATCCATTTGAATGCAGAGTTGAGTTGAAATGCTTATTCTCTCAGTTGTGATTATTTTGGAGTTTGGTTTGTGATCATGTTTCTGTACTGAACTGTAGCTCAGTTGACATTTGAGAGGGTATTTGACTTTCCTCTATGGACTACAAATATGGGATATCGCTTGTTGGCTGCTACAAGACAATATTGGGTTTGTTTTATTAGCTTGTGCCATTTGTTCATTAAATGTCTCTAGTTTTCTTTTGCTTGGAGGGAGCTGTATTGAGTCAGTTGGAGTCGTGGAAGATTCCTGGCTAGTTTTCATAGTCTCTGCAATGTCGCACTGTGCTTTTCTAATTTAAGTAAATGATTGAAAATAATTAGGCCTAGATTTACTAACATTATGTGTCGAGTTTTCCTCACATTTATAAGAACACCCAGCACAGATTGTTGGGTGGTATTTAATATCCAATGCAAACAAGTATTTGCTTCAGAGAGTATCTCAAAATAAAGTTGCTCTATGAACTACTTTGTGCCAAGGGGGTGTTCTATGGGTGGTGCATGGGTTTCCCCAATGAAACACCAATGGGTTTTGAGTTGAATCCAAATCTGCTAATATTTGTAGACAGGGATGTGTGCCAAAACCATATGTCCCTTCAAAGCAGGCATAAGGAAAATAAATGTTTTCATTTATCTTTATTTTGACGACTTGCCGAAACAGAGATGAGGTCTCCATAAGTGACATGGGCATGAGGGTGTCATAAACTTTCAGGTGTGCTGGTTAGTTCCTTTGGTGGAGTTAAGGTCAGTTGAAGGGCACTAAAGGTGTCCATTTGATGTTGAGCTTGTTGATTTCCGTGCGAATAACACAAGTTAAGGATCTCCCTAAATATTTGCTGAATTTGTAGTGACTCAGTTTTGCAATACAATTTTGCCATTTGAGGGGAGTACAAAAATTGTGTAATTCTCGTTTGTGTCATTTTAGAAAAATGGTGGGAAATTATGTGAAACACAAATCTGGTATTGTGTGCTGCCTTTTTAGCTTGAAATGCTTGAAATCTCATCCACAATTTAGGACACAAATCCTGCTAAAAAAATGTTTAAAGAAAACCACAAGAGCTGCGAACATGCACCTCTTGTTTTCAGTCCCTGTCCATCCATGTTTTTCCACTTCTCCAGCAATAGGATTTTTAAACCAGCCGATCGCTAATGCCGCCATGTGGCAGAACATCTTAATTTTCCAGGCTTTCTAATAAAATGTGTAACACAAAATTCCAGAAATACCAGAAATTATGCAAATTATTCTAAGGTAATTGAAATTTCAATCGGTTTTCGTTTCAATAAAATCCTGAAAATAGTTATAGTTTGCTGAACTAGCTGTCTCTTGCGCCCACATCATGCACTGCTCATGACCTCCTGCAGCTTTTAAACTGACAGGGGAATCCGTCAAAGAAACCCTTTCTGACCAGAAAGACCTTTATTTTTAAATATTAAATAAGTCACCCAAACAAGGTCTTGTAAATCAAAAGGTAGGGCACCCAGTACTTAAAGGCATTATTTGCAAGATTCTAACATTGGTATGTACCAACAATGATTAGTCCCAAAAGGTATTTTCACAATGAACAGCTGTAGCTGTCCTATGAGAAAAGCTGAAGTTCAGAATACAAAAGTAGGAAGGTTTGCCCTTGGGAATTGTTTCCTCCCACAAAATCCTACAAAAGTGACTCGTCATCACAACTCTTCAGAACACTTTCTTGACCTGCAGAAGAACAAAAGATGACAACAGACGACTGAACCTGCTGTTTGAGACCTGTGTAGTGATCTGAAGGGCTAGACATGCTTCCACTTGTATCTGAGACTAAGAAGTGGACTCTAAGGGTCAGTTGGTTGAAATGAGATGAGGCTACAGGGACATAACATGCTGCAAGAGGCCTTTTTCCTAAACTGCACAGCTGACCAGTAGCAACTAGTCCTGAATTGAACTCTGGTAGTGGCTTCCGCTGGAGTGTATCATGGTTCCTAAGTACTGTCCGTGAGGCGTTGAGAGCCTTAGAAGTGGCTAAGAGGAGCTGCTCTGGAAAATCTAACACCTATAAACATGTATGGACTTCCAAGACCTCCTGTGCTTCAGCGGGACACTGCAGCAAGAATTGCCAGTTTTGAGAGGACTTAGTCAGATACAGCTCCATGCTTACCATCTGGGAGAATTTTTAGCTCCAAAAATGGTACAGATTTACAACAATTTTGTGTGGAGGTTGTGTCACTATTTTGAAGCAGCCCAAACACTAATTACCTTTTGGCATTTAAAAAGCGATGCTAATGACAATGTGCATGCCTTTGTAAGAAAAAGTAATACAATGCCACAGATAGAACTGTCTTCCATTACTCGTCGGGTAGGCATTCCGTTGGAGGTGCATACAAAACAGATGTAGGCATGGGTCTGCACCAAAATGGTGTGCCTGTTGAGGCTGGTGTTAAGAGGAGAAATATCTTTATTTCTCCTCATTATTTCTTTTTTGAATATGTGTGAATACTGCGGCACACATGGTAAGAGGAAATAGCCTCAACTGATATTTTTGGTATAGAAGGATAAACCTTCCTGCACAAAAAATATCCTGACCACAACTCAGACACCCTTGCACTATGGCACAAGGGTGCCTGTGTTGGTGGTAAGCAGTCCATAGTGGGAGAGCACATGGCGAGAGCAGAACTGCACCATTTCTTTGAAGATATGGTGCAGTTCTGCTCTGTCCAGGTTGCATAACACAGTGCATCTACTTTGCTTGATGTACTGCATTGTGCCACTTCTTTGAAAAAATGCTCCTAAGTCCTTAGGTAGAACTAGGTGAACATGTGAAAGGTATCCGGCAGACATGAAGACATTGGAGTCCGTGGAATTTGAAATTCTCCCACTCTAAACTTTTGCTGCAAAAACCAAGGCTCCCCCCAGACCTTGTCCAGCTTGCCAGCAGTTTTCCCTTACTTTGTCAGATACAGCCTGCCTCCACTTTGCCCTGATAGAAGATTCCAACTTCTATTTCAGAGGCTAACTGCCCAAGTTAGAATTTGGCAGACGGAGTAAAGGAAGGCATGGTGGTGGAGGATTTGATGTCTGCCACCCTACCTTTATTCTGCCCACCATATTTAGAGGAGCCCCTGGAAGCTCTGATGTCATCATTCATTGTTCTCCTGTCGCAAGAGTGCAGATGAGGCCAAAGGGCTGTATTGGAAATCAAATGTGGTCCTGACAGCATTTTTCAGTCGTGCCCTATTCCCTTCTACCCTATATTTGTCTTTCTTCTCATCTATCGATTTTTTTCCTCTCCGTCTCTTCTCTGTTCTTACTGTCTCTGATTGTTCTCCTCCTCTATCTTTCCTTCTGCACTCTTTCCCCCACCGTGCCTGCTGCAATAAAGTTAGAGAAATGCCAGTAGTGGCTGCAGGACTTCACAAACTGCCCCCAAAGGCCTCAGCCCCAGGGTGAACAACCAATTAGATACACTGCCAATCCGGCTTTGGTATCAGGAGTTATCACTTATGCACAAAGGTGCATTTGCTTGAACAGTACAGTCAGAGAGTCATAGTTTGTATTTTTACTTTTAATGGTGTTTAGGCAACTCATTTTTTACTGCCAGAGTGGGAGAAAAAGTAAATGATAGCCTGTACAGCATTTTTCTATTTGCTACAGATGATGTACAGAGAAGCACAAGGAAACTGTAGCTTGTGTTTACATTTGTAAGAAAGTTGGAAGACTGCATGTTTTGTGCAAAGTCAAGAATAAGTAGTTCCAGAAATGTTCCCCCTAAAATGAGGTCACAATATCCATGGTACTAAATATCAAAGAGAGAATATCAATAATATTATTATATTGAGGTAAGTAAAAGCATTGGTATGTGTATCGTTTTTTATTTTATACAATAATATCAAAGTTTTAAATATCTGAAATGTAACTATTGTTTTATAACAAACTAGGGCCAGATGTATCAAAAACCCATTTTGCATTCCCAAAACAGCAACTTTTAATAAATCACTATTTAGGGAATGCATATGTACCAAAATAGCGATCCCCTGATAGCATTCCTACAGAATCGCAATCGCTATAAGGGATTGCGGCCCTGAAGGCCCATCGGTGCGAATAGTTTTGCATTTCCTAATTAGCGATTTCCTATTAGGAAATCACAAATTAGGAAATGCAAAACAAAGCATGCCGAGGGCCTAAGGCCCCCTTTGGTGCACCCCTAAAATAAATTGTGCAAATGTCAAGGGCACACATGCACTAGGGACATGTGTGTGCTACATGGCACTTTAAAAAATACTTTTTTCGTGCATTTTTTAAAATTGCACATGGTTACCATCAACTTGGAGTGGATGGTAATAGCATTTCCTAAATGCCCATTTTGTATTTAGGAAATGCTTGTTACATGTGCTTAGGGAATCGCAAATAGGAAATCGCTATTTGCGATTTCCTATTTAGGGACTCGCAAATTGCGATTTCTTATTTGGAGTCACAATTCTAGGGAATTGAAAAAAATTGCAATTCCCTAAAAGGGGACTGCCAATGCCTTTCATACATTTGGAAAGGCACTTTTACATTGAAAAACAGTCACATTTAGCGATTTGCACATTTTGCAAATGTAAAAACGTGTGATCTATGTGGCCCTTAGTTTTTAAATGTTTTTAATGTGTTATGTATTTTTATGCATTAATGTATTGTTTGTATATCAATTTTACATTGTTTCTTTGAAGGGTATGTGTCTAAATGTTTGTTATAATATATATATATATATATGTATATATATAGATATATATATATAAACACACATACATATATATAATGATGTCGTAGAAGATGGCATTAGTGACGTAATATGTGGGGTAATTAGTAGTGCATGATGGGGGTGCAAGGCATAGTTACCTCAGGACACGAGTTACAGTTATTTCTTTGTTTTTTTTTAGTAAAATATTATTTAATTACCATACAATCATCCAACCACCGCTGTGCAAGGTCAACAGCCTTGCTGAGTGGGGGTTTGCTTCATGGCCTGCCCTTGGCCAACATCACCAAAGGCAGCAAACCTACGAGGGGGGTCACGCAGCCCTCATCCCTGGACTGATTTCAGCCCTAGGTACCCTATTACTTAGGGCCATGTACATTTTGTGGGGGAGGGGGGCACATGTCCTCCTCCAAGGGCTGATTTTGGCCTCGTGACCAAATGCTCTGGGGCCAGCAACTTTTTTTGGTGGGGGTAGGTGCCCCCCCTGTCCAGACTGTTTTTGGCCCTGGGGACCCCATCTCACAGGACGAGGTACATTTTGTGGGTGAGGGGAGCACGTGTCTCCTTCCCTAAGTCAATTTTTGTCTTTGGGACCCCATCCTTGGGTGCCCAATGCCTATTTTTAGGGCAGTGAAGTATGTGGCTTCTCTCCCTGGACAGCTTTTGACCCCGGGGACCCCATCACCTAGGGCCTACCATTACATTTATGGGGGAGGGGGCACACAGCCCCCCCTTTTGTTCTGATTTCCGTCCAAGGGACCACATCTTTTGGGGCAGGGGCAATTACTAAAGTGGAGGGGGCTTCATAGCCTCCCTTCCTTGACCAATTTTGGCCCCAAGGTCCCCATTCCCTGGGGATCAGCCCAAAAAGGGTGAGAGCCCCAATGCCCACCCAGGGCACTCACCATATCCTGCTTGGGGCAGTGGGTAACTGGCTGAGGCTGTGGGGGCCCTGGGACAGGAGCCATCATTGCTCCCATCTGCAGGGAGCAGCTGAAAATGCTGCTCCCTGTGGGTGGGAGTGATATTCAGATCTGTTACCCTGCCTGCATTACTGTGGGCATGGAAACAGATCTGAAGTCTGCACCTAGCTGGCAAGAGTATTTTTAAAGCTCCTGCCAGCTGGGAGCGGACTCCGTGTTTGCTTTTGCTTGGTGGGAGCTTTGAAATTTCTCCCATCGAGCAAGACCAAACACAGGTTTCCCTAACAGCACCAGTTTGGGCAGGAATACTGCTATGTTCTTGGAGTTGACAGCACTGGATATAGCAGGATCCCGGCCATGGTGATGGTGTCCCCAGGGTAATTAGTGGCTCCAGGACGGCAACCATGTGGCCCCCCTCCCCTTTTTAAATGTCGCCAGGCACCAGGGGTTGGGGCAGCTGGACCCCCGCCCATTGCTAATATGGCCGGTCCCCGGGGAATTGTGTCCCTGTGGCCAAAATCAGCCCATGGAGGGGGGCTTCGATTAGAGGAGTTGTCATGAAATTTTCAAAACTTGTTTACCAGTGACTTCACTTGCTGTCTGGAAATTTTCAGGGTGAGTTGTCAAGCGGGGGGCAGAGAAAAAGGGGGGGGCAAGAAAATGTTTTTCCCATGCAACTTCCCATAGGGATTTCAGACCCGAGCACAGACCGAAACGCTGAATGGAACTTGTTAGACCTGACAGCCTTAGGGTGATCATCCCCCAACTTTTTGCCTGCCTCCCTCCACTTTTTTGACACTTTTTTTGCTGGTTTCAGGACTCTGCACACTTTACCACTGCTAACCAGTGCTAAAGTGCAGATGCTCTCTCCCTTAAAAATGGTAACTTTGGTTCATACCCAATTGGCATATTTGATCTACTTGTAAGTCCCTAGAAAAGTGCACTACATGTGCCTAGGGCCTGTAGATTGAATGCTACTAGTGGGCCTGCAGCACTGGTTGTGCCACCCATATAAGTATCCTCTTAACCATGTCTCAGGCCTGCCATTGCAAGGCTTTTTGTGTGCAGTTTCACTGCCACTCCGATTTGGCATTTAAAAGTACTTGCCAAGCCTTAAACTCCCCCTTTTCTACCTATAAGTCACCCCTAAGGTAGGCCCTAGGTAGCCCATACGGCAGGGTGCTATGTAGACAAAAGGCAGGACATGTAGATGTGTGTTTTATATGTTCTGGTAGTGGAAAACTCCTAAATTCGTTTTCAACTATTGTGAAGCCTGTTCCTTTCATAGAATAGCATTTGGGACTACCCTCACATCCTGTTTGAGTGGTAGATTCTGACCAGAAAGGGGTAACCAGGCCACATTTAGTATGGCCAGAATGGTAATAGAAAATCCAGCTTATTGGTGAGGTTGGGTTTTATATTACTATTTTAGAAATGCCACTTTTAGAAAGTGAGCATTTCTCTGCGCTTAAAATCCATCTGTGCATTACAGCCCGTCTTCAATCTAGGTCTGGGTTGGGCTGGTTGACAGCTCCCTTGTGGTGAAAAACCATAAACACAGGACTCTCAGTCATACCTACACTCACCTGCACGCTGAATGGGTCTGCCTGGGCTGGAAGGGTGTAGGGCCTGACACTTACATTTCAAAGGCTAGTGGCCTGACCCCACACAATGGACTGTCAAACCCCTACTGGGATCCTGGCAGACAGACCTGTACTGAAAGGGGAATTTGTGCACTTCAAAACCACTCTTTGAAGTCTCCTCCACTTCAAAGGCATTTTGGGTATATAAACTGGGTCTCTGACCCCACCAAATCAGACACTTCTGGACCTGAACCCACAACCTGTCAAGGGGAACTGCCTGGCTGCCCAAAGGACTCACTTGGACTGCTTTGCTGTGAAGGATTTCTGCCCTGTTGTTGCCCTGATGCCCTGCTGCCCTCTGACTTTGCTGAGAAGTGCTCTCCAAGGGCTTGGATTGAGCTTGCCTCCTGCTTTTTGAAGTCTTTGGGCCAAAAAGACTTCATCTCTTCAAGGAAACTTCATGTGTGCTGAAAATGGACGCACAGCCTGCCGGAAACAATGCACAGCTGGCCCTGCGATGAGAAAATCGATGCACAGCCGAGTCAGAATGATGCAGCCTGACTTCCTGAGTGAAAAAATCGACGCAGCGCCTGCCGTGCAACAGAACATTTCATGCATTGCCTACCGGATCAATGCAACGCCTGTGACTTCTTCCCAAATGCCCAGGATTTTCCCCACATCATGCCTGGGCATCCAAAGATCCCTGCATCACAGAGAGAAACCAAGACTGCGTGCCAGAAATCGATGCAAAGCCCCTTGCAGCATGGAAAGAAATGACGCCCCATCTGTACCACATTGGAAAATCTGACTCACACCTTATTTTTCCATGCATCTCCTCCTCTGTAGTCTTCGTGAGGGGTAATTTTGATGCAACCCAGGTACTTTGTGCAAGCAAGAGACAACTGTTGATTTCTAAGATTAAAGAATCTTTTTAAACTTGCAAAAGTGATATCTCAGCTTGTGCTTATTGAATCTTTATAGTTTTGACCTGAATTTAACCAGGGTGGGTTTGCGAATTCGATAGATCTCAAAATGAGTTCTTATTGGCTGCCGCCACTTCATCCAAGAAGTAGGGTCAACCATCTTAGATCTCAGATTTGCCCCCTATTCCCAGGTAAAAAAACAGATGTCAGAGCACTCATGATATCAAATTAGAAGTAAGTTCAAATGTCCAATCTCCTTGGTGAAAGTACGACAAACTCGTGTTTGTCTCAGAGTCCAGTTTAATTCATAGTGTTCTATTGTTCTCCACAAGAACAGCCAACACGTGTTTCATCCTCTGAGAAGTTTCTCTCTTGAGGACTTCATCAGGGCTTCATTATAATTGGATTATGAAGTTGAGAAATTCTCAATAATTAAGTGAAAAGTCTTAATGTCATATAATCAGTCCAAAACAATTCTTATAACGAGATAGTCTCCGTCTGTATCTCTCGGTTGGTATCTAAATTCTATTTGGGTTCGGGAAACCGCCGCGTGGTCCGATACACCCTGCAGCGTTTCCGTATCTTAGAAACGCTGCAGTTTCTTACCTTTCACTTACCATGCACTTGATAATGCATAGGCTTGAGTCCTTCATGAAACTAAATGTCAGTTTCAATTTAAAATATATGAGTCAATGCACAGAAGTAAAGTGTTGTAAAATCCACAAAATGAACAATGCATGATGCTGGAAGCCAGATACTATACCCCAGATTTATTTGCTTTTGATACTTGATTTCTGACTCATACTGACCTTGTGAGCCTCGGAGGAAGTTCAAAATCCATTTTACTTCTGCCAATTGGATGCACAGTGTTGATGCTATTTTTATAATATAATAAGAGAAGGCTCCTATGCAGGATGGAGGGTAGTGTTGCCCTCATGAACATATAAGGAAATGCACTCCACCATATATTACATTGAGAGCAAATAAAAAAGTATAGTCAACTAATTAAGCCTTCTTAAAACAGGGTATCAGTTAAAAATTATCAAGCATAGTTAGCCTCTAATCAGTAAGAACAAGTAACAAATCATGTATATGAAATTCACTTAAAGCTCAGTCAAACGCAGCAAGGGTTTACCATTATATCAGACTGCAGAGGGAATATTAGAGATTATTCAAAGTCCAAAGCACGAGTCAAACTAACAGGGGTCTGCTCTCTAAGAATCAAGAGATTAACTCTGGTTCACCAGTAGAAAAGAACACACTTTAAATACACAGCAAAAATCCATAGTCAGCAAGAGGTGAGCAAACTGTTACCTAAGCTCAGCAGATCACAATACAGAACATATTGCAACATTTTTGCACATTTTTCTCCGTTCACAGAGAGAAGTTAAAACACAGTCATAGTTTGAAATTGAAGATGGAGTCAGGGCTAGTTTAGGCCTTGTTTGGCCTATGCTATAAAAACATGATTCCAGAATGTGCAAATATTTGTTTTTAATGCAAAACCTCCATGGCACTCAGCAACCATGATTTATTAATCAGAAATGTCTCTTACAGCAGTAGAGTCACACTGTACCTAACATGAAAGTCTCACTGTTTTGTATCATTTTTAAATAAGCGAGTGCAAACACCAGCATACATAAATAATCCTTTCATGTGATTCACGTTAAAGTTAAACTTCTGGCTTTGTCAATGCTTGGATGTGGTGGTGGTTATAGTGGTACTTGGGATGTGAATTTGGTGATAGCTGTATTGGTGATAAAAAAGTGGTGCGTGGGTTGGGAACATTTGTGGCCAATGTATTGTTGATGGTGATATTGTTATTATTGTGGCGGTATTCGTGATATTGGTGGTGATGGCTTGGTATTGGTGGTAATGATGTTACAGATGCATTGGTTGTGATGATATTGATATTAATGGTATTGTTGATCCTGGCATAGGTAAACGTTCTGGTGGTTGTACTGGCAGTGTAGAAGTGGTGGTGTTATTGTTGGTGGAGGATTGGATGATGATGGTATTAGTATTGTGGTGGTGGTGTTGTGTGTATCAGCAGAGGGGTTCAGCATTGGTGGTAGTAACATTACAAGTGGTGGTGGCATTGGTAGCACTTTTAGTGAAAGGGTGCTTTTGGAGTGATTATGGTGGTATTGTTGGTACTGCATTCTGGTGTTGGTGGTATTCATAGTGGTATTTGTACTGGTCGTAGTAGTGATGGTACACCTATTAGTGTTTTATCAGTGTATCAGTGGTGGTGTTAGTAGTGTTAAATCAGTACTGGTGGCATTGGTTATTGGGGTGGAGACGTAGTGATGGTCGTCATGACATTGATTGTGGAAGTATTGTTGGTGTGGTATTGGTGGTAGATGTTTTGGTGGTGTGTGGCATTCGTGGTGATGGTGTTGTTGGCAATATTCGTGGCATTGATGGTAGTGCTGGTGGGATTAATGCTTGTGGAATGTGTGTGTTTCTGTGAGGGTATTTATTGCATGAACGCACTTGAGTTAAAATGGAAAAATTAGATAGACAAGGTAGTTCTACTCCTTCAATGTTATTTTCTGAAATGTGCTGCATAACAACTGTTTCTTGGTGAAGGATGGAGGGCATGGTAGAGTGAGAAGGCTTAATTTACAATTTTTCATACTTGAATAATGTGGCATCTCAGTTCTTTTCTAATGTTTTCACCCTCCCAGAAATACCTTTCTGCCTAAGTGCCCTTGTCTAACTTTTGCAAGGGTGCAGGTTAGCCCCTCAGTTATTGTCACTGCTGATATGGGCAAACTTCATTCTAATGAGAATTGTCACATATAGGCGCCCCACCAGTCAATACATTGATGACCTGCTCAATCGTGACCAAAAAAAAAGGCATGCAACATTCTCTTGCTGTGCTAAATAGGTACAATGTGACACCAAACTGGTTGTCAACACTGACAAAGAAAGGTAATATGGGAGCTACAAGAATAAATCGAAACTTCACTGGAGGCTAGGGGACATATCTACAAACAACATCCTACATCTATCTCAGTGCATTGTTTTCGGACACTGGCAAGTCTTGTTTACATTTAAAACATATTACAAGAAAGTCAGCAGGAGAGATATTTGCTTTACTAAAACTACCAAACTAAATTGCAAGCTGTATTCCATATCAACTGAGGGTATCATTCTAGTCACAAAGGCAAAGTGATACCAACCTTTTCGTATGGGCATCAAATCTACCATGGGAATTTTTCTTCTGTACTGGATAAAATGCAACACTTACAGAAGACTTTTCCAAGTAAACAAAATACACTCAACGCTCGCTTCTACTCTAGAGTTTGGCAGGATTTTGAATGAAAGGCGTAATTTCTCAAATGTCATTACTCAACTCAGCAAGCCAAACCTTATAAGTTAAAGAAAGCACTTCAGGAGATTGACTCAAAACCGGGCAACCTGTGGTATCAGTACTTAGGAGAAGCAGTGAAAGATTTAAATGTCAACATGATCACGCTAGCCTACAACTCGCTTTTGCACTCTTGTGTCAAAACTATCCTGAAGAAACTGTCCTTGTTGGCTTTTCAAGAAAGGCTGACATGGACACAGTCAAATCTGGCAGCTCCTGTCACAAAGTCTTACAAAGGACCTAAGATGCAACCCTATTTGAGTGCTGAACGTAGCAAGGAGACCAGGCGTAAAAATCTTATGAGCAAGACTTATGATCCTTCCCATCAATGAATTCCGGTCGGCTTGGCTGCGGCACCTGAAATTGGCCCTTTAAGGTTTTCCAATTATAAGAGAGAGTCCACACTTCAATTGTTTTGTTGTTGTGCTGATTTTTGAACTGCACAACACACTTTGATGTAGCTGTAGTTTTCAAAGCATGGGATTTCAACCTGCAAGGGTGACTTGATTTTTCTGCTTGACAACTAGAACCCCTATGACCTTGGCTTGTTTGAAGAAGTATGTTGACTTGATATTTTCCACTATTAAACTGCGATCGAAAGCATCAAACATTCCTTGAGCAAGGAAGCGTCAGTCCACTCTTTAAATAAGCTGTTTGTTTAAATGTTCTACCTATTTTTAGTGACGGTCTTGCCTGTTTCATTATAATGTTTGTACAGACATATCTTATTTGGAACACCTCAGAAACTGACTTTTCATCTCTTCTTTAGATGCACAATGTCTTGCACCTTACACAGTACAGAGTAGTACATGCTTTGTGATTGAATACTGTCTTGCTATTTTAGAACGTTAAATATTTTGTACCCGTTTTAATTAATTGACACAATAAATTCATTCATTTGTTCATTCATTCATTTTTTTCTGCAGTGCCTCAAATAAAATACAACACCCATCGAGGAACAATGGTCCTGATTTAAGAAATTTCCATGCACAAAAAGTGGTCCTAAATTGCATTTTGTCTTTTTGCAAATGGAAAGGAATTTTGCAAAAAATCCTGTGTACTAAAATAGTCAATCCACAAAGTTTTGAATTGCTGTTGGTTGCAATCCGACCTATCTCATCAATATTCATAAAATAGGTTGAAAATTGTGACTCAGTATGATTGAATGCCATCACAGGCATGGTAGCCTGCTGAGGTTTGCAGACCGCCATGTCTGTGATCACATTTTAAATATAGTCTATTTTTTTTTTTTAAATGAGGCCCATTTTCTTTTAAGGAAATAGGCGATACATTTAAAAAGAAAGGGCTTTTTAATTTGGTTTGAAAGTTCGCAGTGGTCCCAGGGACCGCTGCTTAGTCACCAACATTTTTTGAACAGTCATTGAGGGAAAGGGATGCCAAGGAAAAATCCAAGGGGACCTCTACCCATTTGCAAATGGGTTAACAACTCTTCTGAGGTGTCTACAAAATGTCTATCTTTTTCTACCAGATTTTGGCTGCAAAGCCTAAAAAATCACTACTTTAACAGCACAACATTAACATGCCCCTTACAAACAGCAATTTGTTAGGGGTTTCTAAACTAATTTTGCAATTCAGTAACATATCAAATCGGAACATGGTTTTAGTATATAACACAAAAATATTTGCAGTCCCAAATCACAGTTTTTTTGCAACTGCAAAATTACTTTGTACGAATGTATGATGCAACCACGCATGCTGGAACCAGGCATGCCTTAACAATGCGGTAAGAACAACGACTGTGTTGTTACCATGCATGCCTTTACCACACATGCCTTTACAATGATCTTTCATTGTGAAAGCATCCCTAGTAAAGGCATGTGTGGGAATAGCATGCGTGGTCCTATCATACCACTCCACCCCCTTGAGGCCCAAAAGTACCCCACCCCTAAAACCTAAAAAAATACAAAAGCATGACCCCCACCCCAAAAAAACAACCCCCCACACCATCCCAAAACCTGAAAAAAAATAGCACAACCCCTACCATAAAATATCCAATCCGCAGCCCTAAAAAAATTTATTAGCCAAGCCAGCCACCCACCTCAAGCCCTTAATACTCCCCTACCCTAAAATATCCAAATCCCCCACGCCCAAGCCTTAAAAAAATAGCCCACACCAACCCCAAGCCATTAATCCACCCCACCCCTAAAAATTAAAAAACAAAAATAGCCCGACCCCCCCACCCTAAGCCCTACCCTAAAAATATATTCCCAAACACCTTATTCCACCACCACCGCTAAAAACTACCCCCAATCCTTCCCCAGCCCCACTTACCTCACAGCGTCCTCTCCCAACCCACTCTGCCTTTTTCTGTGCCTTAACCACGCATATGCCTAGTCCTCACATGCGTGGCTAAGGCACAGAAAAAGGCAGTTTTTGTTCCGGTAAGCGTGGTTACGCTTGAGCGGGAAATGTCTGCGTTGTTCCCAACGCGTTGTTTAGGATGTTTCCCACTTTGCACATCAGACCTATTCATTATTTGCACAGTATCTTTTGGTGATGGTTCACCAAATTATGGCAGTAGAAAATGACAATAAACTTGGTGGGTATTTTGGCTTTATCTGCATGACTTTTTCTGATGAGTCGCAGAGATCTGCTACGGAGGAAAAAATATATAAACAGCCACACCTGGTATTCCTACTCCTTCTCCCAAACAGTTCCCAGAGCAAAGTGGAGGAGCTGTTTTAGCATTTGGGGGTATTTGGGGGCGAATTTATAACCCAATTGCGTCAAATTTGCATCATTTTTTTAATGCAAATTCGATGCAAAACTAACTCCATATTTATATTTTGACATTAGACCCGTCTAATGTCAAAATATTGGAGTTTGCACCATTTTTTCGATGCGAGAACCTGCCTTGCGTTAATAAGATACAAAGTAGCCGTTCCCATCTAAAAAATTGTGCTAACCCCAAAGCCCCATATTTAACCCCCGTGGTAAAATGACGCACGGCTGGCAGGAGGGGCTAAATAATGGTGCAAAGCTTGTTTTGCACCATCATTTAAGGCATGGGTCAGACCAGGCATTAAGGGACCTGTGGCCCATCTCCATGGTTAAACATCATGGAATGGGTCCACAGATGCTCTCCTCAAGCCCCAGAAACACCCCCAACCACACCAGAGGGATACCGGAGGGTGGGGGACCCCATCCCGGGTAAGTATAGGTAAGAACTTTTTTTTTAATTAAAGTGCCATTGGGGCCCCTGCATGGCACTGGTGAAATGGCCATGCCCAGGAGACACTAGTCCCCTGTCCTGGGCATTGAGGTGGTGGGTATGACTCCTGCCTTTTCTAAGACAGAAGTCATGTGGTGTGGATGGTTTTGTGTCAGAAAGAATGATGCTAGGATGGTTAGAGTCATCAAGCCTAACATAATGTTTTGGTGCAAACCTCCCTTCTCCCATACCGCCAGTCCCGCCCGGCTAAAGTCATTTTTTTTTACGCTAGCCCATCTTTTGCACCTGCTAGCGCCATTCCATAAATATGGCTCCTAGCTGGTGCTCAGGAACGGTGCAAGCCAGTGCTAAACTTTTTGGTGCAAAACTGCGTTAGTGCAGTTTTGGACCAAAAAGTATAAATATGCCCCTAGGTTTACTAGAAATCGTGGGCAGTGTTCACTTCTATAGAATGCATGTATGGGCTAAAAATTTTAATGCAGCAACGTTTCAAGTTTGGGCATACTTTTTAGATCTAAAACAGTCCCTCTTTAGTTGCAACATAAGCACTCCATAAGAGGCAGAATGATGCACCAAGCTGCCAATAGCATCAAATTCACAGAGATACTACTTTGACCTAGGATGTGCTTGACAATGCCTCAATCCACCAGCTGAAAGAGGTTGATTCAAATAGCTCAACGTTTTGAGGGGGCTGACCCAAAGCTCATTTGATGTATAATGTAAGAACGAGGCCTTGAAAACAGTCGTTCTTTCATCCCAACTCTAAAATGTACAGGCAAAATTGATGATTTAATAATATAGAAGCAAAAAAGTACTTGTTACTTTAAATTTATTATAACATATAATACAATTTGAGCATGAGCCAAGCACAGTCTACCAAAGTTGCTTAAACATTTATTCGGTATTTTCACTTGCTGGTCTAGTTGCAATTGCAGAGAGGAG
Source organism: Pleurodeles waltl (assembly GCF_031143425.1). Lineage (NCBI taxonomy): Eukaryota > Metazoa > Chordata > Amphibia > Caudata > Salamandridae > Pleurodeles > Pleurodeles waltl. The sequence goes on along the minus strand of NC_090443.1, from coordinate 748,809,634 downwards.
ATGCAGATTAGGAAAGAACACACTTCGTTTAACTAAGGCAAGGCCTTTCTATGACGCGTGCGTTGCCATTTTCAACACCTTGAAGCGATTTCTACTCAGACCCCAGTGGTCAAAACAAACGTTCACTCGTTCCTGGCCCTCAGTCAGAACACACCGGAAATCATCTCTTTTGAAAGGTAGGAAATATTTGTGCTCTAATCAGGATTTTACCAGAAAAGGAATTAACTATTTTATGTCTACACAGGTATAAAGCTACCAATAGTGCAGCATGTTCGCTGGCACCAGAGTCCACTACACACTAATTATAGCTGTATCCTACCACCCAACTTCTCGATTGTGGCACAATTCTTGCTTGCATTGGGGCCCCATGTTATATGCCATTGCTTAATAACTTTTGAGGTGATAAAAGGGGTTCAGAGCTGATCTGTCGGGAGCCCACAGGTGATGTAACTTTCCCTTCTGTGCAGTTGCTTGTTTGCATTATTTTGTGATTGAGGTGAACAATGTATGCTTTATACCGGAGATAATTATTTGCAGGATTTGTAGCCACCTTTTGATTAATCTGTGAACATCTCAAATGTTATATTATATACAACCAGCTGAAAATATACTTAATAGCTTTAGGACCACATACACACTTTATTATAGAATTCTATCAAATCGATTAGATATCTGCCCTGCGTAGAACTCAATATTTTATGAAGTAGAACACAATCACGAAACATTCCACGATCCCATATTAGCCTGACACCTTGTGGTCACAGAGGACACGACATCGGTTAACACACACGAAAATACACATTGCCAAAAATGCATTAGTGGACATTTCCGGTCCGATGATGCATATTAATGGAGCCCTGTGAGATAACGTCATATTGCATAGAAGAGGAAGGAGCTTCATGAAAGTGGAGCGTCGTGAAGGCAGTCGCACAGTCTCTGTTCCGGTTAGTTAGGTCAGACGCAGCTGTTACTGGCAACACTACTGGACGATGACGTAGGTTAATCTAAAAATTAATAAATGGACATATGTTTCAACAGGTGAATGGACAGGCAACTTCTAGTGGCCAAGAGGCTCTATCATTTAAATATCATTCCGCAATGTGTGCTGCAAAAAGTGTATTTCTTGCTTCCAGGCTATCCCATCTTGCTTTTTAGGGCTGGGTAGAGGCAGTTTTATCTGGTTCTCTGCCTTCACGTTTTACAAAACAATTTGTAACAAAAACACAGAACTTTACATGGGCTTTTGGTCAACTCGTTTCATTCTCTGTTGTGTGTTAGCACCATTTAACGTTTGCTCTGCCCACCACAGACCACAGCAGTGGAATGAGTCTGCCAACTTCTTTTATTTCCTCTCTTCACTATGAGTAAGGACATTTTGCTCGTACACAAGCACACGTGTCCTTGAAAAGTAATCTACTTAAGAGCCAGGGCTGTTGGCCATTCGCTTTCAGTTAATGCTTTTTTAAATTTATTTTTACCTTGGGTCTGTTTTTTGGCTAACATATGACTACCACCTTTAGACAATAGCGCTTTTACTTTCATAAAAAAAAAAAAAAACATGAATAAAACATTGCAGGCTTGCCAAGGCCAGGCCTTTTGGATTCGACAATGTTTGTTATATGTCCATGCGCTACTTGTATACAGTAGCTTAATACATTATAATATATTCCACAAAGTAATTAAAAACCTATTTGTTACAGCTCCTCCTTTCGTATACATTGCGCAGGCAGCTTCATGCACAGTTCATCGCTGGTTTTTAATTGGCAATCACGAACATGCTGCTTGTGTCACACATAGTTTTTAGACTTTGATGTTCACAGTACGAATTACATGTGTCAGAGAGAGCCTAAGGGCGAACCGCACTTAAATGTTTTCATTTCTCTACAATATCGTTGAGTTTCGTGAAGCAAACTTATAAAAGAGCACAGTCATCTGTGCATAAGATAACGAAGGCTAAGCACCAAATTGAGAAAAAGCTAAAACATTAACAAAAATCACAGCCTCCACCAGCTTCTACTATCCAGCAGCCCAATAAATAGAAAAAAGTGCAAATGGATGAAATGACTGAAGCTGATAGACGCAATCAACTTAGCAAAAGCACCAGAGTCTATCAGCCTCCACCCCACACCACTGCCAAAACCTTACATAACAGAGTACACCCCACTGTCGAACAAAAGAGGCTGTGGAGACATGAATGTCAGTGCATGGAAAACAGTTCCAGTGGCGGGAAGATACCGTTCACAGTCAAAATCCCAGGTAGTAACTAAATACTGGCACAGCATACGGAGAAAACCCACAGAGAAACCAGGAATAGTAACATCATCTCTACAAGGCACCACGACCAACTCATCAGCACGCCTTCAGCATGCACTTCTGAAGAACATGATTAACAACATACCAGGAGAGAAAGATTATCTACAGCAGGACAATATACCTTGCCAAAAGCTGTGCTCTGAATGGTTTTCTTTCAACAGTGCCTACATATCCCTCATAGAGGAGGTTAACAAACATGCAAAACATGCACAAGTACAACTGCTTCACGGTGGTTGATTGCTAGACAAAACTATGTCAGGACATCTGCTGTGTTCACAGGGGCAGATGCTTCGAAATGGCATAGGAGCGTCGCCGCCCTGGCTAAGCCAGCAGCTGAAAAATAAAACAATAGTTTACTATCTTTTTATTTTTCAACTGCTGGCTCAGCCAGCAGCATGTGCAGGGAGGGGCGGGCTGGGCCAGGGGAGAGGGGAGGGTGAGTGGAGTGCACTTAAATGCGCATGTGTGTTTGGCCGGCCATCTTAGGCTGGCCAAACCCACATGCGCACTTAGGTTTCTCCAACTCAGCTGTGCTCAACAGCGGGGTCGGAGAAACTGCACAGACTCCCATGCAGTGTCCTTGCGCTGCTCTCATGTTATATTTAGCATGACAGCAGCACCAGCATTGCATTGGGAGTCTGTGCTGGTGTCACAGGGACTGTTGGGACACTAACAACATCTAGAGGGAACAGGAGTGAGACCGCCGGCATCGGAAAGATACATATTTTTTTAATTATAATTTTTTTCATGTCCCTTCCCCCACCTGCCCCACCCCTTGAGATTTGCGGCACTGCAGCTGTGTGTTCAGTATAAATGTTATTTTAGAAAACCCTATAAAGAAGTCAGAATGTAACCAGGAGACCACTGCCATGCAGCAGTGTCAATAAAACACTGCAAACACAGTAGTATTAAGCAATCAGGGTGAACAACCCTCTTGTGAATGATACAGTGTGTTAGATTTACAAAAGGTAATTGAAAATTTGCATAATACTGTGCATCACTTTAGATTGACCTGTTTTTGAAATTCAAATACATTCCCTGCAGCATGCCTGGAAAAATGCAACAATTGCAGCTTTCAGGACCCCTACTGGCAATATCATGCAATATTTTCAAATTCTTCAGCATGGAGTTGTGCACACAGTATAACTTTGTATTGGGGAAAGGCAGAAATCTGTGCCAATACCATTTTTTTTTTTTTTTTTCTTTTTATTCCTCCATTGGAAACCATATTTTATCATGGATTAATCCCTTACAAAACAACCCCACGAAGTTTGAGGGTGCTGCAAAACCCTTTCCATCCATGAAGGGGAGTTATTGAACCCAATGCTGACGTAAACCTCTGATTATTTCCAGGGTTTTGAAACAGTCAGAGAAGAGTTTGTGAGTGCCAATGACAACACACTCAAAAGTTTGTGATGTGCATGACATGACTTGGGCCTTACCACCGTATAATTATGCAATTACACAGATTTGCACTTGCAAGGTATTCTTTTGTAGATACTAGAGTGTCGTGTGAGTTAATAATGAAGCAAGCCTTTTGGCTTCTGACACTCTGTAGAACTGTGACATATTTGTTAGAGCATGGTGAAGTGAATGCAGGTTTAGAATGTTGATTTCACGGTTATACAAAGACTAATAAAGGCATGTAGTACCCAGCTCTGTGTGTAGCACAGTCATTGGCTGGTACCCTGGTTGAGGAAGACGCTATCACTGGAGACAAAATAGGGGATAAGTAACCCAAATATTGACAGTGCTGTCCCAGAGAGTTTGCCGTGGTCCAAGCAAACTGCTCGTGCATGTCACATGTGCCTCCGTCGAAGTGCAGGACTGATGTTTTACATATGTGGTGTCAAAGTGCAACTTCAGCCAGTGTGAAGCATTTGAAGATAAAGAAAGCTTCACTGAGAAGTCTACACATCGTTGGTCAAAAATCTACAGGCAAAGCTGTAAAGAGAGGTATCTCACTACTAAGCAACATAAAGCTATACATTACTTATAGCAATAACACAGAAGGTGGATTCAACCAGGTTTTGAAAGGAGAAGTGCTCAGACTTGTGCTTACGGAGCTGTCCACACCTGAAGAGGCACACAACCAAAGTTTACAGAGTGGGGCTCAGAACAACCCCACAGGTATTCGAAGCAAGAAAGGCAGAGAGTGACCATCGGAATAGTGAGAGACTGCTTTTCCAATGGTGACCAAGAAAGAGGACGTGTTTCCCGCAGTTATCAAGATGACCCAGAGGCCAGAATGCCACAAGGCCTCAGAGATGATGTGCATAAACAAGTTAACCAAGACCGCCAAGGGGAGTCAAAGAGAACTCCATTCTCAGTGTCAGTCAATCCCGTAAACAGTTATAATTCTGCCACCTTCCTGAAATCACTACCATCAATCAATGCAGCAGAATATTGGCGATAGATTGACTGCTTGGATAGAGACATTTGGTGATTTCATTGATGCACTAGAAGAAACAGATAACAAGAAAATGATCAAATACTTTAAGATCCTGCTGGTGAGAGTGTGTAAAAGACGTCCTAAAGAAAATGCCACAAGCTGACAAGGTTACATACTGGCAAATTAAAGAAGCATTGCCTCTCATGTTTAATACAATGCCGAATGTAAATTACAAAAGGTATATTTTCAGTCAAGAATGGCAAAGAGTTGGTGAAACCACAGACAAACCTGTAGAGGGTCTGGATACACTCATCAAACACTGTAGGTTCAAATAATTTAATGATGAGGAAGCAATATGTCTCAGAGTTATTGAAGGATGCCTGTCAAATTAATTCAGATGATGAATGCTGAGAGAAACTCTTAGTCTGGAGCGAGTTCTCGTGTCTGCCAAAGCTGAAGAGTGTGCCAATCGACAAGCTGCTGACATGGAAGCAGGAGGTGCAGAAAGTGAGTTAGTCATGAACATGTAAAGCAAGCAGAAGCACAAGGCTGAAGGGCACAAAGTGATGTTGTAGAGCCATTTTAATGATGTTTCTGGGCATGCTATTTTAACAACTAGGCCTGCTGCTTGTGCCCTTTAGCCTACTAGCATTGTATTCTGCTTCATGTTATTCTTTTATAATCAGCCACATTAGTTGTGGTGTTTTATTTTATTTATCTAGTTGTCCTTTCACCTAGGAAAGCATTACATTTCTTAGCACAATATTTTTTTCACTCTGTGCTTTTTTCAAGGCTGCAGCGAGATAGGATTGTCGGCACAAGTGGTACACTGCGTCTCTAACATTCATAGAAACACATATATTTTTACGTGGGTACATTGTCTCAGAACATCAGTTGTTTTATTATAAAAATATTTCTCTTTCGCATACACGTTAGAGGGGATTTCCAGCCAGACGACCACAAGTGAATGCTGTTTGACTTTGTTACAGCTGCTTGCTGAGACCACCAGTTCCTTGGCCCACATGGGGATGGTGTGTCTATAAATATCATGTATCTTCATATTCAGGTATGGGGGATGATGTCTTCCCAGGGGAAATCCTGAAGGGCAGATTTGGGCTTATCCTGCTGTAACATGGCTTAGACAGGAATCGCATATAGTGTGCATAGTGACAGTATGGTGGGACTTTTCCTGTGTTTTACTTTCCTTGTCACCTTTCTGCTTCTAGTATGTTTCACCATTCTAATTATTGCATTTTATGTCCTTTTATTTAAGAGGCAGCTGCTTCAATAAATCTTATTGAACAATGTTCTGCCTCTTTTTGTCTTTGCATGTGTGAGACTAATGTAACTTCGAGAAAAGGATGCAATCTTATCCACTACAATTTCCCTGAGAAGTCATCATGTCATGCACCCTGTTGCCACAAATCATCCCTGTTCTTGAATAGTGGTGAGGTACTGCTAGCTGCCTGGAAACTGATTAGGCTGACAGTTGTCACATGGTGTGGGATTTGGACTCAGTTCTCCACAATTCAGGTGATGCTGCCACTAAATCCAGCAGCATCATTAGCATAATGAGAGCCAACATGACAGTGATGTCTCCATGGAAAAAGAAGTTGTGTTTCAGGTGTGGATATCATTTCCACATGAAGGTAAATGTCCTGCCATTGGACAGATAAGCAAATCCTATGGGAACCACCACCATTCTGGAATGCTTTGCATTGTGAAGTAAAAATTAAGTGCATCATGGATAGAAGACAAAATGGCTACCTGAACGTTCTGGAAGCAATGTATGAATCACACCCACAAGGCCAAGTGACAACACCAACTGAGACAAATCGACGTCGAAGTCGATCATCACCTAAATCATTGTCAAAAAGTTCTTCATGTCAATATCAAGTGAAAGTGAAGAAGATGATTGCGCAATGTTGATGTTTACCTCAATACAATGTGCACACGTTGAACTGGCCGCATGTGAAGAAAAATACCAGTCAAAGAAAAGTTGACAAGAAAAAGCATCAAAGTCATTTAAACATTGCCTGAAGATTACAATGAAAGTAAACAGTTGTTCAATACCTTTCATTATCAACAGTGGTGCATTGAACAATATGTCTGAGTAGAAAATATAATGAACTATTGCCTTTGCCACAACTGGCTCCATCAAAAAGCATATGCATGGGCTACATTGACACTATTGAAAAGTCAAGGTTCATTTGTAGCGATGATGAAACAAAAGAAGACAAAAGTTCAAACATTTTTCCTGAGGAGAAAATATAATTAACTATCTCCATTGCCACGACTGGCTCCATCGAAAAGCATGTGTATGGGCTGCATTAACGCCATTGAAAAGTCAAGGTTCATTTGAAGCGACGATGAAACAAAAGAAAACAAAAGTGGAAGCTCCAATTCACGTACTTCAAGGTACATTGTCAAGTGCCTGTTTACTTAGCTTCAGCACAGCTGCTGAAATGTGGCTGATCTCAGTCAACTATAACATGAATATTTATCACAAAATAGTATGTCAGTTCCCTTTGTTGTTTCATTGGTTAGGAAAACCTAAGACAATGAATGTACAGTTGCATATTAAAGAGGAAGTCCGTCCTGATGCTCAAAGACACAGACTAATTGCATTTCACTTACAAGAAGCTGTTGAAAAGGACCTTGAATCATTACTTAAACATGATATAATTGAGCATTTTACTGGTCCAATCCCATGGGTTTCTCCCATACTGGTAGTACCAAAAAAGGGCAATGAAGGATGTATATGCATCTGTGTGGATGTGTGTCAAGCAAATAAGGCCATTGAAAGTGAACGACACCCATGTCTACACATTACTTACGTGATCATACAATTTAATAGTGTGGAAGTCTTCTCTTGCCTTGATTTAAATAAAAGATATTAAGATTTGGAACTCAATAAGAATTGTAGGTACATTACAACCTTTTCTACACATATAGGTCTCTTTTGATGAAAAGACTAAGGGGCTGACTTAGAGTTTGGTGGATGGGCTTACTCTGTAACAAAATTGTGAAGGATATTCCATCCTCCATATTACAATTCCATTATGTCCCATGGACATCATAATAAAGTGGATGGGATATCCGTCACATTTGTGATGGAGTAACCCTGGCAAACTCTAAATCAGGTCCTAAGTTTTGGTTTCTCATCAGCTGCAGGGATTTTTTTAAGATGTAACTCAGAGTTTCATACAGCCTGTCATGAATGCTTTCAACTATAGTGATGACATATTCGTTTTTGGAGCTACACAGAAGGAGCACAATAAAGCTCTCAAGCAAGTGTGTCATTTGCAGGTTGATGCAGGTTTGACTTTGAATGCTGAGAAATGTGAATTCAGGGCATTCAGGGGTGAATTTGGCAGGGTTACTCCATCACACATGTGACGGATATCCTGTTCAATAACACTAAGCTAACGTTCTTTGGCCTTATCTTTTATGATGGGGCTACACACTTGATACAGCTAAAGTGCAAGCGTTGTAAACTGCCCGCCCCCACAAGAAGGTTCCATGTTACATTCATTTCTTGATATGGCCAGTTACTGCTCCAAATACATACCAGACTTTGCCACTGTACGTGCTCCATTGAGAGACTTCACAAAAAAAAAAATGTCATTTCACTGGTCATATACGAACGCGAGCAAAGCTTTAAGAGAACAAACAAGCTACTGAGACCACTACTGAAGTGGCATACTTTAATCCAAACCTCCATACAGAAGTTGTTGATGCTAGCCCAGTCAGGTTAGGTGCAATCCTTGTACAGCACAGAGAAAACCCAAATGCTCGCAGATATATTGTGACATATGCAAGTAAACATTTGTCCCAAACTGAACATGCCTATTCACAAGCTAAGAAATAAATCTTGGCAGTGGTGTAGGCCTCTGACCATATCCACATGCTCTTATACAGAAAGCCTTTTACGCTTGTGACAAGTCATCAAGCATTATTGACGTCTTTATTATTCAAAAGGCTAAGATGCCTCCTCGCATTAAATGTTGAGATCTACGATTACAAGAATGCAACTACACAATTGTGCACCACCCAGGGAAAAATCAGAACTCTGCCAACTACTTCTTCAGAGTGCCTATACAGTGTCATGGTACCCCCCAAGACAGCTGAAGCCTACGTAAACTTTATTGTGAAATCAAACATACCAGCTTCCATTTCATTGGAGAAAATGATCATTGCCACAAGCCAAAATAGTAACATGTTAAAACTGAAAGATATTATTACACATCAGTCTTGGAACCAGCACACTTGATTTCTTGCCAGTGGTAGTGAATACCAAAAGTTTCAACATGTCAAAGATGAACTCCCATTACTCAAAAAGGCATTATCCTGAGGGGGTTCAAGAATTTGTTATTCCAGAGAGTCTGGACAACAGATAATTGCAGTGGCTCAAGAGGGACATAATTAAATCAGTGCCACAAAACCAGCTCTCAGGGACAGAGTAGGGTTTCCTCATCTTGATGAAAGAGTTGAAAAAAGGGTTGAAGGCCTGTCATCTTTGCAACTGCCTGCCACTGAATACCACACAGCACCCCTCAAGCATGTCAGGGTTACCAAAGCAAGTATGGGAAAGAATTGCTGTTGACTTTTTTCTGTCTGATGGTGATTGTTGATGAATACTCGTGTTTTACATTGATAGAAGATCTATAGTCTATCATTCAAGAGAGAGTCAACAAGAGATTAGACGGTATCTTTGTGACATGGGACATTCCTGAGATTTTAAAATCTGATAATGGACCACCTTCCAATATTAGAGAATTCAGAGACTTTCTCAGTCATCTTAATGTAAAGCATCAGAAGAGCACACCACTTTTTCCACAGGCCAATGGCTTTGTCAAATATTTCATGGGTATATTAAAGAAAGCTATTCAGTGTGCTGTATTGGAAAAACGGTCTTGAATTCTATGCTGCAAGCTTACCATTCAACTCCTCACTTGACCCCAGGTGTAAGCCCTGCTACTTTGTTTTTCAGGAGAGCAATGATGACCAAGTTACCTCAATGAACCAACACAAGATAAAGTACTGAAGAAGAAACCTGTAGCAAAGACTTGGATTATAAAAAGGAAAACGAAGGCATATGCAGACAAGTGACAACACACAAAAGACAATATTTTCACTACAGGAAATTGAGTACTTGTCTTTCAGCTGAGTAATGCTCCATTTGTTGCTGAGCCCCTCCAGGTTGTAACCAACAAAGGACACATGGTGACTAACCAATGTCCTTGGAAGTTCATGACACAGGATTCCTCACATTTACAACAAGTAGCTCTTCACTCATCAAATACTGATGTCTACGTAGAGACTGTTTCTAAAAGGACAGTTGAAATACCACTGGCTGCTGTTGCTCCTGCATCACCAAGGAGATCGTGGACATTCCTATTGCCGGTTCCCAGTTTCCAAAGACACGACCGAGATGAGTAATCAGAGCATCACGAAGGCTCATCAAAGAACTATGATTGTGTTTATGTTTGTAAAAAATTATAATTATTTATTTAACGGAGGGGGAAATGTGTTCTTGTGTGAGTTATTAATGACGGAACCCTTTTGGCTCCTAATGGACTCCATAGAACTGTGATGTAAGTGTTAGAGTATGGTGAAGTGCATGCAGCTTTAGAATGTTGAGTTTGTGGTTAACCCAGACAAATAAAGATGTGTAATACCCAACACCATGTGTGGCATTGTCATTGGCAGGTACCCAGGCTGGGGAAAATGCTTACATTTGTATTGGCACAAACTCCTTTATATATGTGTAGATTTACAATTTGTAGAAATTTATATAGGGGCTTAATCATAAAGACTTTCATGGAATGGGTAATTACAGGGACACTGGGATCTCTAAATAACAGAAAGCCCAAGTTCTCTATTAATGGGAATAGAAACAAATTAAACAGATAAAGATAAATTAAGAAGGTGGTACAAAAATGGGTTGGCTTTCCAAACTGTCACCACTCTGTCCACTGTGCTTTCAGGGGTTGATCTGTTAAACAGCTCTCCTTGTAAAGTGCAGGTTCTGCAGATATTTGCAAACATCAGTGTCTAACAAGATCAACTCTTTAGCCATCTGCCTCTGTCTCATGGTGATGAGTACAGTGGGTTAATGCTCTAGTCAGACTCTCATGATCTGCGGGGGGTTTCATTGTGGACAAGTCATTAACAGCAGCAGAGCTAGTAAACTGAGCTTTCTGCAAAGCAGCAGGTATAGTGATAGAAATGAAAAAGTGGACAGCATGCTGCCTCCACATATTAGATATTGTAAAACAAAAAAGATCCACACAGGTCAAACATTAGACATTAATCAGTGGAATGCTGAGTAGCACATTTTATATCTGCAAATTTTGACAGATCAATGTCCAGTGCATTTCAAAAGTTCAAAGTGTCATTGCTCCCTTCTCAGAAAGGTACCTGAGATATCAGGAGCTTTTGCCTCTTAAGCTGTAGTATGATGATGATTCTGATAAAGAACTGCAAAAATCATCCTTTTCAAGAAATTAATTATCTTCTGACTTATATCTCTTGATCGTATTCAGCTTAGACATAGATAAGTTAACTCTTGCCTATGGCAGCACTGTGACTACAATGTCCGAGTGTCTAATAGTGATCCTCAAATATCATGTAATTTAACAATATACTATCAATGTGTAACTTCAAATTTTATTTGCACCTGGGCTTGAAAAATGAAAGAAAACATTAAATGCAGTAGAAAAGTTTAAGTGCTCAAAAATACATTTGAAAGTTAGTTATCGGTTCTGGAAACAGAAAGCTACCTTTCAACAGAATGCTGGTTTAGACTGAGGACAACTGTACCACATGATTTGGCAATACGTACAAATATGAAGAAGTATCTTACTTCCATTCAAGCATGTTGGCAATCAATGACAGTCTGTGAGAGATAGAGACCATAGTCTTAATGTAACTTGTGACCGGGCACCCACAAAACCCAAATGATCCGATCTGTAGAGTTAATCTGATTTCTCGAAGGCATTCCTTTGCTCACCTTTTTACCTAGCCTAAGCAGCAAAGAGTCTCCAGAGGGTGGGCACATACTTTTTGTACAAATATGACAAAATAGCAATACAGATAATGAACATATAGGGCCAAACCAAATTTCTTCAAATCTAGGATTTTGATTACAAAAGTGACACAGTACAAAGTGGTTAATAATATTCAAAAGGTTATGGAGAAAATCTGTTGTAAGTGCCCAAATAATGGTGAAATAGTTTAAATTATCAAAAATGCGTAGGCCTGGGTACCTGCCTTCTAGTAGTAACTCAGTGGAGATTCCCAGGTTCAGTACTGATTAAGTGAGGGTCCAAAAAGAGAAACAGTTAAGAACAACTGGTCTTCAGTCATCCAATTAGTGTAAAAGATCCACTTAAATCAATACAGCAGCAAAAACGGTACTGTCTAAACAAGTGAAGTGGTGTTAAATCTTGTTAAATCTTGGCAAGCCACATCAATGGCCCAAAGGCAATAGTCTGTACGTTTTGCTGATCTGGTCTGAAGACCCATGATGGCAATTCAGCATTGTTGAGCTAAAAAGGATGTTCAGTGTTGTTTATTCTATGCTCTAAACAATCTCTAACATAGTTAAGTTCATGTGATGCAATGTTGGGTGTTTAGACAAAATATCAAATAAAAAATACTGTGGTGCATAAATATCATGTCAAGAATAGCGGGATGACAAAAAGATCTTCAACCAGAATATCGAAGGTAAGAATGTGGAAGGCAACCTTTGTTTTTAATACATTAAAAAACTATTCTTTATGAAAATATTGTAAATGATATTGGTATTATGGGTTTATTTATAAGTATTTTTTGCAATGAGTTTTATTTATTTTATTTTCATCTTTGTGTTAGTATGTGTAGGAAGCTGTGCCTTTATGTAGTATGTGAATACAATGGCAAGGGTCAGGACCACACCGACACTGCACTCTGGGTGGTACTGTGGTGGCCGGGAGCAGAGGTGTAGTGTGCCATAGGGTGCCCAGTGTATTTCAAAGGAGATCAGTCTCTGTGGAAAAAGGCTGCAGGCTCCAGCTAGGAGGCCTGTCAAGGACAACTAACAGGTAGGTTACACACATGGGGTGCTTGAGGACCTAGGTGCAACTTTGATTCTCTCTCAATGGGCCAGGGTGCAGGGGCATGGGTATCTGTGTCCGGGAGCACTTGCGGTTGAGGGGTTCTGTGGTTTGAGGCTGCATGTGTCATTGGGGAGCCCAGGAGAGGTGAAACCACAGTGGACTCTAGCTCAGGAGAGCTAGAGGACTTTGTTGACACCAATGGACTACTTCAACTCGGGCTGGAGGTGATGGGTGCAGTGGCTGTTTTAGGTATTACATTTGTCTCACCACAGAGGCTGCAGGAGTGGGGGCTTGCGGGCAGAAGCTGAGGGTGACTTCAGGGAGCTTAGGAGGGGTGAAACCACAATGGACTTGGACTTTGGGGAGCTGGGAACCTTGTTGGCACTGGTGGTCCACTTCACCTCGGGTCAGAGACGGCAGGTGCAGTGGGGACTTCAGGCATCGTGTCTTTGTGGTTCTGGAGGCTTCACAGTCTCTTCTTTAGAGTTTGTTGGGGAACAGGTCCACTGTTCATGGGAGATCTTGAGTCTTTTTTGAAGGCAGACAGTCCTCCTGGGTTTCTGGAGTCACAGCTGCATGATGAGTCATCTTTGGTGCAGGTTCGATGAGGGATGCAGACAGGACGGCGGTGTTGCTACCAGGTCAGTTGTTTCTTTTCTCCTCTTCTTCTGTCAGGGCTCTGCAGTGTCCTTGGTCTTCCGAGGTCATCAGGATCTTCTTCTCTGGTACCAGGGGCTTCCCTAAATGCTGAATGTAAAGGTGTTAGGGGTGTGTATGGTAGGAGCCAATGGACTACTGGCCTTTGGGGTCACTATACCCCTATATGACCACCTCCTGTGGGAAGGGAACATAAAGCTGTCCCAGAATTCCTAAGTGTGCCATCACAAAGATGGCTACTTCTGAAAAATCATATCCACCTCACAGTAGCCCATCTTAGGCGTGATATTAGCCTGGGGGTGGCATGCCTACCTGACTAGCTAATTTTCCCACCTGTCCAAATGGACTCTGGATAGGTGGGGTGGGGTCGCTTCCAATTCCATGAGGAGAGCCAGAGACCCATAGAGGCTTGCCACCTTAGGAAGGCTAATCAGCAGGTCATCCTGTGGGAGGGGGTGTTGCAAAAAGTGCAGCGGTTGCATGTGAACATGGCCTGGATGAATTACCATGGAGCTGGTAAAAACATGGTGCTGGATGCACGGACTGTTTCAAATGTATTGAGGTGACGTTAAAAGGTACCACTCGAATTTATTGTACACCTGGATCATCCAGGTATATGTAGTGATGCTGATTGTCAGGTTTGAATAGTTGGGGACCTAAACTGCCCTGAGAAAGCCTTGTTAAGGCAAAACTCTTTGGCTGCGCTCATGCCCTTTGATGAAGACTTTGAATAAAGTAACATAAACACATGAAAAGGATCTACTAGTGCTATTTTGGATGAATTCTTGATATTTATACATTCTTCTGTTGCCTCCCCTTTTTGTGTTTAAGTGTTTTCACTTTTGTCTGCTCCAAGACACACAGCCTGCATTGGAAGCCTGTTCTGCGTGGTGAAGGGCCCCTTAGGGTTCCACAATTTCTGCTGCAGCCCTTAAGGCCACTCTTTAGTACCCCAGACTCTAGATAGCAGGGGTACAATTTATTAGGGACTTACAGAGGGTGCTACAGGTTTTGCCTATTGGGGAAACAGCTGTGCAGTTTTGGGAAAGATATCTGGCACGGGTGACCTGGTTAGCAGGAATCCAGTGCACTTTCAGTCGAGATTAGATCAAATACCGGGCAAAAAGTGTAGGGAGGTTACCATGTCAAAAAGAGGCAATTTCCTACAGTATGCTTTGTAAATTATTTTGGTTATTTGTGCAAATGTGCAATTATATTTATTACTCATTTTATTCAAGTTCATAATGTTTTAGAGAGATGATGGGTTTTAGGGAAAAGGTGAGAAGATTATTAACATTTGTGACTATTAATTTGTTTGTATGTTTTTTTATAGAAAATGTATTACATTTTTTATTCAAAATTTGTGAAATTAAAATATTTTTGTAAACGTTTGTGTACATTTCCTCTGATATTTTAAAAAGATATGTACATTTGTCTGTATGAACTTTGACATTTTGAAAATTTGCTAAATAATTTGTAATAAAAAAACAATAATTTGTACATGTAAGAAGATGTAAGTAATGCTAGTTTTATGTCATTTTAATTTGAAAAATGTTGATGTATGTTTACTTGTAAATCTATTTTTATTTATTAAAAATGAATCACAATATTTGATTTTCTGTTTTACTTTAAACATATTGGTGTTTAATTTAGACATCAATATTAAGTTCATTTTTTACAATAATGTCTGTATAAAATATTTAAAAGTCATTCATTAAAATTCAATATTTTTATTGTATTTACAATTGTGTTTTTTTGGCATAGTTAATGTTTATGTTGACAATGTAAGTTATATGTATAAAAGTATATGTATAAACAAATTGTTTTTAAGTGTTATAAATTATGTAACTGTGAATATAATTTTCATTGTTATCCGTGTGAATAAAAATATGTATTTGTTTTATGTATATATTTAAATGTACACATAGTATATTAAATATATAATACTAAATAATGTTCCTACTTTTGCAAAATTTGTTAATCAGAATATTTATAGTTGTATTTTGATTTTATGTAATATTTTTTATTATTTAGTTATAATATGAAATTTAATCTGTAAATAATTAAGTCGCATAAATGTTAAAAAAATATTTAATAGAATATTTTTCTATGAGAAATATATAGGAAATATTTATTAAGCAAGAGTGGGTTATATTAAATTTTTAAGATGTTATACTGTGGAGTATGAACAGTAAATGTAACTCCTGTAGTGTCAAACACCTTCTCCAAAAGTGATTGGAGTGGGAGTAATAAATGTAAACCCTCTAGTGTCTAACAACTTGAATTAAATGGTTCCAGTTGGAGTGGGAACAGTACATGTAACCCAGTTAGTGTCCAGCACTTTCCCCCGGGTGACTTAGATGGGAGTAGGAATAGTAATTGTAACCCATTTAGGGTCTGCTTACGTCCTTGGCGGGTGGGATACTATGTCATAAACATGATGGATATCCTGTCCGCTGTATCACAAGTTCTATTATATCCTATTGAACTTGTAAAACGGCGGGTGGGATATCACTCACGTTTGAGGCAGAGTATCCCATCCGCCAAGGTCGTAATCAGGCCCTTAGTGTCCAATACATTTCCCAAAATGTTTAATATTGGAGTGGGGAAAGTAAATGCAACCCCTTTAGTGCCCAATACCTTCTTCAAAATAGTTGTGATAGGAGTTGGAATAGTAAATGTAAGTCATTTATCATCCTATACTTTCCCCAAAATGGTTTAAATTGGATGGCAATAGTAAATGTAAGCCCTTTAGTGTCTAAGACTTTCTCCAAATTGGTTCAAATATGAGTTGGTTTTGCAATTTTCACATACATAATTAATGTTTATATTTTTTATAATAATAAAGGCAGTAACACAGTTAGTAATTTTTATGTATGGTTGTGTGATATTTATTAAATATATATGTATACATTTTCATAAGAATAGCTAGATAATGCTTTATTACAGTTTTAAGGTTAACCCCTCGGGCAAGGTGGTTACGCTCAGGCGCCAGGGACATAAACACCTCGTCCTGCACTTGGCTCCTGGAAAGCACTAACGCTCCCCCTTGAGCAAACCACCCATCCCCCCAGGGCAGGGATGGAAGGAGAATCACTTCCCCTTCTACCTGACCCCCCTGTCCAGTGACATCTGATAACATCAGCACGTGATCTCGCGCTAACCTCATCAGAGGCCACCCCCATCGCGCTGGAAGCTCAGCTTCCAGCATGATCGGAAGAGAAATGCTTTGCATTTCTCTTCCGATTGGGGGGTGTGGCAGGCAAAGGACATGAAAGGAAAGGCCTTTTCTTTCCTTTCATGTCTCTCTGAGAATTTCTGCAGCCCGATTGTGAAGTGATCAGGCTGCAGATATGACCACTAGACACCAGGGATTTTGTGTTTATGTTTGTTTCTATTTACATATAAGGGGAGCGACCCCTTGAGCAAGGGTCACTCTCAAGGGGGGCAATTTATTAGAAGGCCTTTTATGGCCCCCTTGGGGGCAGGTCGGTCTATTTTAATTAGGCCGATCTGCCCCCAGGTGGGGCAAATCCCACTAGACACAAGGGATAATTTTTTCCCCATTTTGTTACATGTGGGGAGCGACCCCTTAGGCGCTCCCTTGAGTGCAAATTGTTTTTAGGCCATTTCTGCCCCCATTGGGGGCAGATCGGCCTATTTTTTTTTAGGCCAATCTGCCTCCAAGGGGGGTAGAAACCACTAGACGCCAGGGATTTTTAGTCAGTTTCACACAAGGGGTTCGACCCCTTAAGCAAGAGTCGCTTCCCTGAGTACAATTTTTTTTAAGCCATTTCTGCCCCCCTTTGGGGCAGATCGGCCTATTTTAATTAGGCTGATCTGCCCCCCAGGGTAGGGAGAAACCACTGAGCATCACGGATATTTTTTATTTTATTTTTTTACAGATGGGGAGCAACCCCTTAGTCAAGAGTTGCTCCCCTGGGGGGCAATTTTATTTTCTGACATTTCTGCCCACCTTAGGGGCAGTTCGGCCTATTTTTCATAGTTTAATTAGCCCCCAAGGGGCATAAACCATTAGATATCAGGGATTTGTTTTGTGCCAATTTCACACAAGGGCAGCTACCCCTTAGGCAAGGATCACTCCCCTGCGGTGCAAATTTATTTTAGACCATTTCGATCAGCCTATTTGAATTAGGCCGAAACCACAAGGCACCAGGAATTTTTTTAAACATTTTTTACAGATGAGCAGAGACCCCTGAGGCAAGGGCAAAGGTTGTTCCCCTGAAGGGAAAATGTATTTTATGAATATCGGCCTATTTCTATTAGGCCGATCTGCCCCAAGAGGGGGGCAGAAACCACTTAGGCACCAGGGGTTGGTGTATTTGTGTTTTGTTTGGGGGGGCAGCCCCTTGGGCAAGGGTCGCTCCCCATGGGGGGCTATTACTGTTGGCCATTTCTGCCCCCCTTGGAGGTAGATCAGCCTATTTTTGGAAGGCCCATCTGCCCCCAAGGGGGCAGAACTCCCACCAGACACCAGGAAAGTTTTTTTTTTAAACAAAGAGGGTGGGGGTATGGACATACCCCCACTCCAAATAAATGGGGACAAAGTTGTCCTGGCAATTACATGCAATCCACTCCCCAGGGGGGCAGAAAGCCTAATAGATGCAAGGGAATAAAAAAAAAAAAATAGTGGGGTTATACCCCCACCCCAACTGAAGGGGGTAGCAGTCTTTCAGTTCTCCCCCGCACATTAAGAGATCTTATCCCAATTGCAAGCAAGAGGACATTTGATTATTTTGGGTTTTAGTTTTATATTTGGGCCATGAGAGCTTGGCTAACTCTCAAAATTGTCCCACTTGGAATGGTGAGAGGTGCACCTTTTGGATTTTGGCATGCTGCCATGTAGAAAAATCTACGAGACCTACACACATCTGAAATCTAAACATCTGGCTGAGTCCAGGGTGGTGTGCTTCACATACACCCCGCACCATTGTCTTACCCACAATGCTCTGCAAACCTCCAACTTTGCTTGAAATGACACATTTTTCACACATTTTTGGGACGGAACCTTCCGGAATCTGAAGGAACCCACAAAATTCCTACCACCCAGCAATGTCGCATCTCTACCCATAAAAAGTCTGCCTCACTTGTCAGCCTAAAAATGTTTTATTTCAAACTGCCCTTTTGGACCTGCTTGGGTTCCCCCTCAATTTTGACATGTTTTTGGCTCTTCCCTGTCACAGGCACTTAGCCCACCTACACAAGTGAGGTATAATTTTTATCGTGAGACTGGGGGGAACGTTGGGTGGTAGGAAATTTACGCTGGTGTGGTGAGCCCACATAGAAATGTGGGGAAAATATGATTTGTTTAGCTAAATTTGAGGTTTGCTGAGGAGTTTGCACAGGGGGATCCACGCAAGTCCCACCTCCCTGAACTCTCTTGGGTGTCTAGTTTTCAGAAATGTCTGGGTTTGCTAGGTTTCCCTAGATGGCTGCTGAACCCAGGACCCAAAACACAGATGCCCCCCAGCAAAACAGGTAGTTTTGTATTTGATAATTCTGATGTGTCCACATACTGTTTTGGGCCATTTCCTGTCGCGGGCACTAGGCCAACCCACACAAGTGAGGTACCATTTTTATCAGGACACCTGGGGGAATGTTAGGTGGAAGGAAGTTTGTGGCTCCCCTCAGATTCCAGAACTTTGCAGCACCGAAATGTAAGGAAAAAGTGTTTTTGAGGTTTGCAAAGGATTATGGGTAACATAACCTGGTGAGATCACCACAAGTTACCATATCCTGGGTTCCCCTAGGTATCTAGTGTTCAAAAATGCACAGGTTTGGTAGGTTTTCCTAGGTGCCAACTGAGATAGAGACCAAAATCCACAGCTAGGCACTTTCCAAAAAGCACATCAGTTGTCAATGGAAAAATGTGATGTGTCCATGTTGCGTTTTGGGGAGTTTCCTGTCATGGGCACTATCCTACCAACATAAGTGAGGTACCATTTTTATTGGGGGACTTGGAGGAATGCTGGGTGGAAGGGAATTTGTGGCTTCTCTTAGATTCCAGAACTTTCTATCTCCGAAATGTGAGGAAAAAGTGTTTTGTTTGCCAAATTGTGAGGTTTGCAAAGGATTCTGGGTGACAGAACCTGGTGAGAGCCTCACAATTCACCCTATTCTGAATTCCCCTTGCTGTATACTTTAAAAAAATGTATAGGTTTGCTGTGTTTCCTCAGGGCCGGCTGAGCTAGAGACCAAAAACCACAGCTAGGCACTTGGTAAAAAACAGGTCAGTTTTCTTTGGGAAAATGTGATGTGTCCACGTTGTGTTTTAGGGCATTTTCTGTTGTGGGCACTAGGCCTACCCACACAAGTGAGGTACCATTGTCATCAGGAGACTTGGGGGAATGCTGGGTGGAAGGAAATTACTGGCTCCTCTCAGATTCCAGAACTTTCTATCATTGAAATATGAGGAAAAGGTGTTTTTTTGCCAAATGTTGAGGTTTGCAAAGGATTCTGGGTAACAGAACCTGGTGAGAGCCCCACAAGTCACCCCATTCAGGATTTCCCTCGGTGTCTAGTTTTAAAAAATGCACAGGTTTGATAGGTTTCCCTGGGTACCGGCTGTGCTAGAGGACAAAATTCACACCAAGGCTCTTTCCAAAAAACGTCAAATTTCAATGTAAAATGTGATGTGTCAATGTTGCATTTCCTGTCATGGGCATTTGGAGGTAGCATTTGTATCAGGAGACTTAGGGGAACACAGAATAGAACAACAAGTGTTATTGCCTCTTGTCTTTCTCTACATTTTGTCCCTTCCAAATGTAAGACAGTGTGTAAAAATAGACATCTATTTGAGAAATGCCCTGTAATTCACTTACCAGTTTGGGGACCCCGGAATTCAGAGAGGTGCAAATAACCACTGCTTCTCAAAACCTTATCTTGTGTCCATTTTAGAAATACAAAGGTTTTCTTGATGCCAATGTTTCACTCTTTATATTTCACAAAGTGAATAGCTTAATACCCGGTATACAATGAAAACCCATTGCAAGGTGCAGCTCATTTATTGGCTCTGGGTACCTAGAGTTCGTGATGAACCTACAAGCCCTCCGTATTCCCACAACCAGAAATGTTGTCCAGTAGACATAACAGTATATTGCTTTTAAACATTTGCCATAGCTGGAAAAAGTTACAGAAGAAAACGTGGACAGAAATGTCAATTTCAATATTTTTTTATTTTAGCTGTTACTTTCTGTAGGAAAACCTTGAAGGATTTACACAAATGACCCCTTGCTAAAAGGACACTCATTATCTGCTTTCAATTAGTAGTAAATAGAAGTAATGTGTGCTTCCCTCTTGGCCAGTATGATTTGAAATCCATACAAATTTGTCTGTGTGATGGGGTGCCTTTACAGTCTTCAATCCATTTTACCATGTTTTGTGATTTTTATGCACCTTTCAGATGAAGACTTTCATTTCGCCCAGCCTACCTGTGGTTACGTATGGTCCCTGATGTGTTGGTGTGCCGGGGTGGGGTCTGTCTTAAAAGGGGCTATAGGTTGGCAGAACAGTGTAAACTTTTTTACTTATTAATTTTTTATTTTTTGAAATGTAATTGTAAATGTAATGGGAAGCTTTTAAGATTTTAAATATGTGAGGTTTTACTTTTTTTAAATGTTTGTATGTAAAGTGTTATGTATTTATGTGATTTATGATTATTATTATATAACCGAATAAAGAATTGATGATGATGATGACACCTTGCTGAATTCAAAACTGTGTCTTTTCAGAAATGTTTAGCTGTCTGGGATCCAGCATTGGTTTCACACCCATTTCTGGCACTAACTGGAAGGAGGCTGAAAGCACAAAAAAGCTGTAAAAATGGTGTATGTCCCAGTAAAATGCGAAAATTGTGTTGAAAAATGTGTTTTTCTGATTCACGTCTGCCTGTTCCTGAAAGCTGGTGATTGTAGCACAGCAAACCTTTTGTTGATGCCATTTTCAGGGAAAAAAAACACATGCTTTCTTCTGCAGCACTTTTTCCCGTTTAAAAAATAAATAATTTTTTTTAGCTGTATTTTGGCTAATTTCTTGGTCTCCTCCAGGGAAGCCCACAAACTCTGGGTACCTCTAGAATCCCTAGAATGTTGGAAGAAAAGGACGCAAATTTGGCATAGGGAGCTTATGGGGACAAAAAGTTATGTGGGCCTAAGCATGAACTGCCTCAAATAGCTATAAAAAGGCCTGGCATCTGAGGGTGGAAAAGGCCTGGCAGCAAAGGGGTTAAACAAAACATGCAAATTATATTTAAATAGTGTTTTACATTTCTACTTTTAAAAAAATGTTTTCCATTATGGTACATTTTCTAATAAAAATCATTAATACAATTGTTTCACATACTTCTTAAACAATGTACATACCTTTTAAAGTATAATTTAAATAAAACTATATTTTTATAGTACTATTTATTTTATAATTAGCATACTTTTTTATATTTTCATATAATTTTGTGTGACCTGTTTTAATATGGAGATAGTCTTTTTTCAGTTTCATTTAGTAGCCATTTTTTTTACCGCTAGCATAACTTTTGTAGACTGTTTCATTTTTAATTTGTTTTCCTGGAATCGTGTGAAAGTGCTCCCTTTCATCAGAGTGGATATGTATTGCTCTCACTTAAACTAAGAGGACACAAAGAATGCAGCAATCTGAATTTATTAAGGCATTTCCCAAATATCAAATGAAAGGCATACAAATATATGAGAATACAAATTTAACTCAAATGCAACAGAACATGTGTATAGACAAAGATAAATACATTTATCAAGAGGTCAAGATTTAAAATTAAATGTGCAATGTGTTAACAGAGCATGCAGTTGTAAGCTAAATAATCAAGGTTTAAAATACAACACCATGGGAGTTGACATAATTCTCGCCAGCGAGACTGGGGAACCCTTGATCAGCCAAGGCAGGAGACGACCAATTGGGATCACAAATATCCTGGGTAGCGCATCCGCTCC
Source organism: Pleurodeles waltl (assembly GCF_031143425.1). Taxonomy (NCBI): domain Eukaryota; kingdom Metazoa; phylum Chordata; class Amphibia; order Caudata; family Salamandridae; genus Pleurodeles; species Pleurodeles waltl. The sequence goes on along the minus strand of NC_090443.1, from coordinate 748,787,192 downwards.
ATAGGCGAGTTAGCACCAAGTCTCCCTGTCTTTTATACCTTAAACCACCTCAAGAAGAAGATTCTAGGAACCCCTTCCCTCTGTTATGAAAATAAATTCTGGCTGTACTATATCTGCATCAAAAACACCTATAGGAGCTGGGCTGACTCCCAATGTTTGTTCTAAGACAGACTTCTACATTCCTCTGATAAAAACAGTCTTTGGAGGTCATTACAACATTGACGGTAAAAGCCGCTTACCGCCGTGCAGAAGACCGCCAACACACCGCCACGGCCCCGGAATTCCGTCACAGCTATTATGACCCACATCTCGGAATCTGCCAAAATTCAGACACCCACACAAGTCCGCCACACCAAAGGTCAGTGATAAACTGGCGAAAACAAAACTGGCACTGTCACGCCAACAGAAATACGCCCACAAAACCACGCGGCGGTCTTTCAACCATGGTATTCCATTGGCAGTACACACCGCCGTGCTCAAAATACACACACTCTTACAAAACACAGCCACATTGGACAATTTGAAATACACACACCTGATACACACACACACACCACTCCCACACACCCAATACAATATAAAACACACACCCACATCACCCACAAACCCCTACGACCACAATTCACGACCGAAGGCCAGAGAGAGAGACCACCATCAACAAACTAGCATCCACAGCCACACAACACCATCACCCACACAACTTCCACGCACCTCACACTACACACCACTACATATCACCACACTTATCACCACACACACCACCCCACACATCACCTACACCACCTCATGGCACGGCAAAGACAGCCCAGGTTCTAGGAGGAGGAGCTCAGGGTCATGGTGGAAGAAATCGTCCGGGTAGAGCCACAGCTATTTGGATCCCAGGTGCAGCACACCTCAATTGCAAGGAAGATGGAGCTATGACGAAGAATAGTCGACAGGGTCAACGCAGTGGGACAATACCCAAGAAATCGGGAGGAAAAGGTGGAACGACCTACGGGGGAAAGTGCGTTCCGTGGTCTCAAGGCACCACCAGGCGGTTCAGCCGAAAGGCGGCGGACCCCCACCTCCCCACCCACAACTAACAACATGGGAGGAGCAAGTCTTGGCGATTCTGCATCCTGAGGGCCTCGCAGGAGTCGGTGGAGGAATGGACTCTGGTAAGTCAAATCTTAACTATTACACCCCACACCCTACCTGCATGCCATCACATACCTCCACCCTCACCCTCACCCCTATCACTCCAACTCCTCACAAATGCACCAATAGCACAAACCACACATCCCAACACCAAGCCCTGCATGCAACAACAACGCATGGACACCCATCACTAAAGCATGCCCACTGCACATACCCACACACCCCCCTAAACCATAATCACACAAGCTCACACACAGGAATGCCAGCACTGGGGCACACGGTCACCCACCCATTACACACCATGCCACACACAGATGCAATAATCATGCCTTTCCATCACTGCAGGACCACTACCCAACGTCACCAGACAGGAGGGTCCAGACATGTCCACTCCACCCACAGAAGAGGCCCACAGTGATGACAGCACCTCTGTCCACCTGGATCTAGATAACCAGGCCGGACCATCGGGGCCTCGGGACAGTCGGTTCACTTCACACAGGCACAGGCCACCACAGACCTTCCCCCCTCAGGAAACACCAGCACAGCACCCACCCAGAGGGCCCATACCTCCGTCCGCAGGACACGTCAATCAGCTGTGTGTCCACCACTACAGGGAACCCAGGATAACCCACCACCCCAACAACACCAGGGACCTGGGGGCAGTGGCAGCGGGCATACGGTCCAGGGGACGGAGGCCCAGGCACACAGGGGAGCTGGGAGGGCTGCTGTGTGACAGGGGGCGGACAGGACAAGGGAACCCACTCTCCACGAGGCCCTCTCCTCCATCATGGGAGCATACCACCACTCCCAGGAGACGATGGCAACGGTACTGGCCAAGTTTCAGGAGACCCAGCGGATGCAGGTGGAACAGTATTTGGGCTTCAGGGAGGAACTCAGAACCATCAGCTCCACCCTGGGCACCATCTTAGGGGTGCTGAAGGAAGTACTCAACACTAGGAGGGACACCGTGGCACTCCAAGGGGCCCCTGACACTAGTATGGACGATGAACTGCCCACCACCTCCGCCGGCGCTATTGGACAGGAGGCACCGCCACAGGATCACCACACCAGCACCCCACCCCCTGCAGATGGAGAATCACCCCGCAAACGGTCCCGGAGATCCAGGAACAAGACAGAGCACGATGCCAAGACCCCCGCCAAGAAATGAGACCACCCTGATTGTCATCCCACTGTCCCACTTTGTCACCCTGTCCATATTGAAACTGCCCCAGCTCCACTTCCTATGCCCATATGGGCAATGCACCTGTGAGACTAATAGACTGGACTCTGCCATGGACACTCCTCCGCCATCACCCTTCACCATTCAACTTCCCCCTCCAATATTATGTATTTAAATAAACACACCCAAAGCACCAAAAGATCTGGAGTCTGTCTGTGATTTCGAAATTGTGTATTTGCAATTACAGTGACAAAATGTTCTTGAAATAGTAATATCAACATACCTATGTCACACAGCTCTAGTCCATGAGGAATCTAAGCAGATGAGACACGTTGGGACCCACACCTGTGAAACCGTAAGGGAAAGTGACAACTCAGTGACCATACACTGAGTGAAAACGACAGACAGGATAGAGGTAGAAGTGTAAAAGTACATGTAGTAGGCAGGAATGTATTCTCACCTGTGTTTCACTGGAAATATTGCTGAATCACTGAGTCCCTGTTCTGCTTCATCCTCATCACTGTCCACAGGCTCCACAGCTGCCACAACACCGCCATCTGGACCATCCTCCTGCAGAAAAGGCACCTGTCGTCGCAAAGCCAAGTTGTGAAGCATACAGCAGGCCACGATGATCTGGCACACCTTCTTTGGTGAGTAGAATAGGGATCCACCTGTCATATGCAGACACCTGAACCTGGCCTTCATGAGGCCGAAGGTCCGCTCGATCACCCTCCTAGTTCGCCCATGGGCCTCATTGTAGCGTTCTTCTGCCCTTGTCCTGGGATTCCTCACTGGGGTCAGTAGCCATAACAGGTTGGGGTAACCAGAGTCACCTAATAGCCACACACGGTGCCTCTAGAGTTAACCCATCACATAAGGGATGCTGCTATTCCGCAGGATGTAGGCGTCATGCACTGAGCCAGGGAACATGGCATTCACGTGGGAGATGTACGGGTCTGCCAAACATACCACCTGTACATTCATGGAATGATAACTCTTCCGGTTTCTGTACACCTGCTCACTCCTGTGGGGGGGACCAAAGCCACATGGGTCCCATCAATGGCACCTATGATGTTGGGGATATGTCCAAGGGCATAGAAGTCACCTTTCACTGCATGCAAATCCTCCACCTGAGGTAAAACGATGTAGCTCCGCATGTGTTTCAGCAGGGCAGACAACACTCCGGGCAATACGTTGGAAAACATAGGCTGGGACATCCCTGATGCCATAGCCACAGTTGTTTGAAAAGACCCACTTGTAAGGAAATGGAGCACTGATAGCACATGCACTTGAGGGGGGATTCCTGAGGGATGGCGGATTGCTGACATCAGGTCAGGCTCCAACTGTGTACACAGTTCCGGGATTGTGGCAAGGTCAAACCTGTAGGTGATAATCAAATTTCTTTCCTCCATTGTCGACAGGTCCACCAGCGGTCGGTATACCGGAGGATTCCGCCATCTCCTCACATGTCCCAGTGGACGGTGCCTATGAAGGACAACAGCGAGCACAGAGTCAAACAACTCAGAGATATGTACCCACAGTCTACACAGAACACCAATCATACACAAAATGTGACCTGTGTGTGTGTTGAGACCAGGCCAAGGTATGTGTGACGCATTTGGAAATTAGGCCATGTGGGCCCCTGAAATGGCGGCTGCCTGACCTCTAAACTTCGACAATGGGATGTGAGGTAACTGTGCTGGCGTTGTACACCGTCACGGTATGCGGTCGAAGACCGTGGCGCAATGCTGCATTGGTTAACATTGGACCCTATGGGTTCCAGGAGCCAATGACGATGTACGCCGGCGGTGATGGTACGCACCGCCGCGGACGTGACCGCCGCGGACATGACCGCCATTTTCTATCAGTATAATCACTCAATACCTGATCTTCGACAGGAGAGGACCTACACTGCAAGTGCTGCTGTGACCTCGGTCTGGAAGAGACAATGGCTTGTGTGTCTGGGGAAAGGGCCACTGCCTTCACATCGGAGGAGTTGGAGAAGCTTGTCGATGGGGTCCTCCCCCAGTACACGCTACTCTACGGTCCTCCAGACCAACAGGTAAGTAAACAGGGAGCATGTTGTATGGGCTATGCCTGTGTGGAGAGGGCTGGTTGTAAGAAGGAAGGGGGCATAGTTCTGCGTGTATGAAAGACGGTGGGTGCATGTGCCACATGGCAAGGGTAGGAATGGGGGCCACTCATTTTGACGGCGCAGTCGGTAATGACTTCTCTTCTTCCCCTGTATATTTCATGTAGGTCAGCACCCACCAGAAGAAGGATATTTGGCGTGCCATCGCCAAGGACGTCCGGACCCTGGGGGTCCACCACAGACGGAGCACCCACTGCCGGAAAAGATGAGAGGACATTCGTCGCTGGAGCAAGAAGACGGCGGAGGCTCAGCTGGGGATGGCATCTCAACGTGGGAGGGGTGCCCGTTGAACCATGACCCCACTGGTGTTCAGGATCCTGGCGGTGGCCTACTGGAATTGGATGGGCGCTTGAGGGCATCACAGCAGACACAAGGGGGTGAGTACACTCTCATTCAGCTGATTTTGCGTGCAGTGGAGTTGTCTGGGTGGGGGAGGAGGGCTGTGGGTTTCCCTAGGCCAAGGTGAGTTCCGTAGGCTAGGCCCCTCCGTAAGGCATGGCCCTGTGGCCCCTCACCCCACCTCTGTAGAGTGCCAAGTACAGCTATTCATGCACCTGTGTCATTTATGTGTGCAGATGTCGTCCATAGCCTTGTAGGCCATTTCCCATGAATTGCACTGTAGAGCCGAAGAGCGCGACATAGTGCAGGGGGCTTCTGTGTCTGTCTTGTCCGCCAACGGTAGTGGTAATCCATGCACTCAACATGTCTTTCTTCTGTTCCCCCCCCCTTTTTTGTGGTCTCCCTGTTCTTGTGTGCATTAGCATCATCAGGCGGAGGAGCAGTGGCACCGGAGCACGAGGGAGCTGCATCCCACATGGCCATGGAGGGCTGCACTACGGATTCAGAATTCGCCAGTGGGATGGAGGGCGAGGGGAGCACCTCGGCGGGGACAGGAGGTGAAACCAGCGACACGGACTCGTCCACTGATGGGAGCTCCCTTGTGGTGGTGGCAACATCTGTGCCCCCCGCATCTACAGGTACAGCCGCCACCCCCCCTACCAGCACCGCCCTCCCAGCAGCCCCTCAGCCTTCGCCCGTGCCCGCTCACCCATGAGGGTGGGCATCACCTTCGCCCCAGGCACCTCAGGCCCTGCCCCAGTCACCCCTGCTGCCCTCAGTGAGGAGGCCATTGACCTCCTCAGGTCCCTCACTGTTGGGCAGTCTACCATTTTGAATGCCATCCAGGGGGTAGAAAGGCAGATGCAACAAACAAATGCATTCCTGGAGGGCATTCATTCTGGTCGGGCGGCCCTTCACCGAGCCTTTCAAACTCTGGCCTCAGCACTGATGGCAGCCATTGTCCCTGTGTTTAGCCTCCCACCTCCAACTTCCTCCACCCAGACCCAATCCCCTGTACCTCTGCCTATCCCAAGCACACCTTCAGACCAGCCTGCACACACCTCACCACACAAGCGAAGCTCAGGCAAACATAAGCACCACACATCCCACAGGCACTCACGCAAGCATCACACACATACAGACACACCAACATCCACTGCCTCCACTGTGTCCCCCTCCTCGTCCTCTCCCTCCTCCCTCCCAGTCTTGTCTACAATCACACCTGCATGCACTACCTCTACAGCCACTACGTCCCTCACCAGCACACCCACCAGCACACCCCGCTCACGTGCAGTCACCACCCGCACTATCATACACACGTCCTCTGTGTCCTCTCCCAGTGTGTCTGTGACGCCCCCTCCAAAGATACACAAACGCAGGCACACACCCACCCAACAGCCATCCACCTCACAACAGCCTCCAGCGCATGCACCTGCACCCAAAGCCACCAAACTTACACCTCCTACAACCACAACCTCTTCCTCCACTCCCAAACCCCCTCCATCTACCCGTCCCAGTATGTCCCAAAAACTTTTCCTGTCCAGCCTTGACCTATTTCCCACCCCACCCCGGTCCAACTTATAGGTCCAGAACTAGCACCTCAGCCACAACATCTCCGGAACCAGTGGTGCCTGTTGTCACAGGTATGTGGAGTGCACCGGCCACCAGGACAGCCAGTGTGGCACGGAGCCACAGCACAGCCAGTCCCCCCCTGTGAAGCACCAGAAGTTGGCCAGTGCCCGGCAGGAGAGGGGGAAGACTCCAGCCACCCAAGCCGCTCCCAGGGGTCCCGGTGGGACTGTGGACTCAGCTGTGACTCCTCCCAAGGTGGGGAAGGGCCACAAGAAACCCGGCAAGTCTGGGAGGAGCAGCACGGCGGAGAAGACCACCATCATCCCCGCTGCCCAGGAGGGCCCGCAGGCCCCATCCGCGCTGCACAGGAGGCCAACGCCAGCCCCATCCTCGCTGCCTAGGAGGGCCCCGCCAGCCACAGCCCAGCTGCCCAGGAGGGCCCCGCCAGCCACAGCCCAGCTGCCCAATGAAGGACCGCCAGCCCTAGCCCAGCTGGGCAATGAAGGACCGCCAACTCAAGCACCGCTGAACAGGGCACCGCCAACTTAAACACTGCTGAACAGGGCACCACCAACTCAAGCACCGCTGACCAGGGCTCCACCCACTCAAGCACCGCTGAACAGGGCACCGCCAACTCAAGCACCGCTGAACAGGGCACCGCCAACTCAAGCACCGCTGAACAGGGCCCCGCCAACTCAAGTACCCCTGAACAGGGCATCGCCAACTCAAGCACTGCTAGCCCATGAGCGGTAGGGGCACTGACGCAACTGGGACCGTCACAGGGTGTGTGATGCACTCTGGGCACCAGTCCCCCTCCAGAACCAGTGGAGAGTTACATCCATTCCGTCTGTCCTTCACAGGATGAAGCACTCTGGGCACCAGTCCCCCTCCAGAACCAGTGGAGACATGCATCCACTCCATCTGTCCTTCACAGGATGAAGCACTCTGGGCACCAGTCCCCCTCCAGAACCAGTGGAGACATGCATCCACTCCGTCTGTCCTTCACAGGATGAAGCACTCTGGGCACCAGTCCCCCTCCAGAACCAGTGGAGACATGCATCCACTACGTCTGTCCTTCACAGGATGAAGCACTCAGGGTACCAGTCCCCCTCCAGAACCAGTGGAGACTGTTATCCACTTGAGAGACTGTGGCTTTGCACTCCCCAAGATAATGCAGTGGGCAACCCACCCACTGTAGAGACTTGAGAGACTGTGGCTTTGCACTCCCCAGGATTGAACAGTGGGCAACCCACCCACTGTATAGACTTGAGAGACTGTGGCTTTGCACTCCCCAGGATAATGCAATGGACAAACCACCCACTGTATAGACTTGAGAGACTGTGGCTTTGCACTCCCCAGGAATGAACAGTGGGAAAACCACCCACTGTATGGACTTGAGAGGACTGTGGCGTTGCACTCCCCAGGATTGAATAGTGGGCAAACCACCCACTGTATGGACTTGAGAGACTGTGGCTTTGCACTCCCCAGGATTGAACAGTGGGGAAACCACCCACTGTATAGGCTTGAGAGACTGTGGCTTTGCACTCCCCAGGATAATGCAGTGGGCAAACCACCCACTGTATAGACTTGAGAGACTGTGGCGTTGCACTCCCCAGGATTGAACAGTGGGCAAATCACCCACTGTATGGACTTGAGAGACTGTGGGTTTGCACTCCCCAGGATTGAACAGTGGGCAACCCACCCACTGGAGAGACTTGAGAGACTGTGGCTTTGCACTCCCCAGGATACATCAATGGGCATGGAGCCCCCTCGTGGATCTGGCGTCGTGCACTCATCCGGCTGAGGTGCCCCCCCTTCCCTTCTCCCTGAGGTGCCTGTTGTATTTCTATCCGATGCCCCTGCAGTGTTCTCTCTGTTTTGATCTGGTATCGAGTGTGGGCCTCGCCCATGCATTTTGGGCCCAGTGGCCCACGGACTATAAATGGTGCAATACCTGGACTACTATTCTTGGTGTATATTTTGTTAATAGTGTATATATGTATATTTTTTGCGTACTGCATTTTAATATATTACAATGGTTACACTCATTTCCTTTTGTCTTTGCATTCTTCCTGGGGGTTTGGGGGGTGTTACTATAATGTATAGATATGTATTAGTGTGTCTGTTGTAGTGGGTGAGGGTGGGGGTGGGGGTGTTGCGTGTGTGTGTCCCTGTTTTTTGCCTCCCCCCTCCCCTGTGTCATAGGTGCAGTACTCACCGTGGTCTTCGCCGCCAGCGTTGGTGCTCCTGGTACAGGAGCAGGAAGACTATCGCAGGTAGGATATGGAGTTCCGGGTCCATGGCGTCCTCGTGGAGTGTGTGGAGATGAGCGTTTTCCCTTCGAAATTCCTGTTTCAACAGTGTTTTTTTCCGCGGTGATTCCGCGCCGGAAAAGGCGGCGGATTGGCCTGTCATAATAGTGTGGCAGGTACATTGTCCTCCGCCTGTCTGTTGGCGGTGACCGCCGTGCTTTTTGTTTGTACCGCCGTGGCGGTCAGAGTGTTAAAGTGGCTGTCTTTGTTGGCGGTTTCTGCCACGGTCGTAATTGCAACATTTTTACCGCCGGCCTGTTGGCGGTCTTACCACCGCTCTAACACCGACCGCCAGGGTTGTAATGACCACCTTAGTCTTGTGAACTCGTATATAGTCTGCATACCACTTAAATGTTCCAAAACCGTGCGGATCTTCGCAGGTAAAGAGAAAAACATGTTTTGTAAGGAAAAATACCTGTGCAACCCGGCAACTGCAGCAGGGCACAAAATGGAGTTCCTCGCACAAAATGGAGTTGATGGTCAAATGATGGTTAAATCTGAATAGCATCACAGGAAAAGACCTTCTTTAACATTTTTCATAGGGTTTTGAGGGTAGGGGCATGTACTCGGTACTAGTAATTATTAGTTATAGTATTGATTTGTGGTTTTCCAAAGGATTAATGGTAGTTTTGGTATTTTATTTGCTAGTTTTTTGTGTTAGGCTTAGGTAGAGTTTGTTAATAATGTATTTTCTATTACATGTAATAGTATATTATTTTATGTCCTGCATATAGATTAATTGTGATATTTATGTTTCGTTTGAAGGTACTTTTTTTGGGGTGGCTATTTTATTATATATTTACAGGTTTGCGGATCAGAAGGTATTGTCTGGTTGTTTGGATTTTGTTTTTTTAAGAAATTTTTTTTGGTTTCTAGTAACCCAATATTTAAAATTTTGGCTTTATTTTATTTTTCAAGAGTGCAGGAGCGTTTTTTAAAACCCTTTTTTTGTTTTTTTATGGTTTATTAAGGCTTTAGGGGCCAGATGTAGGTAGGTAGCAAATTGCGACTTGCAATTTGCGAGTCATAGCGACTCGCAAATTGCAACTCTCAATCCGAGACGCAGAAAGGTGTCTCAGACACCTTCTGCGACTCGCTATGGGGTCGCAAAAACCCACCTCATGAATATTCATGAGGTGGGTCGCAGTTTGCGACCCCATAGCGAGCCTAGACACTCACAGGGATGGTGGCCTGCTGGAGACAGCAGACCATCATGTCCGTGACTGCTTTTTTAATAAAGCTGTTTTTTTTTTTCTTTTTGCAGCCCGTTTTCCTTAAAGGAAAACGAGCTGCAAAAAGAAAAAATACCGAAACAATTTAGTTTCGTTTTTTTCAGAGTAGGCAGTGGTCCATAGGACCACTGCCTGCTCTGAAAAAATATTTTTGTGGGCATTCACAAAGGGGAAGGGGTCCCATGGGGACCCCTTCCCTTTTGCGAATGGGTTACCATCCACTTCAAGTGGATGGTAACTGCGAGTTGATTTGCGACTGCTTTCTCGGTCACAAAGCAACTCAACATCGCGATGCGGTCGCAAATAGGAATGGAACACCCCTTCCTATTTGCGAGTCAGAATCACATTTTGCGAGTTGGAACCGACTTGCAAAATGTGACTCTGCATCGCGTTCAGCCTTCTGCGCCTCGCAAACAGCGTTTTTAGCCGTTTGCGAGGCGCAAAAGGCTTTCTACATCTGGCCCTAGGTTGCTTCCATGGTTGTCTATTGGACATGTTTTATTTTCCTATTTTTCTGACTTTTTTGCCTTTTTGATGGATTATATTTTTGACTACATGGATAGGAAGGTGGGTTACAGTTTTTCTCATAGTGCCATCACCTGTAAGAATATTTGCCTTAATAAGAACACCGGGCATCTCTGGGTCAAGTTTCTTGTACAGAATATGAAGCAGGATTAAGGCCCTCATTACAACCCTGGTGGTAAATCCCGCTTACCGCCGTTGCGTGGACCGCCAACATACCGCTGTGGCCGCGGAATTCCGCTACAGGTATTACGACCCACAGCCCGGAATCCACCACAAGATAGACACCCACACAAGTCCACCACACCAAAGGTCTGTGATAAACTGTCGATACCAAAAACGACACCGTCATGCCAACAACAATACGGCCACACTATCACGACCCACGAATCAACGCAGCGGTCTTTCAACCGCGGAAATCCATTGGCGGTACACACTGCTGCGCTCACAATACACACACATATACAAAACACAACCACATTGGATAATTTGAAATACACACACCTGATACACATACACACACCACACCCCCACAACACTATAAAACACCCACCCACATTACCCACAAACCCTTACTACCCGAAATTTGAAAGCAGGTCACAGAGAGACACTACCTAAAACAACACCAGCATCCACAGACGCACAACACCATCACTTACACAACATCTACGCACCTCAAAAAACACACACCCTCACACATCACAACAGACACCACCTCACACATCACCCACACCACATCATGGATTTTCAACGACACCCCAGGTTTTCAGAGGAGGAGCTCAGGGTCATGGTGGAGGAAATGGTCCTGGTAGAGCCACAGCTATTCGGATCACAGGTGCAGCAGACGTGCATTGCAAGGAAGATGGAGCTATGGCGCAGAATTGTTGACAGGGTCACGCAGTGGGACAGCATCCAAGAACACAGGATAACATCAGAAGGAGGTGGAACGACCTACGGAGGAAGGTGCGTTCCGTGGTCTCCAGACACCAGATTGCTGTACAGAGGACTGGCGGTGGACCCCCACCTCCTCCCCCACAGCTAACTACATGGGAGGAGCAAGTCTTGGCAATACTGCATCCTGACGGCCTCGCAGGAGTAGCAGGAGGACTGGACTCTGGTAAGTCAAATCTTTACTACTATACCCCCCCCACCTGCATGCCATCACATACTCCCACCCTTACCCTCACACCCATCACCCCAACAACAAACAGGTACCCCACCAACAAAACCCACACATCCCAAAACCAAGCCCTGCATGTAACACCAATGCAGGGACACCCATCACCCAAGCATGTCCAGTACAGAGACTCACTCATGCCCCAAAATCACCAATCACACAAGGACCAAGCCAATAATGCAAGCACTGGAGAAGAGGGTCAACCACCCATTGCACACGATGGCACACACAGATGCAATAATTATGCATTTACACCCGAACAGGACCCCTACCCAATGTCACTGGACAGGAGGTGCCAGACATATCCAGTCCCCCCACAGAAGAGGCCCACAGTGATGACAGCAGCTCTGCACAACTGAATAAAGATTACCATCCCGGCCCATCTGGGACCTCGGGACAGTCGGATCCCCTGACACTGTCACAAGCCACCACAGAGCCTTCCCCCTCAGGAAACACCAGCACAATACCCACCCAGCGGGCCCATCCCTCTGTCCCCAGTACACGTCACTCAGCAGTGTGTCCACCACTACAGGGAACCCAGGCAAACCCACCAACCCAAGAAAATCAGGGACCTGGGGGCAGTGGCAGTGGGCACACAGTTCAGGGGACAGAGGCACAGGATAACAGGGAAACTGGGAGGACTACTGTGCGACAGGGGGAGGACACGCCCAGGGAACCAACACTCCACAAGGCTCTCTCCAACATCGTGGGAGCGTACCATCATTCCCAGGAGACGATGGAAACGGTACTGGCCAAGTTTCAGGAGACCAAGCTGCTGCAGGAGGAACACTTCCTGGGGATCAGGGAGGACTTGAAGTCCATTAACACAACCCTGGTCATCATTGCAGGGGTACTGGCAGACCTTGTCAACACCAGGAGGGACACAGTGGCACAACAAGGGGCCCGTGACACTAGCCTGGACGATGAACAGCCCTCCACCTCCGCCGGCGCTAGTGGACAGGAGGCACTGCCACAGGAACAACAGGACACCAGCACCCACCACCTGCAGATGGAGAACCACCCGCAAACGGTCCCTGAGATCCAGGAACAAGACAGAGAACATTGCCAAGACTCCCACCAGGAAATGAGACCCCCCTGAATGTCACCCTTCTGTCCCACTATGTCACCCTGTCTATCCTTAAACTGCCATTGCTCCACTTCCTATGCCTTTGGACAATGCACCTGTGAAACAAATAGACTGGACTCTGCCATGGACATTCCTCCACCATCCCCCCAGCCCATTTTACAACCCCCTAAACTTATTAGCACAGGAATAAACACACTTCAATCACAAAACAATCTGGAGTCAGTCTGTGCTTTCACAAATGTGTAATTGCAATAACTATGGAATATAGCAATGTCAATTTACTTGTTCACATACCAATGTAACACAGCGGTAGGCCAGCAGTACACATATCAGAGGGCACAAAGTGGGACCCAGATCTGTGAAATGAAAAATCAAAGTGACAAGTCAGGGTCCATACACTGAAAATGAAAATGAGAGACTTATGCTAGCTCAAACAATAGTATGAGATGTGGAAAGCAGTGACATCTTCTTACCTGTGTCTCACTGGAAGTATTGCATGATGATGTTGTTTCGGTTGTCGATATCCTCTTCTTCTGCCTCCTCTTCTTCACTGTCCACAAGCTTCACAGCTGCCACAAGACCACCATCTGGCCCATCCTCCTGCAGAAAAGGCACCTGACGTTGTAAAGCCAGGTTGTGCAGCATACAGCAGGCCACGATTATCTGGCACACCTTCTTCAGTGAGTAGTATAGGAAGCCACCTGTCAGATGGAGGCACCGGAATCTGGCCTTCAGGAGGCTGAAGGTGCGTTCGATCACCCTCCTAGTTCGCCCATGTGCCTCATTGTAGTGTTCCTCTGTCCTTGTCCTGGGATTCCTCACTGGGGTCAGTAGCCATGACCGGTTGGGATAACCAGAGTCACCTGCAAATGTCGAGGGACAACTGTTAGACACACACTAACCCTTATGGACAGCCACATACCCAAACAGCAAATTAAACTGTGTGGGGACTTTAGGCTCACCTATCAGCCACACACAGTGCCTCTGGAGTTGCCCCATCACATAAGGGATGCTGCTATTCCTCAAAATGTAAGCGTCATGTACTGAGCCAGGATACTTGGCATTCACATGGGAGATGTACTGGTCTGCCAAACACACCATCTGCACATTCATAGAATGGTAGCTCTTCCGGTTTCTGTACACCTGTTTATTCCTGTGGGGGGGTGCAAATGCCACATGTGTACCATCAATGGCACCAATGATGTTGGGGATATGTCCCAGGGCATAAAAGTGACCTTTCACTGTGGGCAAATCCTCCACCTGAGGGAACACGATGTAGCTGCGCATGTGTTTCAGCAGGGCAGACAACACTCTGGACAACACGTTAGAGAACATTGGCTGGGACA